>NW_015386414.1:529037-555369 GCF_001527695.2 Protobothrops mucrosquamatus
GGGGGGGGGGGGGGAGAGGTGAGGGAGAGAGAAAGAGAGAGAGAGAGACGGTTACGTTTAACCTGCCCTCAGCCGGAAGGCATCAGCGGAAAAGGAGAAAAGAAAAGAGATAATCCTAAATAAATACCCAAGAGGAATCTATCAATCAGATGAAGGTCCCGACAGGGAGAATGAAAAGTCATGAGGCTAAAAGGAAGTGGCACAGGGCTTCATGTAGCAATCTTCCAGGCCTGCAGCCAAAGACATACTTGGGCTCTTCCAGATAGGGCTGCTGAGCTTAAGACTGCCAAAAATACATATTGCAATCAAGAGAAAGAGAAGGGAGACTCCAGTTTGGAACTCAGCTTACGTTGAGTTTCCCACTGAGTGAGGGGAAGGAGAGGGAAAACCCCTCTTCACTGGTGTCCTGAGTTGCTTCAAACTCATCTCCTGTTACGGGGCATCCGTTGTTTCCCACATGAGAAGAATCCATCACCTACTTTTTGCAACTTCTTTAAGAGGTTGCCAGGCAGTGTTAACAATAGCACTACCATTCTGAAGTAACAAATTGCATGTGTGATATAAATGGTGGAGCATCAAAAAAGATCAAAGATTAGCTAGTTTGCCCTTCTGCCATGAAACAGACAGTTCACCTATCCACCCAATCTCCATGCAGAGTCTAGACCAGGGGTTCTCAACCTTGGCAACTTTAAGACTTGTGGATTTCAACTCCCAGAATTCCTCAGCCAGCTTTGCTGGCTGAAGAATTCTGGGAGTTGAAGTCCACAAGTCTTAAAGTTGCCAAGGTTGAGAACCCCTGGTCTAGATCAACAGATAATGCAGTGAGAGTGATGACACAGTATATTTAAAAGAGGTTCTCACTGAGCAATATAGTCCCTAGTGATTCATATATGCAAGTCAACACCAAAGGGAAATTGAAAGCGTAAAGAAATGGGATGATTTTTGAGCCTGCCAATAGCAAGAGCAGAGAAATTGTGCAAATTGTGCATATGATGATATTGAGATGATTTGGTCATGCACAAAGAATGCATGAGGACTGAACTAAACGTAAATACATGCAGTCCTTGTTTAACAACCAGAATTGGGACTGGCAACTCGCTCCTTAAGCGAAGCAGATGATAAGTGAAACCATAACTGGGTTCTTAATTCAGCATTGCTTTAGAGGCCTGTAAAAGTAGTAAATGCAAGGACCAGTCACAAAGTTACTTTTTCATCACCATTATAACTATAACTACCACTCACTAACTGAGGGCTATCTGTATGTGAAGGAAGGGTGAATGGATTGGATGAAGACTGTGTGGTTAAGAAGAAGAAGGCTGGAAAAAAAATTGTGGTGGGATGGAATTGCTGAGATCCTCCAAAAGAGAGAGCTGAGATTTCAAGGATGGTTTGCAAGGATGGAAAAGGGGTGGAAAAGTAAAACAAATGGACGGGTATGAAGATTTAGCTGTTTTCTTTCCCTATCTTGTTCCTTACCTTTGTTTTGACTAAACATTTTCTACTCCTTTTCTGAATTTTACAGACCCCAAATAGAATAGTGGGAAAGTTAGGTATCTATATATGTCTGTATTTGCATCAGATGTAGAATTTGCCTGGAAAGTATTCTTTCAGGCTACCCTAGAGGACAGTAGCCTCTGCAACCAAATTATAAAGTAATAAGAGGATGAACAAAATCAGTAACTGTTATCCTAGCAAAAGCTCAATGCAGAAACTAAAAATGTAGGGTTATGGTGAACGAATTGAATTTCCATGAAGAATTTCTTTCGTTCAAAGAATATAGCTGGATTTGTTTTAGCTTTTATCTTTGTTTTGGTGGTTCGTACAGTATGTTTGCACGTCCTTTTTATAACATACTGTACAATTTTCACCTAATGTAAAACAAGCTAATGATTGGAATGTGCTTCAAAAAATCAGAAAGGGGATGGACATGGATGATCAGGAAGCAGAATCAGTTGACTATTACAGATGAAAATAGGAAAACGTTTTAAGACGAAAAAAGAAAACAAGTTACATTGTTATTCATTTTCACGTAGGAATTAAGATGGGAATATAAGATATTAATTTACAAGGAATTCTTAGGGTATCACATATAGTAAGAGAATCAATGCCACACTGTTAAAAAAAAGTGTGAAAAAGCTGAATATAATTTGTGGTTTTTTCCCAGAGAACACGAGGATATGAGAGCCAGAGAGTACAGCAAGGTATCATTGCTTAATTCCTGTTCAATAGTGGTCTATAGCCCCCCACTGCTTTTCTCCTAAGGAAACATAGCCCTTGACAGAAAAAAAAGTATTGCCTCCCCCGTTATTCCTCAATTCTCAAGCTGCCTAATTCTTTATTTCAATTTATTTTGATAAAGGGAAAATGGCAAAATATGGAGAGATGTTGAAATATCAAACTGTGAAATTTTAGCATAGTCATTTTTTTTTCTACACATGTTGTTTCAAATCTCTTATGCAGCACAAAGAAATTGATTTAGTTATCCTACAAAGAAGTATGCAGTTCACACTCTGAATAGTTTTATAGAGCCTTTATCCTAATCAGTGGTGGCGAACCTATGGCACGCGTGCCAGAGGCGGCACTCAGAGCCCTCTCTGTGGGCACGCATGCCGTTGCCCCAGCCCTGCCTCCCTCACAACCCCCTCCTCACCAGCAGCCCCCCCCTGGCTGAGAGTTGCCCCCGGGCACAGCCCTCATGGAGCAGCACATGGCAGCAGGGACAAGACTCCACCCTCGCGCCCCGTCATGCACAGATGATGCTGAGGGTGTGGGCGGAGGGGATGGCTACCATGACACTGCTGGGCCGCCTGGGCAATCTGCTACAGCGGACTGTGGAGGCGGTGGTGGTCCTGCGGGTGGGTGGGATAGGGGTGTAGTGGGGGCAGGACGGGGAGATGGAGCAGAGGCAGGGGCAGAGCGGGCGGGGTGGGTTTTGGGCATTCAGTCTCTAAAAGGTTCACCATCACTGTCCTAATGTATGCACCTACTATGGAATCAAATGCCCTGGTAACAACTGTTTTCACTCTCTGCTCATCATGGTTGACTTCATCTAATAAAGAGCCCGTGAGCGAGACAGCTTTAAGTAGGGCTACCAGATTTGGGCTGCAACAGACAGAGCATATTGAGTCCCTTCAATGTCATCTACTGTAGCTGTCCCTGACTTTTTTGGCTTCATGAACCGGCGGCAGCAGGAGCAGCGGGCAGGGGGGAGGGGATGATTTCTCATAGGCAACCTAGCTCCCATGCATGCACAAATGAAGCTTTGCACATTCTCCTGCCACTTGTGGAGCTGGGTTCCCAACGGGCCTTGGTACCGGTCCGTGACTTGGGGGGTTGGGGACCCCGATCTATTGCATCTCTGGATTTTTGAAAGCCAGATTTGAAAGCTATACAACTGTTCAAAGAGCATTTCCCCCTTTAAATGACAGCAACTAACAATTATCAGTTTAAGATATAAAAATGACTACGCTTTGCCACTGTTTACATCACAAAGTCAGGTGACCCCCAAGATGATGGGACTAAAGAAGACATTAACAATCATTTCAGGCTCACATGGCCATCAGTCCTCCTTTTTGGTCTCCAGGCAGCTTCCTATGTCCTTTTCATTAAGAGATGAATGTAGAGCTACATGAAGTATAAATAAAGCTATTTGCTTAGGCTTGAAATAGCACACCAGTGAAATAGTGTAACAGGCTGAAAAAAGTCTAATGAACAGAATATAAAGGAATTTGGAGGCCAGCTTTCATTGAGAAAGGGAAAGGAAGGGAAGGAGAGAGAGAGGGAGAGAGGGAGAGGGAGAGGGAGAGGGAGAGGAGAGGAGAGGGAGAGGGAGAGGAGAGGAGAGGAGAGGAGAAAGGAAAACCGATTCTAAAACTACCGCACTTCTGACACAGTACCATTTGTGACTCTAATCTGTTTTTGTTCTTTTAACGTTATTCAGTTTGGGATATAATAGATTGGGCTGAAGGAAGAGATGATTAGGAAGACGTTTACAGATGAGGGCAGAATCCTGTGACCGGACCTGTCCCATTCCTGCTGTCATACCATTGCTTTATTTCTCAAGCTCTGCAAAGACATTATCAGGACAGTATCACTCATGTTGGCATTAGTTTTCTGCCCACTGAAAAAAGGGTAGATGGCCCTTTAACTCAGCAGCAGGGAAAGGAACTCTAGTTCCTTAGTTCACAGTCACCAAGCACATTGGCACGGGGAGCCAAGGAGGTACAGAGAGAAAGCAGAGCTGTTCAATTAAGGCAGTGGTGAAGCCAGACAGACACACTACTTAGCAAAAGTATGCAGGCATCTTCCAAGAATATTATTCTAAAGCCGATTATATATATAATATTACAAGGAAGAAAGATAATATGCAATTGATTTCCCTTTTCTTTTGCAAAAAAAAGTGGAAGTACCAAATCCGACAATAATTACATTAATGCCAGATGGGACAGGGAAGCTGAGTCTCATTCAGTAAGAAACAAATCCAACTTCCATTTCAACAAATACTACTCCAGACTTTACAGCTTGGCAGAGCACCATACAGAGAAGAGCACATTAATCTGAGGCTACATGAGAGAGAAGATGATTGATGCAAGATCAGGCACTGGCTCCAAGATGCCAGATACATTCAATCCAATCCAGCCTACGGATATATCTCCATTACAAACCATGCCTTTGCATTACACATTTGAGTATAGATGTGTTTGAAAGAGATCTGGGCCATTTAATCCAAGCTAAGCCTACTACTAGGCTTCTGCCCCCATGGGTGTTTCTAAACAAGGATATATAGCATGTACTACAAATGCTGCAAGAGGTTCCTGTATGACACTCCATGTTTGACTTCCTATTTTACTATCAATGTCATCTGAAAATGAATATGTCCCCAGGCTCAATTAATAAACACACCAAATAAAAATAGGGAGGGATTTCCACAGAGGTTTATAGTGTAAACTTCAACAGTGGGGAGAAAACAGAATAAAATAAAAAGAACAAAATAGGGGAAAAAAGGAAAGAGTGGAAAAGGTAGGGGTGAGGATGATATGGTTGCAAACACCATAATCTCTGACCATTGGTCATGCTGGCTGGGGCTCATGAAAGTTTTAGTCAAAAACATGGAAGGCATAAGCTGAGTTACGCCTTCCTTACAAATGCTTGTTTTTAATGAAGAGTTTTGACAAAATCTTAAACACAGAACTTCACAGAAAAAAACCCAGCTGTGATGGAGTGTCAACGATAGGAAAAACGGGTAGCTAAAAATACAATCACCGTGTAGACCGGGGTGTCAAACTCAATTTCATTGAGGGCTGCATCAGCATTGCGGTTGCCCTCAGGGGGCCAGGTGGGTATGGCCAGAGTGGGTGCAGCCTACTGGGTGGGCGTGGATGGAGTGGGTGTGGCCTACTGGGTGGGCATGGCCAGTTCTACATCATTCGCGTCAAGGGTGCCTATGGGGGCCTGGGCAGGAGTGGGACAGATCTGAGGGTCTCTGGCAGAAGGGGGTGGGACCGGGGCAAGTGCCAAGGCATGGTCCACCAGGACAAGTGCCAAGATGGCCACCACAAAATTTTACATTGGCTCTCGGCTGGCTGGCCTGGGCCAGGGCCAAGGCAGAGGGGGCCGTTCCCTCACTGTTTCCAGGATGGCTTCGTAGGCCACATGCAACCACTTCGTGGGCTGCATCCGGGCCCCGGGCCTTGTGTTTGACAAGTCTGATGTAGATCCTACTCTTCAGTAACATTTTTCACAAGCAATTAAATTAACTCCACCCTCTCTCCCTTAAATGAGTGGAAGAAGTTCATTTTTCATGCTTTAGGAGCGCTAAGTCAAGAAAGAAGGTGGGTATAGGAAAGGCAAAGAATAAGATGATGGAGCTGAACGGAAACATTATTTTTATCTGTTTCCAATATAATTATAAAGTAAGAACACAGCAAAGGAACAAAGGAACTCCTGCTACCAAGTAAGAGATATTTTCATTTTGCCAGAGTGGTCCTGCAAAAAAACAAAAGAGAGACCTTTTCCTCCATAACATTATTTTGTGCAGTTTTTCTTTCAATATGGGTTTCCTCTATTCTCCCTCTCCAATAATTTGAATAAATTTCACACTGGCAAGGCAGTTGATTTCCTTCAGTCCAAGATATGGCCACATTTCAATGGTAGCTTCAGCTAACCGAGACAAAAAAAAAATCCCTTTAAAGAGAACTTTATTTCTCAATCAAAAGAGGAAAGTGTCAAACTCTTAGCAGTTCTATTAATCACACGTGTTTAGAAAGTTTAATGTAAGATTAAATGGCTGTTGCATTCATTAATTCCAAAAGCTTCCATAATCATTTTTCAACTAAATTGTGGCACTCAGTGTGTCATCAAAATGTAACTTAGATCAAGAACTTTGTGAGATTAGAAGCTGTTGTCAGCTATATCTACCTCAGGGGAGAAAGAGACGAAGAGGAGGTACTTTCTGAATATCAGCTGTTTATTCTGGCTTACATACCTCCTTCAATAATATTCTCGAAGCGAACATTATTAGATCATTGTATTTCATAAACAGAGGTAGACAACTGATACTGTCAACATCCTCCATAGTGGGTTAAAGGCAAGGATCCAATGTGCAGAAGACCTAAGGGGCAAGTAACATGCTGGTTATTACCTTTAAAGCTTTAGATGGCACAGGGTGAGGTTATCTGTAGGATCGCTTTTCCCTAGACACCCAAAACACACTGAAGGCTTGGCTCTTCCCTCAAGTGCTGGGAGACGATAAGGGGACTGCATGTAGGATCTTGACTTGGTACCAGTATTTTGTTCGGAATATTTATGGTTTTAATAGTTTTAATATGGTTTTTATGTTATCTTAGTTCTTGATTTGGAGCCGCCCAGAGTTTGGTATAACATGGGTGGCTATATAAATGTTTAAAGAAATAAATCCATCATGTTTTTCCTTTCACCTCCTTGATCTTGCCAAGAAACATTATGCATACTGTGGAACCATAGACTGCATTCAGCATTCGAAGCAGATGGGAGCAACTCTTTTACAATGGGATTGGATAACGAAGAGAAGGACGAGGGGGGACATGATAGCAGTGTTCCAATATCTCAGGGGCTGCTACAAAGAAGAGGGAGTCAAGCTATTCTCCAAAGCGCCTGAAGGCAGGACAAGAAGCAACGGGTGGAAACTAAGCAAGGAGAGAAGCAACCTAGAACTAAGGAGAAACTTCCTGACAGTTAGAACAATTAACCAGTGGAACAACCTGCCTCCAGAAGCGGTGAATGCGCCAACACTGGAGGTTTTTAAGAAGAGACTGGACAGCCATTTGTCCGAAATGGTATAGGGTTTCCTGCCTGAGCAGGGGGTTGGACTAGATGACCTCCGAGATCCCTTCCAACTTTACTATTATTATTATAATGAATCCAGTGACTGATCTACATTGCTGTCTTTACACTTCATTTCTATAAAGATAGCTAAGCATTAAGCTTATTAGAAATATAGATTATGTTACCCTTTTGACAGGACAAAATAAGTCTCCTTAGTGCAGAAATCAGCACCAGAATTATTCTGGTCCAGCTACTGAATATAAGGAATTTGTAACAGAAACTTTGTGTTAAAAGAACTCATCTGTATATACAGTATATACACTGATCTATTCAACCATAGCAGTTGTTTCCATGTTCCTACATTTCACATAGTCTTTTCAATAAATACTACAGCTATTTCATCAGATGCCATTTTCCAGGTGAAGAGGAAATATTGAAATATTTTTCAAGATAAACAGGAAGCACACCATTGAGTTTATTGGTACCACGTGGATCCTACAAATTCTTGTATTTGACGGTGTAGCCTCTCCCCACAAAATTTGTGCTGCAATTAGAAAATAGATGTGTTCGTATGTAAAGTGTTCTTTTTTAAAAAAAAAAATCTTTCATTTTTATTACTGTAACAATCTTACAGGAATACTTTTAGCTATCTTAAAAGTAAAGAAAGAATTTAAAAAAAAATTGATGCCCCCCCCCAACTTTCGGAACTTTTGTTTTGAGATAACAAAAACAAGTAGTCAAAGGAAAATAGAATGCAGTTAGATGGATCTCATTGTCTAAAAAATAACCAAGAATCAAATTAGATACTGGAAGATATGATATAATTGATTGTATAGAACAGGGCTTTTCAACCAGTGGTACGGGTACTACCTGTGGTACATTGGCACCTGGCAGGTGGTACGCGACCATCCTAGAAAAGTGATAGCCGGGGAGGGGAATGAGCTGAACCGGTGGCAGCACTGCACAAGCCTGAGCAAGAGACGGCTGGAGCTGCAGGGCTGTCAGGGCTCAGCGGAAGCACCAGGATCAGCGCCAGGCTCCAGCTGGAGCTTGGCACTGATCCTGGTGCTTCTGCTGAGCCCAAAAGAAGCGCTGATCAGCTGGAATGTTACAGCATCTCCAGGGTCTTGTGATTTACATTCAGATGCTTGGCAACTGATTCATATTTATGACGGTCACAGTGTCCCAGGGTCATGTGAAGTGACCAAATCTGCTGCAACCACCCAGCAGACGGGGGGAATAAAAACCAAACACCCCCACCCCAACAGAAATGCTCACAACAATGAAAACCTCGGACAGGAGGAACAGCGCCGCCGGGCAGGCAGGCAGGTGTCTTGCTCGGCTGTGGCTTGGGGGGCACTTTTTTCAGTGCCATTGTAACTTCGAACAGTCACTAAGAGAACTGTTGTAAGTCGAGAACTACCTGTACTTCATCACTTTTTTCCTTTTTTGGGGGGGGGTCATCAAGTTTTTGACACCTTGCCAGGCGACTGGTGGTACTTGGATGTTGCCATATCCTAAAAGTGGTACAATGGGTGAAAAGGTTGAAAAGCCCTGGTATAGAAGAATGTTATTTCCTGAGAGAACCTCTTTTTCTCCACTTCTGGAACATCAGAGTCTACATCTAATTTTCATTTCTTTCATGGTGGTGCCATTAATATGCCAGTTGTCAAATAGGTAGACTAAGAGGAGGTGCAGTGCACACATGTGTGTTTAAACCAGCTTATTCCTATACACCTCCTGAAAAATGGTCTTAAGAAATGGTGATCATGCCCACAAGATAAAGTGAAGAAAGAGTGATTAAATCCAGTGATTAAAGAGGCCAGTTCAGAACATCAGAGGACCCTATCTGTCACTTTCACTTGCCCAGCTCAATATACAACACTTAGATAAATCAGATAGGGAACTAGTTTTTAATACTAAAAAACAGTAACTATGTGAGGGACCTTGGAGTCCTAGTGGACAATCACCTAAATATGAGCCGGCACCTAAATATGAGCCAAAAAAGCTAATACAATCCTTGGTTGTATAGGCAGAGGCATAGAATCAAAATCACATGAAATATTAGTTCCACTTTATAAAACTTAGTAAGACCACACTTGGAATACTGCATCCAGTTTTGGTCACCACATTACAAAAAAAGATGTTGAGACTTTGGGAAATGTGCAGAGAAGAGCAACTAAGATGATTAAAGGCCTGGAGACTAAAATATATGAAGAACGGTTGCAGGAATTGGCTAGTCTAGAGAAAAGAAGGACTAAGGGGGACATAATAGCAGTATTCCAGTATTTGAGGGGCTGCCACAAAGAAGAGGGAGTCAACTTATTTTCCAAAGCACCAGACAAACAATAGATGAAAACTAATCAAGCAGAGAAGCAACCTGGAAATAAGGAGAAACTTCCTAACAGTGAGAACAATTAACCAATGGAAGAGTTTGCCTTCAGACATTCTGGGTGCTCCAACACTGGAGGTTTTTAAGAAGAGACTGGATAGTCACCTCTCTGAAATGGTATAGGGTCTCCTGCTTGAGCAAGGGGTTGGACTAGAAGACCTCCAAGGTCCCTTCCAGCTCTATTCTGATTGATGGATTGACTATATTGAATTTTCAAGAGGATCTGTAAGCAGAAAACTGGTATTTGGTAGTGGCTCCTGCAAATCCCCCAGCTACCAGCAAATGCCCCTGGCTTTTGTGTATTTGATTTTGCTTCTGGTTACATTCAGCCACTGCTCCATTTTCCTTGGAAAACCGGCACACCTCAAATAACCCAAACTCAAGCAAACGAGGCTAGAATCACCATTTATTTACCTGGACAGGTGTTAGTCCAAAAGCGTAGGCATCAGAGAAGTTGGGAAAGTGCCAGGGGCTCTGATTAAGATGCGGATGGAAAATAAAACAAGATGAGAGGAATTTTGATTAATCAAGAAACAAGAGGCATGCCCTGTTTGCCCAAGATTACACTGTGGAATGTGGCTCTCCTTTTTTAATAAGCTCACTTGTTTGAAATGGGATGATTCATGGCCACGTTTGGCAGACAAAACGGAAGGGGAAAAGGATCTATGTGACCCACTTTGGGTCAGAATAATATAGGGCAGAGTTGTGGGAAAGCCATTCAGCTATTGTCGCAGAATTCGCCATCAGAAGTAATTGACATGAAATGTATCATGACACAAGCCAGCATGCGTGAAACCTCAGCTAGAGTAAATTGTCAGCAAGTCTGCCAGGCCAAGTCTCACCTGACAAAACAAATATTTATAGTTTCAGCTTCAGCCACAGCGCTTTGCCTGTAAGTACCTGGAAAGAGAATGGATAGGACCTGCTTGGTCACTAAGGAAAACAAAATGATGAATGGATTGGCCTTATGTCTGATCCAGAAGGCTCTATTGTATATATAAAAGCAATATGACTGCACTCTATCCTATTCATTAACCAGTTAACCAAACCCTTACGGCAGTGGATGTTTATTCTTCCCTTGTTTGCAGAAATGGAGCTATCTTTAAAGTTAGTCTTGGAGGCTGGAATATGTGCAAAATTTAAATAGGCTTGACCAACCTGTCTCGTAATAGAAAACAATTCTCATCATTTCATAAATTTTAAAAAAATGAGGGATGACATCATCTGCAGGTGCTCAAGAGGGGAAGCAAACTGAGTGCTGGAGGGGAGTGCTACAATGTCCAGCAGACCCTGAGAATATCTGGGAGGAAATGGGACCATCGCAAAAGAAACACCTCTACCCACCAAAGGAGAGGAAGTGTGAGAAAGATCCAGATAACTCTTCCTTAAGAACATTACGTATACAGTAAGTTGACTGGAGAATTTCTTTAGTGGGCTTCCAAGGTTCTGTTCGTCACCCTCCTAGCAATAAATATCTTTTCAGGAATCCAAGCAGTTCTTTTTTAATTTCCTTACTTTGCACGTTTTGTACGTTTCGTCAGACAATTTCACTGACTTATAGGCTGCAGGTTGGCCATTCCAACTTTAGACAGTGCAAACGCACCCAGAATCACGTTGTAGGGGAGATGAGCAGCATAAAAATTTAATAAATAAACCAACCAACTGACCTCTGGAGGACAGCAGGTTGGGAAATGGCCTTGTTGTGCACAACTTGCAACCTAAGCACAGCATCATTCATTCATAAGGAATTGCTATCAACTAGTCCACATGTGTGTCGGTATGTGGCATACATAACTCTGCAGAGAAAAGGCATAAAACAAAAAAATGTATCAGGGCACTATCTAAAACAGCAATCCTAACTATATATTGTTTTCCAAAGCACCTGAATCAACAGTCCAGAGGCTGAGCTGTGTTTACCTAAAGCAGTTATGATCCTGGCAGTGTGCCACAAAGGAGAAACCCTGGTTCCACCTTCCTCTGGCTTGTGTGCTTTATGTGCCAATTGACCACACCTCCACCAGTTGTTTATAAAATCTTGCAAAGTTCTACTTGTGGTAGGCAAGCTCTACTATTATTATAATCTGATCTCTTCACCCCCTCAGGCCCATTCTTTATTGGGAACAGGCGGGAAGACTTTCAGGAATGGCTCTCCTAAAGGAACCCCAGTTTTTGTATTACAGCCACCTAGAACTGGCCCTTTCATTAGACTGGGCATGCAGTCATCCTTACCAGTTGTTTGGGGATAGAGCAACAAACAGTAGTAGTAGTAGTATTTGCCAAGAGCATTCTTTCATACAGGGCAGATAAGAGATATCGGATGTTCCATCTGAATAAAGAAAATGCCTTAACAACCTTAAATACTAGGTTTGTGCAATCCAACCATAGGGGCTCTTTTCAAAGTGTCTAAACAGTCCATCTGAAGACGCCCCATCCTCTCAAAGGCTAAAAACAGCTACATAGAGGGCCTCTCCCATCATCTGAGCTGTGTGCACACAGACAGTATTTCTACTTTCCTGCCAATGCACAGTATCCTTCATAACATTCACACAGCCCTATCAGATACTATGAGTGGGAAAATTGCTCCTCTGATTTATGTACCAAAATGTCTTGGCTCAGTACACATTGTACGGAAGTTTCAGAAAACAGCTTGAATTAAGCCCATGAATGTGGGCCCTCTGGACTTTTTGTCCTTTGGAAGAACAAGCTAGAAAGTCAAAGGATTCTGTGTCTGCTTTACAAGAGTGCCCATGTTTTCCCTTAATCGGCTGTTGATGTATTTCATTTTACTGGAAGCAGTTCTTACAACTGTACTAGATAAAATCCTTCCCGATATTTTGAAACAATACCAGTACTTTGGGAATGGGAGATTTTGCCACTTCTGCTTTTGGTTTGCAGGGACGAAGGAGTAGCACACACTGTTAAAGCTAAGACAGATGCTGATCTTCGGGAGAGTAGCTTGGCTATTTATCAAGTCATTTGATTGTGCATTTGTTTGTCTTTCTTTCGGATGCAGAAGATTTGCTCCAAGTGTTCAGTGCTGCCACAAATAATTCAGCAGCACTAACAGATATAAAACAAGTTCTGTTGCAAAATAAAAACAAACGTTCCTAAGGCTTGGTTTTCCAACACACATTCATTATGTATGGTAACTAGGCTGCCTGTGTGTGTCCTGTACAAATCAAAATCTGTGTGGGCTGAAATGTTTGGTAGACACGTTAACTTTTCCCAAAGGGGCCTCTTAGGAAAGTCTTGAGGCAGGTAGGAGCTAGTCTGATTGCATCTCCATAGGCTTTTAGGCAGCATTAGTCAGAAGCACCTGCTTCCTAATCATTATCTGACTGTATGAGCAGCCAATAATGAGCCTGATCAGGTAGAGGAGGAAGTGTAAATATTTGCTTTATTAAAATCCTGCATCTTGCAACAATTTGCAGTACCCACATGCAGGCAACCATTTCTACCTGGGTCAGGGGTGGGGTATTGTGAAAGAAACTAGTCGGATCTCTGCCAACACACAGTAGGAATCTAGTGGGCTCCCTTGGCTGTTAAAAACAACTTTTTAAAAAAAAAAAAAGAACAAGGACTAGGGACACCATAGAGAACAAACTGGGAATCATGGTGAATCATGGTTATTCACTCAGTCATGTCTGATTCTTGGCAATTTTATGGGCCAGGTCTCTCCATATCTTCCGAACAAGAGACCCCTAGAGTGACCCCCCATCTCAAGATCCATAAAACAGAAATAATTAAACATTATACTGTAATGATAGTAGTAATTGTGAGGTTTTAAACTGAATTAGAAGCTATTTTGTTTAAGTAATTAGTATTGCCTATATATATGTATGCATACACATGTGCACAATTTCTATATTCACCCAACTCATCACCAACTCTACACAAAGTCTGGGAAATATTATACCATATGCCTGCATATGTTTTGCACTTTATTGGAATCTCTCCAATTTTTTAAAAAATGGATGTTTGGGAGAGGTGGAATGGGAATACATTTCCATCCTATTTGTCAGACTGCCTTCATCCCTTTCCAGACAAAACAGATGATTCATTAAGTGAAATAGCATGTCTTCACGCACACCTGGGAAGGTGTTCTGAAGGCATCACAATGACATCTGTGACAAATTCTCCAACACAAACCACAGCCCACCCAGTCAGGGCCTGTGTTCCAGCATCTTCACAGAGTTCACTAAGGTTTGGAGAATCATCTTGGAATTCTGGTTTGTGTACACTGCCTGAGATAGTATGTCAGAATCTGGTCACTGAAATAGACTGAAAAATCTTAACAGTCTTCCTTTTCAAAGCAGTGCTCAAGTGCAAAGAAGAGCAACTAAGATGATTAAAGGCCTGGAGACTAAAATATATGAAGAATGGTTGCAGGATTTGGGAATGGCCAGTCTAGAGAAAAGAAGAACTAGGGGGGACATGATAGCATTATTCCAGTATTTGAGAGGCTGCCACAAAGAGGAGAGGGTCAATTTATTTTCCAAAGCACCAGAAGGGAAGACAAGAAACAACGGATGGAAACTAATCAAAGAGAGAAGCAACCTGGAATTAAGGAGAAACTTCCTAACAGTGAGGACAATTAACCAGTGGAACAGAAGTTGCCTTCAGATGTTCTGGGTGCTTCATCACTAGAGATTTTTAAGAAGAGACTGGAGAGTCACTTGTCTGAAATAGTATAGGTTCTCCTGCTTAAGCAGAGGGCGGGACTAGAAAACTTCCAAGGTTCCTTCCAGCTGCTGCTGCTATTATTATTGTTGTTGTTGTTGTTTGTTGTTGTTGTTGTTGTTGTTGTTGTTGTTGTTGTTATTATTATTATTATTATTATTATTATTATTATTATTATTATTATTATTATTGATCATCGCACAGTCAGCCAGATGTTCAGCCTGGATTTGGCATTTTGTCTACCTATCGAGTCCTTACCAAGGATCTGGGACAGGCAGATCTGGATGTTTGATGGTATTACAGATATCGTCGCAGGATGGAAGCAGTTCCTAGTAAGGCCGCCTTTTGCAATTGACTAATGGCAAATTTGTCAATGCCAATGGTGTTCAAGTAGTGCTCAAGTTGTTTTGGGATTGCATCCAAGGCGCCTATTACTAGTGGTACTACTCTTGCTTGCTTTTGCCACAGTCTTTCTATTTCTATTTGTAGGTCTTTGTATTTTGTTATCTTCTCCAGTTCTTTCTCGTCTATTCTGCTGTCTCCAGGCACTGCCACGTCCACTATCCAGACTTTTTTGTCTTTCTTATCGACATTGTTAAGTCCGGGGTGTTATATTGCAGGTGCTTGTCTGTTTGAATTCTGAAGTCCCAGAGCAGTTTAACTTTATCATTTTCTATGACTTTCTCTATTTTATGATCCCACCAGTTCTTGCTTACAGGCAAATGATATTTCTTGCAGATCTTCCAATGCACCATTGTTGCTAGTTTGTCATGCCGCTGCTTGTAGTCAGTCTGTGCGATCTTCTTGCAGCAGCTTACCAGGTGGTCCACTGTTTCTTCAGCGTGTTTGCATAGGCAGCACTTACTGTCTGTTGTTGTCTTCTCAATTTTGTCCTTAAGGCTTGGTCTTATGCAGCCAGAATTAGTCCCTCGGTCTCTTTCTTCAATTTTCCTGCTCTTAGCCATTGCTAGGTCTTGTTATTATCTGCTTTCCCAGCTATTTTTTTAATGTACTGGCTATGTAGAGCTTTGTCTTCCCATGCCAATATTCTGTTCTTCATTTGGTCTTTCTTGTAGGCCAGTTTGCTTTCTCCAGTAGTCAGTAAGCCTTCCTGATATACTAATTTCAGTGCATCTTCATCACTGTCCTTCAGATATTCTTCCAAAGCCATTTTTTCTTTTTCAACCATCTGATGTATTTGTAACATTCCATGCCCACCTATTTGCCTTGGTAGATAAAGTCTGTCAATGTCACTGCGTGGATGAAGGGCATGATTCATTGTCATTATTTTTCTGGTCTTCCTATTCATTGCTTTTAGTTCTGCTTGAGTCCAGTCCACTATTCCAGCTGTGTATCTAATGGCTGGATTTGCACAGGTGTTGATTGCCTTTATGGTATTTCCTCCATTGAATTTGGACTTTAAGATCTTCTCTCTCTTGATGTATTCACCTCTAATCTTTTTCTTGACTTCAGTGTGCTTGATGTTGTCAGCTTGAAGGATACCTAAGTATTTGTAGTAATCTTCCTCATCCAGACTCTTAATGTTATTTTCGTGGGGCATCTTGATTCCTTCAGTTTTCACTATTTTTCCTTGTTTGATAGTAAGTGTGGCACATTTGTCCAAGCCAAACCCCATTGCAATATCTTGGCTATATATACGGACAGTGTTGAGCAGCGATTCTATTTCAGATGATGTTTTTCCATACAGCTTCAGATCATCCATGTAAAGGAGGTGGGATAGTCTGGCAGGTGTTTTTGATGTTTGATAGCCATGTCCTGAGTTATTCAGTATTGTTGACAGAGGAAACAGTGCAATAACAAATAGTAATGGTGATAATGAATCTCCTTGAAATATTCCTCTCTTGATGTTAACCTCTCCCAGTCTCTCACCATTGATCTGCAACTGTGTCTTCCATTGTGCCATCGATCTTTGAACAAATTTTCTGATGTTTCTACTGACTCCTGTTATTTCTAGGCACTTGATTATCCAGTCATGTTGCAGAGAGTCAAATGCCTTATTGTAGTCAATCCATGCCACATTCAGGTTGGTCTTCCTTTTCTTGTAGTTTTCCAAGATCATTTTGTCTATTAGGAGTTGATCTTTTGTTCCTCTGCTATTGGGGCGATTTCCTTTCTGCTCCGGTGGAAAGAGATTTTCAACTAGATGCTGTTGTACTGCATCAGCTACCACACCAGTTAGCAATTTGAAAGTTGTTGTTGTTGTTGTTATTATACTACAGGCTAGACCAGGAGCAATTTTACTAGGCTACATCCTTTTAAAGCAGATTGAGAATTTATGAAACTGCTAAAACTCTAGCCAGCTATTGGCTATGGAGTCCATTGTAGTTAGCTAACTAATAAATAAAGAAATAAGATCTTCAATACAGTGCAGAATGTTAGCATAGTTCTGAAAATGAGAGCAGATTTGTTGAAGTGACAAACACTCATCTTTCCCTCTAATTAACTATATCCTTCACCCTAAGACAGTAACCTCACTGTATTTCTTTTGAGCACTGTATTTATCAAACTTTAAAACAAGAATCTGTCCCACATCATAACCCTTTTTTGTTTTGTTTTTAGAATGTCAGACAGTGGGATGTTATTTGTAGTCAAAATAGCAATATATGGCTTTCAACATTCATAAATCCCAGGAGATTGTGCAGTGTGTAAAGACCACATGTCACCCCTGTATAGCATACATGTGTATGTCATGCCACCATATATGGCCATACATTTAAATTAGACTGATTCAGACACTTATCTGTAATCCAAAGACTGTAAACTAATCAGCTGCTCTCATTCCCTCTGTATCTGGGATCTTGGTGTCTCAACAGTGGTGCTTATTTTTCCTTCCTGTGTAGCCAATTAATGCCATATCTCATTGGTTCTCCCTGTCTCAGCACAAGAACCATTTAGAATTTGCAGACTTGTACTTCTGGAAGAGATATGACACATAAGGTGGCATTGTTCTCTTTGTCTTTCAAATTGCAAGGCATATTTTCTCTAAAAACATTTATACCCTTACTTCATCAGAAATTAGTCACATCAGGCACCCCATGTGATTTTCTAGTTTATTTACCAAGATAATTTGCCTCTCTTTGAGGTCATGTGTCTTATGTTGGATGAAGGGAACATGTCATTCATTGTTCTGGTAGCAAAATGTCTAAAATGAACTTAACTGGACAGTTAATCGGCGTTTGGTGCTTAGTCCACATAGGGAAAAAAAATCTGCCAAAAATAAACTAATAAAAAACGAAGAGATTAATGTTCTGTCCACATTAACAGACACTGTCCAGCCAGGTCTCTTTAAGAGTACTTTATCCTTTTTGCTGTAAGGAAAAAGCAGAAGAGAAGTGAAGAAAGTCCATATTCATTGGAGAAATTCTCACTTTTGAAATGATAATTCTAATTGCTCTTGCTCAATGTACCTCGAAGCAGCATCAAACCATGGCACTCCAGTGTGCCTTGAAGACACAGCATATTTCCTAAAAATACATTTATAGGATAGCAATTGACAATACTATATCTGCTCTCAGACAGGTAGCTAGTTTGAAATACAGGTAGTCCTGGACTTAGGATAACAATGCAGTCCTTAAATGAGCCGCACTTGATTTTGCACACCTGATTTATTTATTTTTTTTGCCATGGTTGTAAAGAGAATCACATGGTTGCTACAGTAAGTGAATCTAGCTTCCCCCATGAATTTTACTTAGTGGAAACTCCCTGGGAAGCCACTCATCTGAAATGGTATAGATCAGGGGTCTTCAAACTTGGCCCTTTTATGACTTGTGGACTTTAGCCCCCAGAATTCCTCAGCCAACGTGCCTGGCTAAGGAATTCTGGGAGTTGAAGTCAACAAGTCATAAAAGGGCCAAGTTTGAAGACCCCTGTTATAGATTCTCCTGCTCATGCAGGGAGTTGGACTAAATAACTCAGGAATGCTGCAACTGTCATAAACACATGTCGATTGCCAAACCCCTGAATTTTGATCACACGACCACAGGGGCCCTGAGATGGTCTGAAATGCAGGGAGACTGTCCATAAGTCCCTTTTTTTAGCAGTATCATTTTCAATGGTTGTTAAAAGTAAATGGTCATAAGGCAAGGACTACCTGTAGTTTTAATATATGCAATTCCATGCCATTTTACTGATAGAAAAGGATGCTTTAAAAATGGCTGCCACTCCATGACCTCATCAAAGAGAAGGCATCCGATCTGACCACTGAAGCCATGCAAGATAGAAGCCAGGAAAACCGTCATGTTCCCATTTCAATTTCCTCATGCTGGTGGAGAATTTTAAAAAAAAAATCCATATTCCTGACTTTCTATCGTTCACGATTGGGCATGTTTGCTTGGGTTGCTGAATTTTTTTTGCTCAGCAAGCTATAAATGTTCAGGAACAGGGAATTAGGAATTAGAAAAGAATAAAGGAAAAGAAAATCCTGGAGTCCAGGCAGCGATAAGTGCCTATTGATAAGGAGCAATTAAAAGGGGGAAATTGGTCCCAGGCCTTGCACTGGTGAGCTGTTTATCCTGCATGTATATTTAGAACCATTCTGTTCTGTCTAATACAGATAGTCCTTTTGTTTAATGTTCAAAATTACAATAGCACTGAAAACAGTAACTTATGACTGTTTTTCACACTTAAACCTTCACAGCACCCACATGATCAAAATTCAAGTGCTTGGCAACTGGCATGTATTCATGACAGTTGCATTGTCCTGGAGTGATATGATCACGATTTGTAATCTTCCCAGCCGGCTTCCGACAAGCAAAGTCGGTGAGGGAAGCCAGATCCACTTAACGACCACATGATTCACTTAACAACTGCAGTGATTTCGCTTAACAATTGGGACAAAAATAATCGTAAGATGGGGCACAACTCATTTAACAATGGCCCTGCTTAGCAACAGAACATTTGGCCTCAGTTGTAGTCGTTAAATGAAGGGCTACCTATAACCCAACCACTTTATCAATACTCTGCTTTTCATCCATCCATCAAGACTGCAGCCCTTGTGGAAGCACAGAAAGTCACATTTTAAATATGGCCAGTTGATCTCAACTCTTTTGTTCCTGACAGCCTTCCTAGAACTGTGTCGCATGGGCTCCCTCGGAGCTCCTTAATGTCTCAGGATCTGAAAAACCAACCTTTACAGATTTGGATTCATCATAGATGGAATTCCAAGGAAGGCCACCAAAAATGAAGAAAGGAGAAAATGAGAAAACAGAGCTTAAAAAGACTAGTTCTGCTCAGGTCCCAACGAGAGCTTACAGAGTCAGTTGAGGGAAGTAAGAAGCTGAACGAAGTTAACGCAGTGCTTCTGAGCTTCCAACTGCCTGTAACTTGCTCAAAGTTATAAAAAGCGTCTCTTGTGCTAGAGTTTAACTTGGCCAGAATACAACAACTTTCCTGCTAGAGCAGGCTTCCTCTACCTGTGTGTCAGTATTATGTGCCAAATCTAAGCACATACTCCTCTCCCTCTATATGTGACTGATGAGGCTCACCCAAAATGCCTGGCTAGTTTTCTCCTCACTGTTTTCCTACTTTGATTCAAATGATGACAATAAGGTGTCAAAGCAGTGCTCTATTATCCAAAAAATGAATCCCCCTCCTATCTATCTATCTATCTATCTATCTATCTATCTATCTATCTATCTATCTATCTATCTATCTATCTATCTATCCATCCATCCATGCATCCATCCATCCTCTCTCTCTCTCTCTCTCTCTCTTATTTATCTATCATCTCTATCTATAAAAACACCAAAAGTCCTGGGTTAAAAAAAGATGGGGGGGGGGGGGAGAAATAATTCCTATTTCAAACTGATATAAGGTAAGTTCAGAGATTCGACTCTTCAACATTCATGTTAGCTTGTTCCACCAGTTCACCAACAGGTAATTTCTGCCCCCCAAAAAAGGAGGAAAGCAGAATTTATGGGTTGATGACAGACATAATATCCAGGGGAAGAATTACCAAAAATGCAGACTCAGTTGTTTAAATATTAATTATTTTCTCTTTCTTTGAGGAGCATAGGAAGGAATAGCTGCCCAGAGAGAATAGGGAAAAAAAAAACCACAGGTGGCATGAAAACCCACTGGAAAGCCAATTGCAATATTTTCTATGCAGTGCCACACAGCCATTTCCCAAGTTTTCTCATGTGCCCTTTCTAACTAGTTCTAGCAGAACGGAAGAAGCTTCTCAGATGAGAAGCGAAATGTCTTCAAGGAAAAACAAAATCCAGTTGCCTTTGGAAAAAGTACCTTTGGGACAACCATGACCTGGATGACTGAGAATCTCCATAGAGATTCTAGTGAAACTAGTGTAAAGAGCTGTGACATATCTTTGGATATATCATTATAGATTCCCCATGTGGAACCGGGGGGGAGGGCAATGTTGATGCATATGTCTCCTGGTCCATCACTCTATAGGGTTCCAGTGGTGTTCTAGGCACCATGATACGGAAAATAGTTAGCTTTTTTTGGTGTCTTTCTTCCTTGGGTAGAATGAACTGGGGGAAACTTTAGAAGAGGTTTCTCTCTGTCTGTGTGCTAACCCAAATGTGTTCATTTCAGTCAGTTTTGGAACCCAATCCCTGAAATGTTCTTGGCATAGTTTTTCAGAAGTGGTTTGCCATCATCCTCTTCCCTGGACTAATAGAAAGTGAATGGCCCAAGGACACCCAGGACTAAAGCAGGACTAGAACTAATGGTCTCCTGCTTTGTAGCCTTGTGCTTTAAGCACTACATCAAACTGTCTCTCCAAAAGGGTATTTGTGTCAAGCTATTGAACTGCCCTGGGTCAGCACCAAGATTTACTCCTGAATGTGTTTTGATAGGATGAACTACAGGCCAACAGCAAGTGGCATCCATGCCCCTGTTTAAAGTTTTACTGTAGTGGTACAGCAGAACTGCTATAAATCCCTGAGGGATCAGCAATAGATTGGCATTGGTTTAGGACTCTCACCCTTAATAAACAGCAGCAATAAATCACTAACTTCCCGGCTCTGAATTAGATTGCTGAAATACTGTAAAAGTTTGGGGAAAGTAGCAGTAGTCTTGGTCTGGAAAAGCATTCAATTGTAATACTCAAAACAAATACATGGGTCCAGAATTATTTAATCTGAGATGTGCTTTGGGTTTAGTTGTTGGGTTTTTGAGCTTTAATAGGGAATAAAAAAATCTTGCAAACTTGAAGTTGGCCCACCAAGATTATGCTGTACTGTTGACAAGAAGCCTCTGAGCAAGGCAACAGATGACTTTTACAAATCCTATTAAAAATAGGCTTTGGAATTGCATTCCCCCCCCCCAAAGAAAACAATTCCCAATTTGACATGAAATGTATTGCCTGTTTAAGATTTTACATTATTTGTCATGCCTGCCTTACCCTTCAGTCTAAATTGGAGATCAAACAAGCTGGCCCCATTGCACCAGGGCAATTCTGCAGCTGAGTAATAAATAAATAAAGTTTGTTTTCTCACACTTTCCCCTCAAGCCGCTTATTGCAACCAACCAGTGAGCTGAGAAATTTCAATCGAGGGGGAAAAAAACACCCCATGCTAAAAATGAGACCAACCAAGCACCACAACAAATATCTTGATTACATTTGGGGGAAAAAAACAATAATTCTGCAACATACATAAATGCCAAACATGAATCTAAAAGAGAAACATTGTACACTGGGGTAAAAATAATAGAGACTAAAATTCACATTAACTTTCCATCCCCAAATCAAAGCAAGCTAAAAGGAAATGCTGTCAAAGTGTTTTCCATTAAGAACTACTATTTAACCCCCTCTTCGTAATCCAGTCCTTTCTTTCAGCCACAAGTTCCCCTTTCTTATTAAAATAAAAAATCGTAAAACAAGTTCTATCACTTTAATTAAATGCACTTATTAAAAGAATGAAATATTTGGAGAGGCTGCCTTCTCCTTCAGTGCTAAAGGCACATTTTCCAGCATGCTGCAGAGTGTCTGCATCCGCCTCCCCCAGGCCATTTTTAATGCACAAATAAATCCCCACCTGAAGTGCTGACAGATTATTATGCAGTGTGGCAGCCAACTAAAGTAAACACTGGGGCAAAAGTTTTAACCTCTTGCAGTCCCCCTTCCTATCAATTATTCCTACCTTCAGTTCAGATTTGACAAGTGAAACAGGTTACTTGGCATGCCCACTTCTCAGTATTGCTGGTCTGTTGCTAATTTTTTGCTTTTCTGTCTCCCCAGATAATGTCTTCAAAAAAGCCTGCCAGAGATGTGTGCATGTGTGAACTTAGTCTTTTACCAGTGAAAAATGCAATTCATTCTTGTTGAAATAAATGTGATTGCTTTCTTGCCCTGACACGTCATGCAAAGCAAGCCTTGTGGGGTCCTTGATGGTCTCTGAGCATGTTGATTTTCTTGCAGATGTTTCATTACCAAACCAGGTAAGATCACCAGTGCAAGTTTCATTACCTAACTAGGTAACATCATCAGTGCACTGATGATGTAACTTAGTTGGGTAATGAAACGTCTGCAGGAAAACCACCAAGCTCAGAGAGCGCCAAGGACTCCTCAGTTCAACCCTGAGTTACAAATGCAATCTTCTTTTTTTTAAAGTTTTTATTTATTCTTTTTTCACTATACACCAAAAAATATATATGAAAAAATACATTTTTTTTCCTTTAACAGAACTGTGTTATACATCTCATATATATTATTTACAATTTATTTACATCAGTAATCATATCTTTTTCTTTCTCTGTTCTAGCCAGTTATAACATTTGTTCCATATTTCATAAAATTCTGTTGCCTCCTTGTCTTTTAATTCTAGCGTAAGTTTATTCATTTCCGCGCATTCTAGAATTTTCTATAAAATCATATTGTTGTAGGTATGTTTTCACCCTTCCAACACTGGGCATATACTATGTGGGCTGCTGTTAATATATGTATAATGATGTATTGGAGTTGTTTTTCCATCTTTACATTTATTATGCCCAAAAGAAGTAGTTCCAGTTTGAGTTCAATTTGCACCTTAGTTATCTCCTGTATCCAGTTCCTTATCCGTTCCCAATAGGTCTTTGCTTTAGGGCACAGCCACCACATGTGATAAAATGTTCCTTCCTTATTTTTACATTTCCAACATTCCGGATTCATATTTTTATACATTTTGGCCAATCTCGCCGGTGCTAAATGCCATCTATAGAACATTTTATATTGATTTTCCCTATATGCAGTTGATAGTGTCAGTTTGCAATTTATGTTCCATAATTTTTCCCATTCTTCCAGTTTTATATTTCGGCCCACATTTCGTGCCCACGCTATCATTGGCCCACAAATGCAATCTTCTATTGGTAAAGCAAAGTTTCTCTGACTTGGCGATCTCCTGATGCATTGCAACAGAAATGGGAATCCTAAAAGTGTGACTCTCACATATTTGGAGGGCACCAGTCTGGAGAAAGAGGCTTTATACAACAGCGCACAAGATTGCAATTCTTAGTAGATCTACAACTGATTTTAACAGGATGCAGTTCAAGCAGATGCTAAAAATGAGAACTTGATCCAAACCAACACATCCTCTAAGGTTACACTGTGGTTTTCTCCAGAAATGTTTCAGGGATCCAACTGAAAACTGGGGGAAAAAACATTATTTAATCATGTTGGCCAGCAAGTCATGCATACTCTACTGAAAGTGGATTTCTGATTTCTGGATGCTTGCCAAAGGCTGGGCTATTATACTTTATTAGTTCTTTTCCCACAGAATTGCCAAAATTTCCAATGAGTGATCAAAGGATGTTCACAGAATACGTAGGCCATAATGTGGTTTGTTCAGTTTTCACTTGGTATGTTAGCTAACTGTGGTTTATGAAACCATGTTTAATCGAACTGTAACTTGAGTTGTGAATCCAACCTGCATAAAAATGAGGTTTCCACTTAGACTCAATTACATGCATTTGGAGGGGGGGAGGGTTTGACAAAGGGAAAGAGAGATTTTAGCAGTCAATATAAAGATAATAAAATAATAAAATAAAATAAAAATTTCTAACTTAGTTAGCAATCAGCTGATACAAAGAGTGGCAACTATGTGAGGAAAATATCTGGCATTCCCATCTCTCAGCCCAGCCATGCTGTCCAACAGGAAATCATCCATATGTGATTCTTAGTCACTGCACAAATGAAAGCCAACAGTTCAAAGTCATGCATCCAAATAGCGGGATTCCAAAGACTCAGATGATTTCCTTAAGGCAGGCAATAAAAAAAAAGAAATCATTTAAAGAGGGTAGAGACAAGCAAGCTACTTCTGCCCTGTACTGCTATCTAACTGAAAAACCTCGCCTACAAATGGAAGGCTTTCTCAGGAACCTGCATTGTACATAGAGAAGGGGTCTTCAAAGTTGGCCCTTTTGTGACTTGTGGACTTCAACTCTCAGAATTCCTCAGCCAGCACAAGTCATAAAAGGGCCAACTTTAAAGACCCCTGACATAGAGTCTCCACAGAGAGGCATTTCTCCCCTCTGGAAATTAAATATATTAATAGAATATAGAGAGAGTAGAATAGAATATATTAAATATATATTAAATATATATATTTAATATATTAAATATATTAAATATATTCTATGTGGTACCACTTTCTGCCTTGCCAAAAGATAGCATTACCAAAAAAATTTACATATATGCCAACATGCTATTGAAAATGTGTAGATCAGCCAATCCTAGAATTAACAATGAAGATACTGAAGTGGTAGATAGGTCCTGCCTTTTAGCATCCACCATGAATAATAAATAAACAACAATAAAGAAATACATTTCAAACTAGCACTTGGTAGAGTAACCAGGAAAGCCTTGGAAAAGATATTGGGGTTCCATGACAAGTCTAGGGTTACAGGATCACAATAGTGCAAGCAATTCATATATTTATTATATTATATTATATTATATTATTATATTATATTATATTATATTATATTATATTATATTATATTATATTATATTATATTATATTATATTATATTATATTATATTATATTATATTATATTATATTATATTATATTATATTATATTATATTATATTATATTATATTATATTATATTATATTGCCATAATATCATATTATAATATTATCAACCACATTTTTAACCACTAATTTCCCTGTGACACTCTATGGAAGCAGAAGTTAGGTTTTGAAGATGCAGAATAGGAGTCTTGATGTTTCTAAACTTTGGTGTTGGAGAAAAGTCCTGAAATTATCATGAATGGCCAAGAAAACAAACAAACGGATCATTGAACAAATCAATCCAGAATTCTTACTCAAATGCACAAAAGACCAGGCTCAAATTATCATATTTGGGACGCATTTTATGAAGACCTAGCTCTCTGGAAGAGACTGTAATGCTGGGAAAAGAGGAAAAGATGAGGAATACTGGCAGTAAGGCAAATGGGATCAGTTAAAGTAGCAGTGGACCTGAAGGACAAGGTTATAGACAGACTATGTTATAGACAGACTGACATGGAGGAAATCTCTATATATAGCTGATAAGGAAGGGCCCATCAACTTGACAGGGCCTACACAATTGATCAATTAATCCCTGCTCTACTTTAACCAATACTGGTTAGATGATAAGTCACGCAATTATGAAAGCAGCAAATTCCATATTCAGAATGATCAGGAAACTAAAACTCCCATTACCCGATATATACATGCAACCATATTTGAAATACAGTGTACAATTAACTTCAAAACAGCTCCTTGTAGCAGAAATAAAGAATATCTCAGATTCCTAGACCACTACAACAACATCCCTAAAAGAAAGACTGTAATATCTGATACATTTTAAGAATATTTGTTATATAAATATCATGAAATGATATTTATAAAATCTCTGTGTATGTGTGTGTGTGTGTGTGTGTGTGTGTGTGTGTGTGAGAGAGAGAGAGAGAGAGAGAGAGAGAGAGAGAGAGAGAGAGAGAGAGAGAGAGAGA
>NW_015386414.1:555469-639827 GCF_001527695.2 Protobothrops mucrosquamatus
TACCCCTGCTCTAACCCTAGGACTTGTGTTTAACCCACTGAACTGATAGCTGCAAAATAAGGACACACACAAGGAAATACTTCTTCACATAATGCATACTTAATTTACAGAACCTATTGTTATGAGATGTTTTGTTACGTTAGTAGCCAACTACCAACTACTACATTCATTTATTCTTCCCTAAATATTCTAAAATGGGCACAGAGACCAAATATAGACCAAAACTTTGGTGAGTCACCACTAATCACTGTTGGTGGCGATAGCATCAAGGGTTGCCTGATAGCTTCCCAGTGGCATTAGACTGACCATCATGAGAAACAGGGCACTGGATTAGACAGACCCATCTCTGAAAGGCTAAGCAGAGGCTGTTCCAAGATCAGCATCCAGATACTCTTTAAACTGGTTTGGACTGAACTGAATACATGCTGTGTAATCAAGTGTCAATCCTGACTCGACTCTATAGTTGCCCGCATCTGCTTGCAGCTTTGCCAAACAGTGACCGGAAGAGGGTGGTGAATTCCTAAGGTCGGGGAACGGGGGAAGCTATGGAATGCAAGTGAACCTTCTGTTGCTGGAGAGACGTTATCTACCAAGGCCAAGTCATGAAGAATGTTTGACCGGAGCAGATAGTTTCTCCCAAAGCAAAAGAACTGTACTCAATTGGTGAACTATGAACTGTGGATGGCCCAGAGGGGAAAAGGGGAGTTACCTATGTGGGTTTTCATGGGAAAAATCCCAGAACTGACTTTGCTTCGGCCCTACCTAATTGGATTTTTCAATAAAGCTACACTCTTGGTCAATCTAAAGAACCGGGAATTTCTTTTGTTGAGAATGGACGGTTGACATCAAGAACATGTCCCACTATTAAGCTAGCAAAGTCCCTCAATAACTAGATTAGGTGGGACTTGGGCTGATCATACAAGGTAATCCTTATATTATTATTCTTCCAAGCTAACAGGAAAAAGTCAATAACCCTATAACATACAACTAAATTTTGTGCCAATAGCCCTATAACATAACTAAATTTGTCAGCTCACAGTTTAATGTCTAATGAGGACAGCCAGCAAACAATTTGGGTACTTCCAACGGCCAGATGCCATGTTTCTATAAATATCTGGCTTCTGTAACTCCAAAAATGGAAGGCTAGAGAATTGTTTACAAGGGGAATGGTCAGTTTAAGATCAGGGTATTATTATTATTATTATTATTATTATTATTATTATTATTATTATTATTATTATTATTATTATTATTATTATTATTATTATTATTATTATCATTATTATTATCATTATCATTATTATTATTATTATTATTATTATTATTATTATTATTATTATTATTATTATTATTATTATTATTATTATTATTATTATAGCCAATCTGTGCTTAAGAATATATCATGACAGAAACATCTCTCACCTCCAAAAATTAAGGCTTAGACTGTGTTTTCACATTTTGACAAGATGCCACATGTTTCAATAATCCTTGCAGGAGATTGTTTTTAGAGCAAGATTCCTTCCTTTTAAAAAGTGGTAATTATGAAGTTATTTTCCTCCAACTCCTGGCAAAAAAAAAAATTGGCTGGAGAAGTTGTACTGGAAGCTAGATTGTTCTTCAAGTTTCACAATAATGGAAAGCTACTTTGTGTCACCTAAGAAGCCACTTTTTCAATAAGGTGGCATTTCACCTGACATGCAAAGCAAAACTGTTTTTTTATATATATGCAGTGTGGGTCTGTAGAAGTAAAATAAAAAAGTTACCCGTAAAATATATTATTTGAATTTGCTGCATTTTTAGACCCAGATCGGGCCTAACCATGCAAAACATCCCATTCTAATGTTCAAGATGTTTTGTTAGATGGAAATAAATTTGATCCTAAATTTGGAAGAAAGAAAATCTAAGATACAGCCACCCAGCTCAGAGTTGGATCAACATATTTATTCGTTATGGAAAAACATGCCTCTGCAAAACTGGCCAAGTCATGATTTCTAATTGGGAAAATTGTTCCAACAGTTATTTCCAGCTATAGATGCAAGAACCATCTTACAAAACTATAAATATTTATTTACAGCCAGAACAGAAGATTGCTATAAAAAATCCTGGTGTCCCTCTCTTTTTCACTCAGACAAAACAGCTGATGGGTCAGTCAATCACATAACAGAGTTACAGAAAGACACATTGAGCAAAAGAAAGAAACATGCCAGATGCTTCCATTCTTCAGACTTCTTATAAAGTATTAACCAGGATCTTAAATTTCTCAGGAGATCTGCATGATTCTATATCAGAAACAAAATTCTGCTCTCTTTCCCCAGCAATAACTCCTGCAGTGACTCAACAGAAGCCATAGGTAATGCAAATTATCTGGCTGATCTAATGACAGACAACTTTATTTATGTATGAGGTGCTATATGGAATGTGAGTGGTGCTTTCTAAGTGCTTTTTAAGCACTTTGCCCATCTTTTGATTCAAAAGAAGTCTTGGATCAGTTCACATAAGAGCAATAAAATTATAAAATACAGTGATACCATGGTACTCATCATTAATTGGTTCCGAGAGATGCAATGAGTACCAAAAATTAGTATTAAACAATTGTTTCCCATAAGGAATAATATAGTGAGTCACAAGGCAGCCAACACCAACAAGTTCTAGCTTGTATGTTGAGTACTGAACAAACGATGAGTACCAGGACAAATTTTTTACTTCAAAATGCATTGAGTACCAAATTAAATGAGTTGCAAAGCAATTGAGTACCAAGGTACCACTGTAAGTCACAAGAGAGAAAATCAGAACAATGGGGAGGGAGAAAGTACAAGCCAACAAGAAGATGCACTGGTTCATAATGTTAAAAAAAATTTGGGGGGGATAACCAGGTAGAATTGGGGAGGGTGAGAAATCAGGAAAAGAAGGAGCCAAATGAAGGTGGTCTTTCAACAAGGTGTTCCCATCTTCCCCACTGTAGCTGCCATATAGGAAAGCTGCCATCATACGGAGGATTTGGGGAAGCCAAATCTTCTTTACAGCACTTGTTATCAGTGCTGGTTATCAGTGCAGAGCAATAAATGTACAACCCATTGCAGTAGCCATTAGGTGACCAGGGCATGTATGATTGTCTGAAAGGCACCCAATTTATGGATAGTACATGTGTTCATAAATCCTTGGTTCATGTTCCTAGGAGCTCTTGGAAATTGCTGCCAGGGAAGAATTAAAAATAAGATTTTCTATCTGAGCCTACAACAAGTCCAGATGTTCAAGACATTTTGGCCATTCTTTCAGGTTTTAAGCTAGGAAGTGCTTCCTCAGTTCTGCCTAGATATAAATAAGCAATTGATCTCCTGTGGGCTATGGGCAATGTGAGATGCTCCAATTCCCATCGTCCCTCGTCAATATGGTAAATTGGGCAGGCTAGAATTGGCTCTCTAACAATATCAATCATTCCTGATTCAGCAGGAGGAGGAAACACAAAGCGGATCAAATCATAATAAAGACAATTACCTCCCTCTGAAATGAAGTCCAAACCTCAAAAAATGGACATGTTTTGAATTCACTTAGAGAAGTGGCTGGGGATCAACTTTCTATTGCTCTTCTCATAACGAAGAAAGGGAGGACCATTTTATGTTCCAAGTCCTACAACCAACTTTTTTCATCCTTTACAACCCCAAGGGAAGCCAGGATTTGAAAACACCCTGCCCTTTGGCCCAAAGCAAATCCAAGAACAGCTCTCAAAAGACTGACAGCTCTCAAAAGACTGAGCCTTAGTGCCTGATATGTTGAAGAATGATTGCTGGCATTTAGTAAATACCAGCAGTCAACTACATTGTTGATATTAAATAAGAAAATCCATGTTCAGATTAATAAGCCACAGAGGCATCCCGACATATAACAGGGGTTGCCAAACACGGGCAAATTTTTGAGAATCAAGACCTGAGGCATCTGTTTCCACTCAAGAAAGACAAAGCAGGAGCACGTGTAACTCCAGCAGTGCTAGATGAGGTTATATGAAACATGAGGCCAGATGACCTGGAATATTACTGGATATTAAAACAAAGAGAAGGGTACCAACTGCCAATAACTGTCAGAAGGCATTTCTGCAGTTGAAGCTTTGGCAAGACAGACATAACTAATTTCACCCTGACTGGCTGAGGTATATTAAGCTGTCAGTCTGGATGATAGGAGTTTAATCACCCACAGTAGATCAAAGGCCTACTCATCTGCTTGCTGGTGGGCTAGACTCCCCCCCCATCCCACAATAATCCAGGGGAAGAGAGTTCTTGTGGAGAACATGTGGATGAAATAGAGCCATTCCCAAATTCCTTTTCATGGGTGTTATATTGCATGGTCCTCCAGACATGAGAAATTGTAGCTCTTATTTTTCTGCACTTCCTTCGGGAAGGTGATCTCTACGCATGCAGAAAAACGTCATGGCAGACAACATGTATGTAGCTCTAGTCTGTTTCTCCTGATGAGATTGTTATTTCACTGCACTCTGTGGTCCCTGGCTCATGGGTTTATATCAACATCTGAAATGACCACTTCACTTCACAGGTAAAGGATAACTCATCTACTCTGGAGTAGCACAACACTAGAACCTGCTCAGAAGAATTGCAGATGCTGTAAAAGAGTTGTTCCCAACCTGACATCTTTAAGTTCCTTTGGACTTCAGCTCCCATAATTCTCTGCCATCAAACCTCATTCTCATCAGTGACTTTATTGTTGAGTGCAGCTTCCCTACTGAAGTGAATGGAAAAAATGCAGGCCTTTATAGTGCTACAAGTAAAAAAAGGGGGGGTCTATTGTGGCTTCTGCTCATGATAGGGATCTCCAGACTGTTAATAGTTTCAGAGAAGCAGCAGTCTGCCGCAGGATCCATTTTGTTTGGATTAACATCTGCATGGGTGGGATAACCACTATACCACTACGTGGGGGAGGGGCAAATAACCTTTTTGGCTCAATGTGGCAACCCAGCCATTTTGTCTTTCACCTCTTCTCCTGCCTTTACAGCACGGCACTGTCACAAGAGGCTGGGGCCCAAAAGACCAATGAATGGAGGGAAGCAACAATCTCAGGTTATAAGCTACATTCCTTAGGAATCTGTAAACTTTGAAAACTCAGTAGAGGTAGTCCTCGACCTAGTGTATGGAGCCTCTGTATTACAGTTGCCTGTGCATTGCAGTTGCCTTGTTTAGCAAACCCCCATCTGCCTGGGCCTACCAAGCCCTCCCTCACTCAAGGCTTCCCATTCCTTGGAATCTCCACAAGCCGTCGGCTGCTCCCCCCTCCCCCCTCAGATTACCTGTATCTTCCTTGATATTCTCGTTTGAAGGTATCAAGGGGCAATCAGTTTAGCAGAGCCGTTCTACCAAGTAATCAGCTTCTCTGTCTCTCTATAGCTCACAAACACACGCACAACTCTCTCGCTGATAAGGAAAGGAATCACAAAGCCTCTGACAATCCTCCTAATTTCCTCAGGGGATACAGCAAAGCCTTGGAAAAGCCTTCTGTCCTTGCCTGCATGGAGAGGATGAGAAGGAAACTTGAGTTCACCTTCTCTCCCACTACATATATTTATTTATACTGGTTTGCTTATCCTGCCTCCCAGTGACATGCCAGTGAGGCAGCTAATATTGAAAGGCAGTGTTGTGAAAAGCTGCATGCATGATCGCTGTCTTTGCACCAGCAAAGACAGAGTTTTACAGGCAGCGGACAGCTTAGTATGGGGAAAGGAGCAAAAAGCACCTGCAGAGGCAAAGGACGCCTCTTTTGAAGCCTCTCTCGTTCACTTCCTCCCAAGTGTCTGCCATTTAAGCCTTCGGAGAAGAGAGCAGAGAGCTGAGTCAAGGAAGCAAGATCAAAAGGTGGCTACATAGGCCAACCCAAGAAGTGTTACAATCACAAGCAGCTGAAAAACTTGGCTGCACCACAATACTGTATGGTCATCCCAAAGTACACCTCCAGCCAGATTTCTTCACCCTTATTTACACAGTCTTTGCACACTTCCTGCTCTCAAACATGTTAGAGAACAAAATAATCTATTTCAGGACTGCCACTAGTACTCTAAAGCTTTCTACTGCTGCAAAGTTTTCTCCTGCTGCTGCTGCTTCCTATATCTCCGAGTGCAAGACCTTCCCATCAAGCACTACTATGTAGCCAGGCCCTCATTCCAGGCTGAAACTAATCTGCCCCAAATAGTCATCCCATCACCAAGAACTTCACAAAACTGAACTGGAAAGGCAAGAAAAAGCCAGTGTTCCTTTCTTCAAAAAATATATTTATTAAATCTTGAAAACAAACATTAAAATACAAACTCATATAATACAAACTAACATAATGCCAACAAACATAAAGGAGGGAAAAAGAAGGGGAATAACAGGACAAGTTAAAAAGTGACACCCCCCCCCTCAAAAAAAATCAAACAAAATATATAACAAAAATGACCTCCAACTTTTTTTCAGTGCAGAGATAATAATATAACAACCTCTCTTTGCATTTAGATGAGTAATCAATATTAAAAACACCTTAAAATACTAATAATCCCCAAACCCAAAGATTCATACTATATTCCTTTCTTAATTTTAATCTAATATGTAATAAATGGTCACATATGAATAACTATATATTGGAAAAACCACAATATTCCTCTAGTCAAATCAGATCTAATCCTGAAATCGCAAAGTCAGAAGCTGATTCTTCTCCTTAACTTGTAAGAAATCTAACAGTGGTCCCCAGCTGGCAAGAAATTTAGTCAAACTATTGCAGGGGTTCCCAACCAGGGGTACTTGCACCTCCTGGGGGTGCGAGACGATATTCCAGGGGGTGCGAAAACTTGTGTTTTCAAAATTATAGTATATATTAAGGTGACCAATCGTTCTCCTTTAGGGAGGACAGTCCTTCTTTTGTAAGTTCTGTCCTCTCTCAAAAAGTGTCCTTCTACATGTCCTCCTTTTCGATATTTGAAGACTAATCTGTAAATCTCCATATTCGATCGATGCCAATCTGATCCGTTGCATGTGATGTGACGTATTTGTATTTGACATGACGATTCGTCAAGGCTCGGTACAGTGCGACAATTATGAGACGTATGCGCTCTGCACAGGAGAATTGTTTTGAGAGAGTGTACCTAATTCCAGAATTTTTTTAACCCTTTTACAAATCCACCAAAGGTGCTGGAACCAGTGGTTCTGCACAGATATCTCTTTATTCATTCGGTGGAAAAGGTCCACGGAGCCTAGCTTCGAAAGTTACAAGCAAGGTTTCCAAATGGGACAGCCCCACTCTAGCATTTGTACTCCATCAAGCTTGGAATGCCCCCCCCCCCAAAAAAGGCAAGGGCATTTTTTGCTTAATGACTCAGGTGTACAATTTTTACTGTGCAGCTTCACAGTGTCTATATGTGTCATGAAATGTTTTCAATTTATACCCAGCTTTTTCTATCAGACACTCTGAGTCCTAGACATATGGTTGCAAGTTCATCCCCATCTAGGGCATTAGTCCAAAGGGCCTGGGTTAGATACCTAGCTCATTCCTTTTTTAGTCAAATCTGCTGTCTGGCTATATGCATAAAATAGAAACAGAAGACTGATTGCACAACCACTGATTTATTTCTGAAAAAGTATAACCCAACAAGATACTGTGAAATTTTGAATTACTGAACCCCTCATTTATCAGAATTTCAGTGCAACAGACCAATTCTGTTCCGGACATCCCTCAGAAAACAGGCCTGTTGTATACAAAGTGCTCCAGACAAGGCAGTTAATTCTAAGTGTGACATCTTACATGGCAATTTACACCAATTGTATAATGGCATTATTATGCAAATTACATAATTCATAGCCACTTGCATTACTGGCATAATAGCGTTATTATGCAAATGGCATCATTCACAAGGAATGATGTAATTTGCCACTTAGTGGTCTGTTAAATCAGTTTTTGCCATAATAAGAAAACTCACAATTTTTATATGATTGGTGTTATTTAAAAAAAAAGATCAAAATGATTTGCCAAGGTATAAAAATTAAATTCTGTTGCCTAATACAAGCACTCACTGAGCCTGTGTACATTTTCCTGGTTTGCACAATCATTTTTCTGTCTCTTCAACATGATTTGCAGCTACATCAGGAAGCTCAAGATTTCATTTCCAAAATAGCAGAACACCACATTTAAAAAAAACCCACCTGATTTGATCAAATCTAGTATCAGTGAGAGAAATGGGATGTTGCGAAAGACACTTTCAAATGCTGTGAGTAATAGCAAGTGGACATTTAATATGAAAGTGTTTAAACAATTTCCGGTTTCGGTTTCTGGAATGCTCTGAAATTGCAAGGTGAGCAAACTAGAATTGAAATATACAATTACTAATGAAAAAGAATAGATGGTCTACAATTCTGGATAATCTGTGTCATTGTACCAAAGAAAATATTTTAAAAACGGGCAAGGTGCTTGAGCACTTTCCTTTCCCAGAAAGAAAGCCCAGAATATTTATGTTTCCTTGTATTTGCATTAAATCATACTATAAGAGAAGCATGTTATAGTATAAGAGTCAGCCAATCATCTCTGTCTTTGAAAGTCACCAGATACTAGGTAAGAAATCCTATGACTCAGGACAACCATCAATGCTAGATTTCCAGAATGATTCCAAATAGTAAAGTTTTCTTTCCTCCTTCTTCGGCACTTCGGCACTCAATCCGATGCCTGAATTTCCACTGTGCAAATATTTAGATATTACCAAGAGTTCTTGAATTTTTAGTATTTCGTTCTTGAATTACCCACTATTCTTGGATCCTCCTCACATTGTTTGGGGAGTTAAAAATCAAGACCTACCTGCCCATTTCTCCAGATATTTATTTCTTTATTTAGAGAGCAGGCTTGTTTCGATTTAAGGTAAGCATTTGAATGTATAAGAATAAGAATAATAATATCTCAGGTCCTGGGGAAGGACTTGAGAAGTGGACAAAAATGCTAAATCCAGTCCAAACATAACAATGATAGCAAAGGTAGCACCAATAGAAATAGATGCCTTGGGTGCAATTCCAAAACAACTGGAGCACCGATTGAATGCCATTGGCACTGACAATTTCACCATCAGTCAATTGCAAAAGGCAGCTTTACTTGAAAGAGTACTTCTGTCCTGCAACACTACCTCTAACACCACCAAACAGCCACATCTGTCTATTTCAGGTCCTTGCGAAGGACTCAATAGACAGAACCAAAATGCCAAATTCAGACTGAACATCTGACTTACTATGTGATGAACTATAATAATTTAAAAATTCTTACTCCTGCCCATCATGACCAAATCTCCAAACCTGCATTTTCAAGGGTGCAAAAGCCTAACTCCTCTCATTTCCTCTTCTCTCATCTCTACACTGTTGATGAAGCTTCTGGAAAAGCATCTTTTCAACAGACTCAAGGAGTAACATGAATAAGTGGGAGTAGAGTCAAAAGGGATCCAAAGTTTAGCAACTCTTTCCCTACATGCCTCGGAAGGCTTGTATTATGGTGCCAAGAGGGGAAGGTTAACAGGTTGGTGCACCACCTACCCCAAAAGGAGGTAACCAAGATTTTTCCAGAGATAACACCACTTCCACTCCTACCCTTTGGCCACAAGCCAGGAGCCACTGATAATAGAAATGTAGAAAACAGATGGTAGAAAAAGACCTAGAGGTCCATCAAGTCTGCCCTTTGAGGTACTGGAATTACTATTATCATTATCATTATTATTGTTTAAGATTTAATCTTCAATTCTATCCACAGTATGGAACTGGTAAAAATTTAACAGTTTAAGTCCTAACCAAGGACCTAAGAGCTATTAAGGAAGTGGCTATATAGTATATAGGCAATTCTGTGTTGTTGTTGTTGTTATTGATCATCGCACAGTCAGCCAGATGTTCAGACTGGGTTTGGCATTTTTTTCTACTTATCAAGTCCCTACTGTGGACCTGGGATAGGCAGATCTGGATGTTTGATGGTGTTACAGATATTGTTGCAAGATGAAAGCTGTTCCCAGTAAAGCCACCTTTTGCAATTGACTGATGACAAATTTGTCAATGCCACCGGTGTTCAAGTGGTGTTCCAGTTATTTAGGGATCACATCCAAGGTGCCTGTTATATTGGTACTACCCTTACTTGCCTTTGCCACAGTCATTCTATTCCTATTTGTAGGTCTTTGTATTTTGTTATCTTCTCCAGTTCTTTCTCTTGTATTCTGCTGTCTCCAGGCACTGCCACATCCATATCCAGACTTTTTTGTCTTTCTTATCGACAATTGTTAAGTCTGGATTGTTATATGGCAGGTGCCTGTTTGTTTGAATTCTAAAGTCCCAGAGCAATTTAACTTTTTCATTTTCTATGACTTTCTCTATTTTATAATTGCACCAGTTCTTTCTTACAGGCAAATGATATTTCTTGCAGATCTTCCAATGCACCCATTATTGCTACTTTGTCATGCCACTGCTTGTAGTCAATCTGTGCAATCTTCTTGCAACAGCTTACCAGGTGGTCCATTGTTTCTTCAGCTTCTTTGCATAGGCAGCACTTACTGTCTGTTGCTGTCTTCTCAATTCTGGCTTTGTATGCATTTGTCCTTAAGGCTTGGTCTTGTGCAGCCAGAATTAGTCCCTCGGTCTCTTTCTTCGACTTTCCTGCTCTTAGCCATTGCCAGGTCCTGTTATTATCTGCTTTCCATGCTATTTTTTTAATGCACTGGCCATATAGTGCTTTGTCTTCCCATGCCTCTGTTCTGTTCTTCATTTGATCTTTCTTGTAGGCCAGTTTGGTCTCTCCAGCAGTCAATAAACCTTCCTGGCATACTAACTTCAGTGCATCTTCTTCATTGTCCTTCAGATTTTCTTCCAAAGACCTTTTTTCTTCTTCAACCATCCGATGTACTTGCAACATTCCATGCTTATCTATTTGCCTTGGTAGGTAGAGTCTGTCAATGTCACTGTGAGGATGAAGAACATAACTCATTGTCATTATTTTTCTGGTATTCCTATCCATTGCTTTTAGTTCTGCTTGAGTCCAGTCCACTATTCCTGCTGTGTATCTAATGACTGGAATTGCCCAGGTGTTGATTGCCTTAATAATATTTCCTCCATTGAGTTTGGACTTCAAGATCTTCTTCACTCTCTTGATGTATTCACCTCTAATCTTTTTTTTTTATGTTGTCAGTTTGAAGGATACCCAGGTATTTGTAGTAATCATCTTCATCCAGACTCTTAATGTTATTTTTTTGGGGGCATCTTGATTCCTTCAGTTTTCACTATTTTTCCTTGTTCGATAGTGAGTGTAGTGCATTTGTCCAATCCAAACTCCATTGCAATATCTTGGCTATATATACAGACAATGTTGAATAGTGATTCTATTTCAGATGGTGTTTTTTCATACAGCTTCAGATCATCCATGTAAAGGAGGTGGGATAGTCTGGCAGATGTTTTTAATGTTTGATAGCCATGGCCTGAGTTATTCAGTATTGTTGACAAAGGAAACAGTGCAATGACGAATAGTAGTGGTGATAGGGAATCTCCTTGAAATATTCCTTTCTTGATATGAACCTCTCCCAGTCTCACCATTGACCTGCAACTGTGTCTTCCATTGTGCCATCAATCTTTGCACAATGCTTCTGATGTTTCTACTGACTCCTGTTATTTCTAGGTACTTGATTATCCAGTCATGTGGCAGAGAGTAAAATGCCTTTTTGTAGTTAATCTATGCTACCCTTCAGGTTGGTCTTCCTTCTCTTGCAGTTTTCCAAAATCATTTTGTCAATTAGGAGTTGATCTTTTGTTCCTCTGCTATTTGGGTGGTTTCCTTTCTGCTCTGGTGGAAAGAGATTGTTTTCAACTAGATGCTGTTGGACTGCATCAGTTACCACGCCAGTTAACAATTCGAAAGTTGTTGGTAAGCAGGTAATTGGCCTGCAATCCTTTTGCTGGATCTTTCATTATCAGGTAGGTTCTGCCACATGTTAGCCATTCTTCAATTTCACCTCCATGTAGTATGTTGGTAAACTGCTTGGCAACAAGTGGGTATAAACCAGTTATATGTTTCAACCAAAGCCCATGAAGTTCATCTTCACCTGGTGCTGATCAATTCTTGATCTTTCTTGCTCTTTTCTCTACCATTTCTGCTATTATTACTAGTTTTTTCGTTTCAACTTTTTTATTCTTATCCACCTCTTTTAATCAGCCTTGTTGATTTTGCATCCCAAGTATTCAGTTATAACTGTAACTATGCTGTACATTAGTTGGTTTGTTTCTTGCAGTGAATTGGTGCTTATGCTTGATATCACATTATTTGCATCTTTTAATACTTGTGCTAGCTGTTTTTTTGGAACAAGCTTCAATGTAGGCAGTCTTATTCTGATGTTTTGGTGCTGTTCTAGATGCTCAGTCATATTATTATTATTATCATCATCATCTGGTAAAAACGTAACAAACTGGTAAAAACTTAACAGTTCAAGTTCTAACCAAGGATCTAAGAGCTGTTAAGGTAATGTCTGAGTATATAAGCAGTTCCAAGTAAGGTGGGTTTTTGCAAAGTCAGAATATTCAGGTCTGATAAATTTAAAATTTCCATGTATCTAGGCAACCCTTTGGGATTGCTCCAAGGGCTCCTATTACTATTGGTACAACCACTGATTTCTTCCTCCACAATCGCTCAACTTCAGTTTGCAGATTGTGGTGTTTTCTTATTTTTTTCTAGTTGTTTCTCTTCAATTCATGCATCACTTGGTATTGCAATATCAGTGAACCAGACTTTTTTCTTTTCCACAATAGTGATGTCAGGCATGTTGTGGGCCAGATATCTGTCTGTTTAGATTCAAAAGTCCTACAAGATCTTGACCTGTTCATTTTCAAGAACTTTGTCAATTTGGTGTTCCCAGTCATTTTTGCTGCTTTCGAACCCAAACTTCTGGCAAAGCTTCCAATGCATGATTTTGGCAACTGGAATATGTTGTTGTTGTTGTTGTTGTTTTTATTTTATTTTATTTATTATTTTATTTTATTTTATTATTTTATTTTGTCAGATGATGGACATGTGTTTATCCCAAGCATGTTTAAACTCAGGGATGATTGACCTACTACCTCCGCTGGAAGTTGGTTCCAAGCTTCCACTACTCTTTCTGTGAAGTGATGCTTTCTAACATTACTTCTGAATTTCCCTCCTGCCAGCTTGAGGTTATGCCCCTCAATTTTGCAATTTTGCTTTAATATTGGAAAAAAAACCTGCCCCCTTCTGTCCCTCCATATTCAGTTCCTCCAATCTCTCCTGAAATGATTTGTCCCTCAGAGCTTGCACCAGAAGGCAGAAATATTTCTGCTAACTGAGAGTACTGAACAATACACTATTTTCAATGCGCTGTTTTATCCTGTCCTAGCTTTTTGAAGCCTGCCACTCTCATTCTAGAGGTCTCTACTTTGCCAGCAATACAAATGCGAGAAGAAAGCACTTTTCCCTTGCAGCGCATCAAATCATAGAATTATTATCTCTGGGGGCTGAAAACAAAAGCATTTAACGTGAGGGAAGATTTCCCCCTTTCAAATTCTTTATTGAAACAGCCGCCGTTTTCAACAGCATCTTTTCAGAGGCTTGTTTCATGCTCTGGGAGCGGAACAGGGAAAGGGAAGACAGCTTGCTCAAACACGCACTTGCCCACAAGACCAAACACATCAAGATATTCAGAGCATCAAGAGTCAGTTTGATGCACTCAGAGCCACAATGAAGATCTGCAGGCATTCTGCTCCAGTGGTATCCTGGGACAGAGCAGTGCACAGAATGGTTATGTCTTGTACTTCATTGGGGATACAGTATTTACTTATCTACCCCCCTTTATTATTTTTATAAATAACTCAAGGTGGTTAACGTACCTAAAAACCCTTCCTCCTCCTATTTTTCCCACAAGCACCACCCTGTGAGGTAGAATTGGACTGAGAGAGAGTGACTAGCCCAAAGTCACTAAGCCAACTTTCATGCCTAAAGTGGGACTAGAACTCACAGACTCCTAGTTTCTAGCCTGCTGCCTTTGAACCACTGGTCCAAACTGGTTTTCCGTGTACCAGAACTTGCTCAAGAATATGGTGACGTGTGTCAGTGTTATTGCCTCATTCTGTATCTTCCTTCAAGGGACTTGGATCATTCAGCCCAGAAAAGTTTGAAATTTGGGTGATATCTTTGGAAACTTCAAACAACAGCTTTAAAAAGAGGAAGAAGAAAAAGAAGCCAGTCATGTGGGTGGCAGATTCCTGACCAATGGAATTTCGAGTTGAGGGAAGTGACTGCCAACAAAGATTGAGGAGAGCGTTTTTTGGCGATCAGTTGATCTATTGTTGAATAAATGCAGTGTTTGCTTAGAATTGATTCAACAGCAATTATAATTGTAGATGGTCAACTACAAAGGGAAACAAATCAAATTAAGCAAATATAACCTGTCACAAATTACAACAATGAAATGCCTTGTGTCCAGCATGCTCACTGCCACTTTGCTCAGCTGTTAAGCCCAGGATACTCAAAGAGGTTATGAAAACATTTCATGTGGGTGCCACTGCCCCCCACCACCACATTCTGGGAAGGGGGAGGAATTTGAAGAAGCAAAGCTACTGCAGTTCCAATGAGTCAGCCTGTTGAATATTGGAGATTTCTCACTGCCCGAGAAGATATCATCAAGATAAGGTTTTGTTTAGGCTCTGGGATCTACCTTCTGGAATCAAGGACAGAAGTTTCCTTGCTACAAGGAGGGAAGGAAGTCAGGAAATTTGGTGTTGTGCAGAGGTCTGCACACGCTGGCTGAGGAATTCTGGGAGTTGAAGTCCACAAGTCATAAAATGGCCAAGTTTGAAGAACCCTGGTCTAGTGGTTAAAGTGCTGGCCTAGAAACCAAGAGACAGTGAGTTCCAATCCCACTTTAGGCATGAAAGCCAGCTGTGTGACTTTGGGCCAATGACTCTCTCTCAGCTGAACCAGCTCACAGGATTGCTGTTGTGAGGAAAAAAGAGGAGGAAGGAGTATTATGAATGTTTTTCGCTTTGAATTACTTATAGAATAATAAAAGCAGGATAAAATATAATAAGGAAATAAATAAAGTGTATATCCAATCCTAGAGCAAGGACAGGTCCTCTGTAGTTCCATCTTTGCCTAGTTCTGTGGCAGTTCTGCAACAGAACTCCACTACATGGAAAATCTCAGATTTACCACATACTGAATTCTCTTTGCAGAAAAAAGTTGGTGACAATTTCTCCAAAAGGGTTTTTAGCATTCTGCTCTAGTGTGTTTTAATCATGCAAAACCAACTCTGCCCTCAGAACAATAGAAACTAGCATAGTTTAATATCTACACATAAAAGCCAAATGTGTTGAGTAATTTAGTAATGTTCATTTCTGTTCATGGCCCTCTCTTCATATGCACAGATATTTTTCTTAGTGCAAAGCAATCGATATTTAGCACTTTTTAAAGTTAACATGCAGGTGTAATTCACCCTCACCAATAATTTTAAGGAGATCTTCCTTGCTATGAATAAAAATTAATTCTAATCAACTATCTCTCTTTGATCACTTTCAGATAAGCAACATCATCTTCCCTCTTCGCCAAAATCTCCCCGGAGATCACCACCACCACATATACATGTATCACCATGTGGTCATGTTGTGGCTGAAATTGTGAGGAACTATGAGAAACATCAAAGATGAGATCATATGCAGAACCATGTTTTCTGAAATCTGAAAGTTCTTATGTGTGAACACTTAAATAAAATCTGCTGAAAATTCCTGCTTTTATCCATATCCTAGAAAATGAGACATAGGACTCTTGCTGAGCCCCAAGGAAGCTTGAAAGCAGCAAAATACAGTGATGGAGCTGATTGTGAAGTTGTGCTTGAGACATCTTTTGGTATAGCAAAGGTCTGGGCTGTGGGTCCAAGCCCAGAGAACTTAGAGGAGACACCAATTTAGCTGTGCATATCTTTTTCTTAAAAGAATCAGTAGAGTTCCTGTCTTATCTTGTTCTTTCCTTCCCAAGGAAAGCCTTGGAAAAAATGAAGAAAATAGAGTAAGTAAAGATGCCTCTTAGTGTGTGCATGTCTGAATCTGTGGGTCTATGTGTGTCTTGTCTATTCAAGGGAGAATGAAGAGCATCAAAATGAGGTAGCAAACTGGGAGAGAAACGGAGGATGGAGAGTGAAGGCAACAGCACCACCACTGCTGTGTGTCCTTGGCCCAAGATTATTTCTTGCTACTGGTCCTTTTAGAAATGGTGTGGTACAATCTGCAGTTTGGGGATTTTGAATATCCTGTTTGTACCACTGCCAAAAAGGGGTGGCTTCTCAAATCACATAAATTTGTGTAGATTCTTAACTATATTGGTGACTGAAGTGTTTTTTGCCTTCTGTTAGCATCTTACACATTCTTATCCAGTTTATCATCAAAACATTTCATTTACTCCATCATTTCCACAAATTAGGAAAGTTTATCAAGAGTAATGAAAACAACTGCCAGCACCTGCAATATCTGCAATGCAAACAAGGCAGGTAGGGAAATACCTATGTATAGAATATAGACTGTCTTTATTGTCATTGTGTAACTCACAACGAAATTAAGCCAAAGCCCCTTTTAGCCTTTCCTAGTCCAAACAATAAAAAGAAGCTGAGAACTTCTGCCCATCCCAACTCCCTGCCTTGATTTCCCCATGTTAATGGGAAAGATTTGAGTAGAGGCTGCAACCACATTTAGCCGAATGCAGTTAAAATCCTTTATCCAACGGGAAATGATGTGTGCTACAGCAGACAAGTAAATTAGCTCATTGTGTATAAATAATAGAAAAATAAAATGTATCTCCTGGGGATATAATTAAGGGTTCCTCTTAAGGGTGTGGCTATGGAGACTGTCATGCTGAACTCCCATTTCCAGATTTACCACCACAACCTCGTGCTTTCCATAGGAAAAATGCATCTTCAGAAAAATGCCCTTCTCCTCCATTCTGCAGCTGCCACATCCATAAGGAAGGAAAATTGAGGGAAGACCCTTCTGGCCCATAATGTCTCATTAATCATTATTTGTGTGGCACTGACACTATGTACAGATAAGTCCTCAACATTTGTCTAGTGAGTTTTGCCCCATTTTATGACTTTTCTTGCCACAGTTGTTAAGTGAATCGCTGCAGTTGTTAAGTTAGTAACATGGTTGTTAAGTGAATCTGACTTCCCCATTGACTTGGCTGGGCAGAAAAGGTCACAGAAGGTGATTGCTGACCCCGGAATACTGCAACTGTCCTAAATATGAGTCAATTGTCAAAGCATCTGAATTTTGATCACTTGACCATGGGGATGTTGCAATGGCCGTAAGTGTGAAGTCACTTTTTTCAGTGCCGTTGTAACTTTGAATGGTCACTAAATGAACTATTTGTAAGTTGAGGACTCCCAATATTTCAAAGCAAATGTGAGTAATGTTAGTAAATTTGGTTGCAGCTTCTTCTCCAACTTTTCCCATCAACGTGTTCTAAATAGGTGGGAACAGCTATGTAGCCCGTGCGCAAATATACAGGTGAGAAGGGAGGAAAGTGTTCTTCCAAGTAACACGTATCCCCACTCCTCACATTCCCTGTCTTTTGCCTAATTTGCCTCTTGGGCTTTCTGAGTTCTGCACAGTTGAATTTGGAAAGACAAGTTTTATTGGAGAGCAAAGGAGGGAAGGAGCCGTGATTTTTAACGTCATCATAAATTCACCCTCCATTTCTGTTTTCTAGCATTTGCTGGGTTTTATGTTCCTCCTTCCTCAAGCTACTCAACTGAAGGCAGGATTTATAGCTTGTCAGATTTAATCATTTTGAAGCAGGAAAAGAGTCTTTTTTAAAAACCCTTTGGGATAAGAGAGGCTTGCCAGGAAATCATCAATAAGAAAAGCAACTTGGCTGTCTTTACAACAAGACTATGAGGAAGCCTGTCTTTACAACAAGACTATGAGGAAGCTCCAGCCTAAATGCCCAAGTACCCACAGAGGGGGAGGCCTTGCATTTAACAAGGTCAGGAGAGTAATTTTTATGTACAAACTCAGTACGCATAGATTGTTTGTCCTTTGCTAGTCAGGCTCATCACTCTGTATAAGGCAAGAGAGTGTGCCTTAAAGGCCACAAAAACACTTTCCTGCTGCTTCACCACTGTGCATAATATAAAAATATAAAAATCACACAGACACGTTGAGATATAAAGGCTGTAAACTACCCAGAATACAACAAGGCAGAACAGAGAACCCTATCATTATAATAATAAATTTCTACTGACACGCTAACAGAACTGGAGAACAAGTACAAAACTTGATTCAAAATAAAAGCTAGCATAATAACTGGGGCCAAAATAGAGGGGGAGAAAGAATAGGAAATGAAACTGTCTCTTACAACTACAGAACGTTCTAGCAAGACAGAAGACAGGCTGACAAACTAGAGTATCAGCAAATGAAACCCAGTTCCTAAAGCAGGGATTCTTATATTTCACAGTGCCGGGAGCTCCTAAATAAAAACATGATTTTGTATCACCCCCTCCCATGAATAAATCTACCCGCTCCAGCTCTCACTCTGCCTGGACAAGCCACTGTTAGCTTGTTGGGACAGAGCAGACAACCAAGATGGCAGCAAGCCAGCTGTATGTGGGCAAGCCAGCTTCATGCACCTAACACTTGGGGACTGTCAGAACTCACTCCCAATGCCTCATGATGAGAAATAGTCTTAGCAAGACATTCACCTACCCCAAAAGAAGCCCAGAAAGAGCCACTATCAGAAAAGGAGAAAATGAAGCATTGAGAAGACCTTAGGGTTGCCAGGTCTGCTTCCCAAAAATAGCGGACAAGCGGGGGGGGGGGGGTTAAGTAGTAAAAAAAGTAGACTGTACAGCTTTAGATTACGTACCATTTCATCATAAAGCTTTTGAATAAAAAAAATGTCCACTATTTTGTGAAAAAAAATAGTGGACATTTTTTTGTGAAAAAAAATAGTGAACATAATGTGAAAAAAGTGGACTGTCCACTCAAATAGTGGACACCTGGCAACCCTAGAAGACCTCAGGGACAACCGGAGCTAGTGCAAGACTCACTTCTAAGTGCAAAGCTGTTGAAAGAGAGGGCCAACACCTGGGTCCTTCACCCAGCCTGATCTGGTACCAGGAGCTCAAGGAGAGTCACACATTTCGAGACAACACCCCACCCCACCCCAGATTTCATGATCCATAATTTGCCAACACCTGTCCCAAAGAAGGGACAGACTGTGAAGGAAGAGACTGGAAAGGGAAAAAAAGGATATTGAGGTAAAGTCTTGGAAGTTAGCATAAAGATTAGCTGGAAAGACCAGAATACAGGAAGGTGCGTTTTATGCCTTAGGTCTTATGAGGCTTTGATTCACACTTTGAATATAACCCATGACTTTAATCAGGGGTCCCCCAAATCTCATTAAGGCAAAAGTAGGTCATTACTTTTTCTTTAGGGACTGCTTTTAAAATTTTATCTTTTTTATTTTGGGCAGGGCCTTGAGAAGCTACAGAAGGTAATGATACCCACAGTGCGTAGGTATAAATGTCTTCTCCTTTTTTTTATAGGAAAGATTAAATTATATGTTATTATATATTAACTGTTTTTTTAAAGGACAAGAAATGACAGTGACAAAAAACTCACATATTTGGCCCTGATCTCCTGAGGGCTTTAGAAATAGTATCTGGAGGGGGTGGGGTAGAGGCACAACCTGCCTATAAATTGTCCATCTTTGTTCTACTGTCCCTTCACAGCCAAGTCCATTCTTTGCCAGGATCACCATTTTCTATGATTAGAAGAGAGAACTGTCAATCACTCATCTCCTCTTTTTCTCTCTGTCTCTTTCCTCCCCAGTGCTGGCCTTTCCTTTACAAGAGAAAGCAAACTCCTCCTGCTTTTCCACAGCCCCCTTTCCCCAATCCACAAACCACACACACCTCTGTGACAACGCTCAGGTTTAGTTCGGCTCACTGGGAGGAAAAACTGCTTCTGTAGTGGCCCACTTTGAATTTGGCCACACGACAACACAATGCACAGCCACAAATTGGTTTTAGCAGCCCTCCTTTAACCTAGTTAAATTGCTACACTTTATCATGGGGTATCTTTCTTGGAAATCCTGCCAAGTGTTTTCCAGACTCCACTAGTTTCCTTTGACTTCCCTCCCACCCACCAACGCCTACTGGCTGGGATTATGTGTTATCACTGGATGATTTCATACAGTAATTTCCAGAACAAAATGTAAGAACAGAAACAACAATGTATACACACACATACACACACACACACGTAATCTAAGTCTCAGAAGTGTTGGGATGAACCTACTGCTCAAAATCATTTTTTAACAATATATGTGTGGGATGGGAACTGTTCTTTTCGTTCCATAAATATCTCTTAAGCTGAACCACAGACGACATGAGGTGCAAAATAAATTTCACAAATGAATGTATTAAAATCTACATTTGCAAAAATCCCTCCTGCCCCACAAAATATGTTTCGATGCTTTTGCTTTTAAGATCTCTTCAGGTCCACTGCAAAACTTAGAAAGCATTAAGAAGTGTTTAATTTCTGCCCGTTCCATGGCTTGACGGCCCAACTGGTAACTGGAGGAGAAGCAAAACTGGCAATTGGTTGGAAGTGGGTGATTGGAAATTGCTTGAAGCAAAAAAAAAAAACAACAACCCAAAACCCAGACAAGCCTAAGACATCAGGTTGGATGACAGCTGATATCATAGGTAGTCTCAGTGTGGTAAATGTAAATTCTGTAGTCTCAGTGTGGTAAATGTAAATTCTATCAGGAAGGAAGATTTTATACATATACTTTTAGAACCAACCAAAACAAGAAGAGGTATATGCTGCAGCTTCCACATGGGACTGTACTGACCCAAGTATAATGAAACAGGTTTGCATGTAAGTTTAATAAATAATAAAATAAAACAGAACTTTCTGGCTGTATCCCTCATGTTAAATTCTTCCTGCACAAAGAAAGCTATAATATTGGGAAGAAGAATGTGCAAGATGTTTGTATAGGCTGTGATACTAATGTGGAAGAACATATGAAGATATGTATATCCCTACATACATGCACAGAAATATAGGAAATTGCCTTATACTGATACATTTAGTTCATAGCATATCTTACATTACTGATATATATATATATTTGTGGTGCAACAAGCTTTAACATCTTCTAATGGGCTCTTGAACCACTTAAAATAATGTGCCTATATTTGGAACATATATCCCAAAGCTTGTTAGAGTGTTTGTAAATTGAAGTTTTGAGGGTGGAAAAGTTTTGTATGTTTCCTAGTGTCAGTTTGGGACTGAACCACACTGGGAGATTGGCTGTAAAAAATGAGTCAACAACACAGGATAGCCTCTCCAGACTCACTGTTCTTCTACACAAAAAAATCATTCCTTGTTTTCTCTCTCAAGCTCTCTGATTTAGTATCATTTAGACCAGAGGCCCCCAACCTTTTGGGCATCAGGGACCGGTTCCGTGGAGAGAGGTTTTTCCACGGACCGGAGGGGGCGTGGTTTTATGTGCTGTCTGCATCCCGTGGATGGGGCTTTGCTTGTTTGTGCGGAATGGTTGCTGGCATACCGCAGCTCGATATCGGTCTACGGACCGGGGGTTGGGGACTCCTGATTTAGACAAGGAATAAAACCTTTCAGTTTTTGTCATTATTAACCAAAAAAGGAGTTGAAACCTCTTAATTTCCTTAAGATCATCCATAATGGGAATTTGTGTTCTAATTGCATATACTCAAAGTTCCTTGCAAAGTTTTGTGACAGTTTTCAGAACTTTAGTGATTTGTACAGATCTGGGAGCGATTAGGAGCAAACAAATCTCCTTTCATTCCATACCCAAGACAACCATAAGAAATACTTCAGTTCGTAATGCTGTTTTGGGACCACCCTGTTCATTAATATCATAACATAAGAGATGTGGTGGCACAGTGGTTAGAATGCAGTACTGCAGGCTACTTCTGCTGATTGCCGGCTGCCTGCAGTTCGACAGTTCGAGTCTCACCAGCTCAAGGTTGACTCGGCCTTCCATCCTTCCGAGGTTGGTAAAATGAAAACCCAGATTGTTGGGGGCAATATGCTGACTCTGTAAACTGCTTAGAGGGGGCTGTAAGGCACTGTGAAGCGGTATATAAGTCTAACTGCTATTGCTATCATAGAGAAAGCAATATTTGCATCCCGCAAGCTGGCATTTCCAAAACATCCTGGGATTGCAGCCCCCAGAATTTCCAGTCAATGTAGTAGCCTTGTTAGCTGAGAAAAATATGGCTTTTGTAAGACCCACACTTGGAATACTGCATCCAGTTTTGATACCCATGCTATAAAAAAGATGTTGAGACTTTAGAAAGAGTGCAGAAAAGAATAACAAAGATATTAGGGGACTAGAGACTAAAACATACAATGAACAGTTGCAGGAACTGGGTATGTCTAGTCTAATGAAGAGAAGGAATGAGAAAGCTACAACCTAGAAACAAGGAGAAATTTCCTGACAATGAGAACAATTAATTAGCGGAAGAGCTTGCCTCCAGGAGTTGTGGGTGCTTCATCACTCAAGGCTTTTAAGAATTGATTGGACAGCCATTTCTCTAGAATAGTATAGGTTCTCCTGCTGGAGCTTGGAGTTGAACTAGAAGCCTCCAAGGTCCCTTCCAACCTTGTTATTCTGTTATTCTAAATCTGGGAATTACAATCATGAGCATACTTAGCTAAGAAAAAACAATGTTGAGAATGAAAAGAGCCTAATTCCTTCTTGGGGGAAACACTGACTTTCAAGGGGGGAAAAACCTGCACATTTCATGGATATCAAGCCAAGCTTTTGAATATTAGGGTTGAGTTTTAGAGAAGGTGGGTTTCAAGAGCACAAAATGAAAATAATGCAAATTAGCCACCAGACACTTCAGAATCAGTGCAGGTCCTAAAGAGAACAAAGAAGACAAAGGTCTACGATCAGGATTTTTGCCGAACAACTAGTTACTGTAAATCTCAACCACAAGCCATACTTGCACAGAGAGTTAAGATTCAAGTTTAATGGCAAGCAAACAGAGATAAAGAGGGAAGCTGGAGGAGAGCCTCTGCATGAGCTGTGAGAATTACAGCTTGTTCCCGAAACTGTGCTGTCACAGTCCTGCCTGCTTGCAAAATTCTAATCAGAGCCTGAAAGCTCAAACAATCAGAAGGGAAAACCTCTTGGCAAAGATTTCCCCTGGAGATGCAGAGCTGGTTTTGTTTACAACTTGAGAGGAAGTGGTAACTGCTCCTGTTTGTTCTTCTAGCAAAAGTTGAGGGAGGGGGGAGAAAGGGGCAGGGGTTTTTAAGAGAAGGAAGGAAGGAAGGAAGGAAGGAAGGAAGGAAGGAAGGAAGGAAGGAAGGAAGGAAGGAAGGAGAGAGAGAAAGAGAGAGAGAGAGAGAGAGAGAGAGAGAGAGAGAGAAAGAAAGAAAGAAAGAAAGAAAGAAAGAAAGAAAGAAAGAAAGAAAGAAGAAAAAGAAAGAAAGAAAGAAAGAAAGAAAGAAAGAAAGAAAGAAAGAAGCAAGGAAGGAAAGAAAGGAAGGAAGGAAGGAAGGAAGGAAGGAAGGAAGGAAGGAAGGAGAGTGAGAAAGAGAGAGAGAGAGAGAGAGAGAGAGAGAAAGAAAGAAAGAAAGAAAGAAAGAAAGAAAGAAAGAAAGAAGAAAAAGAAAGAAAGAAAGAAAGAAAGAAAGAAAGAAGCAAGGAAGGAAAGGAAGGAAGGAAGGAAGGAAGGAAGGAAGGAAGGAAGGAAGGAAGGAAGGAAGGAAGGAAGGAAATGTTTTTATTAGAGATTTACTGCCTTGGAGTATGCTAGATATTGCTTTCTTTTTGCTTGCTAACTCTTCGGCTGAGGGTGGGTGGGGGAAAAGAGAGCAGACTGAGTTTGCCTCCCCCGCACCCCTCATGGTTGAAAAGAAATAATAGGGACAGCCCACTTTCTACTGTCATTCCCACCCTACTGATGCGCTACATAACTAGGTCAGAAGAATAAAAAAAAATGGGAACAATTCTAAGGCAGCTCAGGGGTGAATAATACATTTCTTTTGACTCTCCCTTAGAAAGTGGAAGTGTGTTGTTCCCAAAGGAGAGCAAACCATTTACTAGCCAATTGGGAACAGTGAATACATTGAAAGGCTCTCTACAGCAATGGCCCATGTTTGAAAACTTTAAGTCCCCCCCCTTTCACCTCTCACTTTTTACTAGGGTCCTTTTCTTTTCTTTTCTTTTCTTTTCTTTTCTGCATTCAACAACTGCAAAGCCCTCTCCTGTGGGAAACATCCAAGCAAGGTGATTGGAGGCAGACAAGATGATCCCCCCCAAACCTACGGTGGTTGGATTCACTCTCTTCCCATCCTAAGAAAATTGGGAAGGATCCTACTACTGGATGAGGTTGCTTTGTTGGTACATAGTTATTGCAGTTTTATTAGCAATTTAATTATATTGCTTAAAAGGCTGATTTCTGAGGATGCATGGCCTAAAAAGCAGAATATAATTAATTGCAATTATTATGTTTTCATTTTCCAGAGAGAGAAAAAGTGGTAGACGCAGAAACTGAGATGGAGACACATCTGTATTTAAGTTTTACTTCCTTGTGCATAGGATTTTTGTTTTATGTTTAAACCTAGTCTGAATTCTTTTAACTGTATCGTAAGCAGTGGTGGGATTCAGCCAGTTTGCCCCACTTCGGCAGAACCGGTAGCTAATGTTTTGTTGCCCAGGCCCAGAATGGACTTCCGGAAGCGGCATCCACACGGAGAACCGGTTGTTCACATATTTGAATCCCACCACTGATCCTAAGCTGTATTTAGTAAGGCTGAATCCTAGAGAACAGGCATTTATATTCTTTGCACAGATGCTCTGTTACCTCCACACAGATGACCACTTTTGTCCTAACAGTGGTAGCCTGATGTCTAACAATCCATCCACTAAAGAAACAAGGTCTTGTACTCAAGGAAGAAAGGAAGAAAAAAAAAGAATCTCCATGCATTTTTTTCCCCTGAAGATAGACTTTTTTCTAGATTTCCGTATTCATAGATGTTCAGTTCCTATGCGGATCTGATGGCAAGGTATAACAGATCACTGGAAAGTCTGTCTAGATCTGTCTTGAGTTTTATGACGGGAAAAGGTGGAATAAAGCAATAAATAAACTAGCTCCACAAAATTAATTAAATAAGCATTTTTTTAAAAAAAACTATTGCGCCATTCAAGCATTCAGTCAGTTTCTCCATTTCCCTCTACCTTTTAAATATATCAGCACAGAAGCTGGACTGTGGTGATTCCCTATTTAAAAGCCATGTCCTCAAGACCTTCAAATTTGTCTCTTGCATTGTTCAGGAGAGCAGGATGTTTGCAAATGGCCCAAACAGGAAACTTTTCTATATAAATTAATCTATTCAACCAAGCCTCCTTTACTGACAGTCCTCAAGACAAAAAGGATGAATGACTTTTGCATGATCACACAACAAAGCTGAGCTTTCTGGACATCAGCCAGTACAGACAGGGTGGCCACTCCAGCAACATTTGAGCAATGGCCAAATGCAAATGGGGCAGAGGACATTGCATAGGATTGTCATGCAATTAGAGAACTAGAATTTCATATTGCAATTTAGAAAGAAAGAAAGAAAGAAAGAAGGAAGGAAGGAAGGAAGGAAGGAAGGAAGGAAGGAAGGAAGGAAGGAAGAAAGAAAGAAAGAAAGAAAGAAAGAAAGAAAGAAAGAAAGAAAGAAAGAAAGAAAAAAGGAAGGAAGGAAGGAAAGAAAGAAAGAAAGAAAGAAAGAAAGAAAGAAAGAAAGAAAGAAAGAAAGAAAGAAAGAGCGAGCCACGCCAGGAGAGAGATTACACAAAGTCTGCAAAGGAAGGAGTGGTTTGTTTACTTTTTATGCCATAGCCTTCTCCAACTTTTAAAACTGCAATTCATGTTATTTTTTTAAAGCCAGATTCCAATTAGTGTTTTTAACTTCCATACATTTCTGCAGTATTCCAAAGAGTTCTGATGGATTCTCTTGCTGAGAACAAGGGCTGATGTTTCTGCCGGATTCAGACATTTCCAAACTTAATTCACTAACAAGTTTCTTAACTTCGAAAAAAGGCATCTAGAGAGACTGCGATTGAACTTGCAGAGAGCATCAATTATTGGAAAGAAGCAGAGCTAGAGAAGTATGGGTATGATATAGGAAGTAATACCACTTTTAGTCAAAAATGGGAATGTAAGAATGGGGAAAGGGGGCTATTTTTCTTGAAAGACAAGGAATCCAGAAAAGGTGAAAGGAAGAAATTTCCCTTAGTATGCCCTTTGCCGGATCCAGGATTAGAACAAGTGCCTAGCCCTAAGTGACTCATAATCTCTTTTTCACAATGCACTTAATCTGCTGGAATCCTGGGAATAGGCCAGGCTACATAAAATGTATTAAGGCTTTCAAGTATTAAGGCTTGAAAGTTCCCAGCTGAGGAGTCATAGAAGAGAAAGGGGTTGGGGGGTGGGGGGTGGGGGGAGAGAAACTGCAGAAATGTTTCCAATAGCGAGATTCTCATAAAATGTGTTTATTTCGATCCAGGAATGTTCTGCCAATTGTGCCCCAGGAACAATGAATGAGTGCCCCAGATACCAGGGTGCTGAAGGAGAGAATGCCCAAGCAACAGGCTATCCAAACCCTGTTAGTCCATCCATGGAGCCTTGCTGCCATCTAGTGGACAGAGATGGTTTCCATTGAAAAAATATTTCCAAAAACAAATTTTGAGAGAAATGGTTGGAGAAACAGAATTGCACCAAATGAGCACTGTGGCACTTTGAAAGATTAATGTATTTATTATGGTACGCGCATTTGTAGAAAAAAGTCCATTCCATCAGATGTGGGAAGTATGGACTGAGCTGTAAAAGTATTTACATATACAAAATACACACACACATAAACACACACACACACAGGTATTAAGAAAATAAAAAAATAGTATTTTTCCAAATCAAAGATGAACAGGTTGGGCTATTGTTGGTTACTGGAAGTTCCGTATTACACAGTTCTATATTTGGGGTATTTTATTGTATAGCAAAATAGAATACATGGATAGAAATCCGACTTCAAAGCTAGTTATTGACTTTAAGTTGATTGTGTCTGCATTATTATTACAGCTGTTAGCCATCTAAGCTGCTCTATGCAGAAAGACAGGATATAAACGAAACAAATGTATATACATATAAGAACCAGCAGGATAATTTTTCAGGCTCCAAGGACACTCCATTGCTGAGCTGAAAGCTGTCGTTCTTACAGAAAGAATTTTAAATGAGCACTCCAACAGGAAATTGATGAGTTAGAAATTCTTAAGGCTCAACTACGGAAAATTATTTTGAGTCATGCCGGAGTGGTTAACATAGCAAATCTATTACCAATTACTGCTGTTATGATCAGGTTGCTCTACTGTTATTATTTATTTTGTATCATATTCTTTTGGGGAGGGGGTGTACCTTCAAGTCAGTCTTGATTGATGGGGACTGCCTGGACTAGTCCCTGCCATTTTCTTGGCAACATTTTCAGAAGTGACTTGCTGTTTTCTCCTACGTGGGGCCAAGAAATGGCCTTGCCCAAGTCATTCAGCTGACTTTGTCCCTCAGGCAGGATCGGCACCAGTGGTGGGATTCAAATATGTGAACAACCCGTTCTCTGTGTGGATGCTGCTTCCGGAAGTCCCTTCTGGGCCTGGGCAACAAAAAATTAGCTACTTGCTGAATCCCATCACTGATCAGCACTCACAGTTTTCCAGTTTCAAGCCTGTCACTTTTAACCACAACACCAGATTGTCTCTGCATTGCATTGCATCGCATTATATTAAGTTCAGTATTTAATTAAAATCAAAATCCAGTCACTGACTGAAAGGTTTCGTTCCTGTGATGGTTTGTATTAGTTCAATGGGGATTTTTTTTAATGAAAAATTACACACAGATATACGCTATAGGTAAATCTCGACTGACAGCCGCAACTGAACCCAAAATTTCTGTTGCTAAGCAAGGCAGTTGTTAGCTGAGTCAGGCCACATTTTACGACTTTTTGCCATGGTTGTTAAGCGAATCACTGCAGTTATTAAGGGAATCGTGTGGTTGTCAGGCGAATCTGGCTTCTCCCATGGATTTTGGTTGCCAGAAGCTCCCCAGAAAGGTTACAAATGACAATCCCAGGAGCCTGGGATACTGCAACCAGGGCAAATACACTCCAGTTGCCAAGCTCCCAAAATCTGATCATGTGACTATGGAGATGCTGCAACAGTCGTAAGAGTGAGACAGTGAGAACTGGTCATAAGTCACTTTTTTCAGTGTTATTGTAAGTTTGAATGGTCCTAAATGGTTCTAAAGTTGAGGATACCTACTTTGCGCTCTCCAGATAGGCTGAAATTCTCCAAATTGTGAGGCAGCTTTTGCTACCTCTCAAATTTCAAACACAGATTCTACCAAATGCCATCCACACTCATTGCTTCTTCTTGTTGTTGTTGTTCTGAGATATACAAGCAAATTTTGGCAGTAAATATATCAACCCAGTCTTGACATCATTCCCAGTCTGAGGTCACTAGCTTAATTCTATCTTAACTTAGCCATTTTATATACCAGCACAAAGGACTTTGTTATGATTTGTATAGTGGTATACAAAACTGTTTCATCTGATATCAGTCACCAAGAAGAGGAATTCTTAACGGAGTTAAGAAACTCAGTGGTACCCTTTAACATGGTGGATACAGCTGTCTCCTAGACTGCTATAACTTGCTAACTTTCTTTATTTAGTAGTGATGATCTTATCACATTATTAGGTAATTTGAACAAAATTGAATTCATAACGATCACTGTATTTTTCACTCATATTTTAAAAGCTAACTTTTCCCAAAACACCCTTTGTCCCCCAAATGGCAAATCCTATAGCCTTAGGGCTACAAAGACAAATGACGTGAGGGAAAATATCCATAGGCATAGAAAACAATTTAACAAGCTATGGCTTTCTTAAGTAGCTAAAGCAGAATTGTTCATTAGCTTCTAACTCTAGGCTTTCTGTTCCACTAAATCCTAGCTCATCCTTTTCAGAAGAAACCAAAGGAGCCACAAGCACTGTGGAGCAACAGCCACTGGGGAGACTGTCCAGTATCCTTCAGGAAGTCATGGTTGGAATTTGTCCACCAAAACTTACTTCATATATGATTTTCAATTCTAGGGGACAAAGAAAATGGACAATGGGAGTCCTGTTGCAGAGTGATGTGTGTGTAAAACCCCTGAAATCCAAGGGCTTAGCTATTTATTGATTACTAGTGGTATAAATCAGCTTTCTTCAACTAATACCCTTCAGCTTGGCTACAATGGGTGGGCCTTCCCCAAACATGTTTGACTGGGGATTCTGGCAGGAAACCCGTCATAGTCATCAAGTGAGGGAGGGTGGCAGGTGAGGGACCCACTATTTCCCAGAGATATGTGTTATTCCATGAGCCTTATACCAACAGGTAACTGATCGGCTTAATAATATCACCAGTCCCTTCCCCCTCGGCTAGAAAGTAGCAATAAGGGTGGGGTGGCACTTGGCCACTGCTAGCAGGTTAAGCAGGGGTCTTCAAACTTGGCCCTTTTATGACTTGTGGACTTCAACTCCCAGAATTCCTCAGCCAGCCACGCTGGCTGAGGAATGCTGGGAGTTGAAGTCCACAAGTCATAAAAGGGCCAAGTTTGAAGACCCCTGAGGTTAAGGGAGGTGTATTCTGGATGGTTAAGCTTTGGCAATGTGATCCGTCACAGAAATACTTCCTTTGATAGCTCTTTTTTCTCTCCAAATCTTGGATGGCCAAGATGCAAAACAGGGCCACTGAAGAGGAGTTTGTATTGGTGTTCAACAGAGGAGATCGGATGAAGTTTAACCCTATGCAAGATGTGGTCTAATCTAGCCTAGAGGGCAGTTAGATGGGCTCCGGCTAAATGCTCCGGGTTTTGGGGTCTCTAAGACTTCTGTAAGACCTGAGCTAAACACGAATAAAGCCAAGAAGTGCTATAAAGCAAACTGTAGCTCATACTCAATTGGTTGATCACTCTGTGTATAGATGGCTGACAAAGACCAACAACTTATTTCTTTGTTTTTTAGTGAAATTATCAAAACACCAACCTTCCCCTCCATGTCTGAAGGAGAAAAAGAACTAGAAGCAGCAGACAGATTTTAACTTAAGCAGCCCCATATGTCCCATGTCTCTGTCCAGAGGCTAGAAGAAGAACTTTTTTTTTATCAAGGTCATATACAGGTAGTTCTCGATCACAACTGAGCCCAGATTTTCTGTTGCTAAGTCAGAGAGTTCTTAAGTGAGTTTTGCTCCATTTTACGACCTTTCTTGCCACCGTTGTTAAGTGAATCAGTGCAGTTGTTCAATTAGTAATGTGGTTGTTAAGTGAGTCTGGCTTCCCCATTTGTTTTCAGAAGGTCACACAGATCACCTGACCCTGAGACTCTGCAACCGTCAGAAATACGAGTCAGTTGCCAAGCATCCAAATTTTGAGCACGTGACCAACAGTCAAAAAAATGTGAAAAACAGCCGTAAGTCACTTTTTTCAGTGCTGTTGTAATTTCAAATGGTCACTAAATTAATGGTTGTAAGTTGAGGACTACCTGTATATTATTATTTATTAAATTTGCATGCTACCCTTTCACTATCAAGTGACTCTGGGTGGCTTACAGCTTATGGCTTCTATAGGCAGGATATCATAAATATGTCTTGAAACAAAATCGAAATGTTGCTGAAAACTAAACGGTTTAAAGTCCCCACTACTATGGACACCAGTGAAACCTACTGCGAAGTAACACTTCCACATTTCTGTAATCCTCCACTCTTGCCTAAAACCAGGCATACGCCAGGAGAGAAAGGGTGCACACAAAGACTTTTCTCAGTCTTTTCTTCAGCCATCGTAGCTCTCTTGCAGGTGTTCAGCATAATAACATCAAGCTTGCTCATCTTCATGTACCACACATGAAGGGTTAAAAAGGCAGCCTGAAGCCAGTCTGTCTGCTAGGGAAGCCCAAGTGATTAGTCATCATCTGGACGGTGTGGAAAGTATCTCTGTGCTAGTAATGCTGCTGTGACTCATCCTCCTCTTCACACCCTCCTGGTTTTCATCAACTCACCTAAAGTTTTCCCTGGGCTAATGATCTCCAGCAGGATTGCCCATATCCTTTGCACTGCTTAGAATTGGTCCAAACATTGATTGAAAGGGCACGAAGAGCATCACGGTGAAGAATAAAAGCTGGTGTCTGCATATAGCAGTGGTGGCAAACCTATGGCACATGTGCCAGAGGCGGCACTCAGAGCCCTTTCTGTGGGCACACGCGCCATGCCCCGGAGATGGCAACCGTCCCTCTTCAACCAGCTGCCCGCTAACTGGCTGAGGTCCCACATGGCCGGATGCAACCCAGCACCCATGCGCTCGCTGGCCTCTGTGTGCAGGGGCCTATGGTGTCAGGCAGCAGCCGTCCCAGCCCCTGCCTCACCTTTCCCTGTGACAATGGCACCCCTGCCTTGGCTTGCCTCACCCTGCAGGATGAGCGTCCTGCCCATCGCCCCACCTGCCAGAGACCCCCTGGATCTCCCCCAACCCTGCCTGGCCCCCACAGACATCCCTCCTCACAAGCAACATCAAGGTGATCACACCCACATTGGCCACACCCACCCAATCTGCCATGACCACCACAGCCACGCCCATCCAGTGGGTCATGCCCACCTGGCACCCGACGATAAAACGTGGGTTTTGGGTTGCAGTTTGGGCACTCGATCTCTAAAAGGTTCGCCATCACTGGCATATAGTATATGCCTATTGGCAAGTTTCCACCCCTGAACTGGCAATGCATGCAGCCCTCAAAACTGGAAAGGATATTCAGACTTATGGTTTGGCTCTTGTTTCAAAACAGCTTCCAATCTTGGAACAGGAATTAGTTTGGTTCTTACATTACACAAAGGCACAAAAAAATAGGGAGCACATGTAAATCAGATACCATCATGCCTATCTGTGTAGTAAAGGCCGTTGAGAATAAGCTGGACCAATGGCTAGCAGTATGAGTTAAATTTCAAATTTATTCATAAACTATGTTCCAGTTGCAAAAACACATTAGGTAGTTTCGGTGTGCTTACTCTGACCCACAACTAATTTGAAGTCCTCAAACTAAGACATCATTGTAAGCAAATCCTGTAACCTGCTAAGAGCAGTACTTTCTACTAGACCAGGGGTCTTCAAACTTGGCCCTTTTATGACTTGTGCACTCTGGCTGAGGAATTCTGGGACTTGAAGTTCACAAGTCATAAAAGGGCCAAGTTTGAAGAGCCCTGGGCTAGACCAACTCAAGGTCAGCATCTACAGAGGAAAGAAAAGCCAAAACAAGCACAATTCTGTGAAAGAGTTCCCTCTCTTCGGGATTCTGCATATCTTGGCAATTATTAGATCTTCCTCAGTTCCTGCTTCATGTGTTGCGTGAATCATTTTTAACTGCTATAGCTGCAATCAAATAGTTTCTGTAATTTAACATCAGTCTCTCATATTATTGTTTAGGAATTTTGGTCTAGTCCTTCAGGGTGAACTGCTTCAAGTCAGTAATACGTAAGAGTTTTCTAGCAGAAACGTCTTACTTCAGGGCCCTATCTTAATATTTCTGTGATGCAGATCTGGACTTTGATTTGGCTGCTCCTAAAAATTTAATCTGTTCTTCACCCATTCTCTTGTAGGCCTGCTTTGTAATTGTTATCTTGCTCTAGTACTGGCTTGTGATTCAGCTCTAATTGATGGATGACTAATCTGGAAATATCCCTGTAGAAGTCTCCCATATAAAGCTCAATTATTTATTCACTTGTCACAAAACATTCTTCCAGAAATCTGAGTGGCTGTCCAAATGTGTTTTATTTGTTTTTTGAAAAATTGAAAGCACCATCGACCTTCTTCTTAGTCAGTATTGACTTGGCTTCTGCCTTGGAACTGTCTAATTAATTCCATTTTTACCTAGCATTTTTCTTGTGATGGAGTTTTCTGCGTAGTGAAAACTTTACTATAATGAGGGAGCCAAGACTCATACAGGGCAAGACTGACTCAAATCAGCCCGATTATTTAATGACGTACATGTACAAAGTAATCCTAATTATATCATAATATAATGAACTAGAAGAATGATTACTTTTTCACACTGGACATGGCATGTTGAATGGCTCTGTTTATAACTACAATGAAATAAGCACCATTTACGTATCCCTTTATAAATTAGATGCTCTGCGTGAAGCTCAATGTTCATGGCAAAAATATACAAGAATTCAGAAAGTGTAAAAGGGGTCCAATAGGTTTTTAAATATTATGTATATCTACCTACATACATACTGGAAAATTGCTGTCCCCTTTTTTTGCAGGATGGAGATATCCTCAAGATAATTAGGGACATGCATACATGTTTATGCTGATTTATCCAGCTGGGATTGCAGTTTACAGTGTAGTAAAGAAATTTGGGGGGAAAGTCAGAAAAAGGAGATCACATTCAATAAAAGAGCGATCCAAAGAAGATCTGAACACTCAGGTTACCCCAGTGAACACATGCTGGACCTTCAGTCTCCTCTCCTAATCATACCAGCTTCATGCTTGACAAGTTGTCTTTTCTTTATGGCAAACCACGTATGACCCATTAGATCATCTATCTTTCTCCAGCAAAGTTCTCAGCTGAATTCCTGCATGCAAAGAATTCAGAACATAAGCATGTAATATTGGCACTTTTATGCTGTTTCAACTGGGAAATCTAAGTGGCTTGCAAATATCTTAGTGACTTTCTTCCTGTTAATAGGGAGAGTGAGGTTCTTATTTCTAAGGGTGGACCTAGTTCCACAGCGGTCAAAAAGCATACCCTTCGCACTCTTGGAAGGTATGTTTCCACAAAAAATATGTCTTTCAAGCATCTCAGTTCACTAACTGAGATCATAACACTCATTTATAATCTCTTGCCTCCAATATATTATAGGCTTTAAAGTAGTGTGTAAGGAAGAACACTTGAGTGCAATACCTGTGGAGAACATCAAGTTGAAAAGGCTGGACTCATTCCATTTGATCTCCTTCCACAGATCAACATCTTTGCACTATATTATCTTGTCCATCCCTCTCCCCAAAAGGATAGAGAGAAAAATATCTGATTCGCAAGATATATCAGCTGGCGTGCTGTTTTGTTTTTATTATGACACTTTTCAAGAGAAGAACCTGTCAAGATGTTGTCCCACCTCCATAGCAAACGGAAGCTAATATTTCAGTGTAGTGTTATGGATCAGTAGGTGGCAGCAGAGACCACGTCCTGCAAGAAGGATTCTTATTTCATGGAAAGGATTCTATCACAGTGATGGCGAACCTTTTAGAGACCGAGTGCCCAAACTGCAACCAAAAACCCACTTATACATCCTGGGGTGCCGGGGGGGGGTATGGCCCATTGGCTGGGTGTGGCCAATTGGGGGTGTGTGGCCCATTAGGTGGGCATGGCTGCGGTGGTAACGGCAGACTGGGTGGGACTAAAAAGTTCAATCAATCAATTCCAACTTTGCAAGATTCCCCCCCCCACGAGAAGTTGAAATTGACTGATTGAACTTTTTTTTTTTTGCACACAGCAGCGGAGGCCTAAAGCAAAAAGGTTTTATAAAACCCAGCTGAAGGCCTAGGACTGGGGCGATGGCTTGCGTGCCCGTAGAGAGGGCTCTGAGTGCCGCCTCTGGCACCCGTGCCATAGGTTTGCCACCACTGTTCTATCATGATTATTACTTTGGCTCTCCAAGGTTACACAATAGAATAGGATAGAGAGCAAGAATCAAGAAAGGAAAGGATGCGCCATAACATTAACTCCCGTGCCTAAGTGATTCCTTACTCTGAGGGAAGCAAAGGATCTATTTAAAAAGAAAATTAAAATTCCTTCTTTGGGGCAGCGAGCAAAATCTCTTGCTAAATTTAATAGGTAAGTATTTTTATTTGAATAGGAGAGAACTCAAAGAACCTGATATGTACAGAACTCACACACATTCATGCCACTACCACAAAGTAGAAACAGCCGTCTATATCTTACTTTTAGCTTTGTCTCTCAGAAGAATTTCTTCTTCGTCTTCCTTGAGGGATTCCCAAAATACGTTCCTGTTCCTCTCTATCATTTATGTCCACCATAAGCCATCACTCTCAAGCAGGGGCATCCAACCTTGGCAACTTTAAGATCTGTGGATTTCAACTCCCAGAATGGGTAATTCTAGAAGTTGAAGTCCACAAGTCTTAAAAGTTGCCAAGGTTGGACACCCCTGCTCTAGAGAAATCACATCAGGGAGAACATTAGGCAGCATCAGCAGGACTGAAAAGGCAGCCTTTCTTAGCTTATTTTTCCTGGAAGCACATGCCCTGTTCAAGAGAGATGAGGTAAGAAACAATGATCCCTGTGTGATTTAAAATTGAGATGTGAATCAGGTCACAGCAAAGGAAGCTTCAACTCAGCCCTGAAACTACAAAACAGCAATTGTTCCGTGCGTGTAGCTCCCATCCTATAATAATGGAGAAAGCAAATGTCAACAAAAAGCAAATTATCCATGAATAAAAACAAGAGCTTTGTTTCACAAACTCTTAGAAACTAACAAGGACAACATAATTCTAGGGAGAAACACAGTTTCAAACACCCAGAGGAAAAAACTGCTGGGAAGCAGGAGCTTCACAATAAGAGACCACAACAGGGAGCTCAAAAAAGCGCATTACTTCTGGTAACCTTTACATTCTCATCCTCACCACACTAAACCCCTTTTCAAATCCTAGCTAGAATTACCATAAACATCACTCCCTTCTATGAATGAAGCACCAATCGGTGAAGGCATCCTGGTGGCCAAGCCTAGAATTCTCAAATGTTCCTCCTATCCATAGTCAAACAGCAAAATTGCCAGCTGGATCTTTTCCCATGAAGTTTAGACCCAAGACTTTAGAGCTGGGTTGGAACACATTTATAGGCTGGACATTGTTATCAGAGGAGGCCGCAATCACAAGCAGACTTTGCAGGGAAGAATCAGCCAGTGAAACACCAAGGACAGTGGTGGGATTCAGCCAGTTCGCACCACTTCGGCAGAACCGGTAGCTAATTTTTTGTTGCCCAGGCCCAGAATATACTTCCGGAAGTGGCATCCACACAGAGAAGCAGTTGTTGGCATTTTTGAATCCCACCCACTGACCATGGAGCCTGTCAGTTATTAGTCATCAATTCTTCCACACCTTCTCCAGCTTCAATGTAGGACAAAGGCATTGACATGCATTGACCACTAGAGGGCTCCCTAGGACCTCAGATGCAGACAAAACCCACCCGCTTCTCTTGTCCTCAAAAACGAATTCCCATTTGCTGCATCCTTTTGCATAAAGGACTCTGGGTATGCCTCTGTCAGTGGACAGCTGAATAGCAAAAGATTGTAGAGATTGTAAAAGTCTCTTTTTTTTTTTCCCCACTCCAGGTGTGGGCAGTTGCCTTGACCAGGGCATCTTTAGTTCTTTTTTTAGATTTGGTACAGATGCATCTGACAATTTCTTCTTCAAAAAAAGGCCTCCCTCTAGTCAAAGCAGAGCATGCAAATTCCCAAATGTGACTTTGTGGAAATTAACCCCAATATGTTATGCGTGCTTGAAATAAAAAGAATGCATGTGTGACTGCATGAAAAGCTGATCTTGTTAAAGGATGGAATCTGGTTCTCCACGTTTCTCCACGCTCAATGAGCATGAGTGGGATTTCAGATTTACTCTTGTGTTGTGTTTCATTTGCTCCCTTTGTTGAAAGGACAGAGGGCTTTGGATGCAGTAGGAGGAAAGAAGGATTACCCAACATAGAGCTTTGAAAGTAACACATGTATCCTGGCTTCCTTTCTCTCCTTGCTGATGGAGCCTTCCTTGTCTAAGTAAAAGATCAGAAAGTTCACATCTTCAAAATAAGAGAGTGAGGGGGAAAATGAGTTGTCAAAGGGAATTACAAGCCAGTACTCTTAATTTTTTAAATGGCCTATCCACAAAATAACTGGGAGCTGAAATTAGAGATATGATAACTGTGCAGGTAGTGTTGCAAATTCTAAGCAAGCAAACATGGACTGTCAAGCTGGAGAAGAAAGGTAGACAGAACAGGATCTTTCCATTTCCTGCATTCAGATTTCCCTTTTGCCTACAATTCTCCACAACCATACACATACCATGTGTGTAATCATATAATTGTAGTCTCTCTCCTTTCCCCATATCAGAAATAGTCGAAGGAGGCAGTTGAAGGAGGTACCTAGGAGAAACTAAAAATTCCACCCTAAGCTCTGAGACTTTCCAAATCACCTGTCTTGGCGAAGCTGTGATCTCCTGCATCAAAGCCTGGAAATATGTCTACCCTTAAATGTCCGGCTACAGAATATTGTAGTGGGTACATGCCAAGGACATAGAAAGAAGAAACTCAGTCTACATGCCTTATTATGGGAACCTGTTGCTAATTCCTTATCTCTTCCTCCATATTAGATATACAGCAGAAAGTACATAGAAGCAGCAAATGGTATCTAAATCATGAACTTGACAAAAAAAGGTTTTATGGCCTGAGAAATGCATTGGGCCATTTTGGGGCATCCATTTCCCTGAAGAGGTGAGGGTACCAAATCAGATTAACTTTAATAACCACATAATACCGTAAATTGTTCCATTCCTTCCATCTTTTCAGTCCTATCTTTTCCTTAAAGTTTAAATTGAGTTTTATGAGTGTCACAGGTGATCTTAACACCTTGATGAATATTTTACTAAAAATGCTTCGGATTGAATACTATTTATATTAGCAAAAGCAGTTTCTCAGTCATGGACATTTAATATACTGAGTACCTTAACATTAATTTTGGGAATCAAGGATATAAAGCACTTAGGGATCCAGGAATTAATAACTAAATAGAATCAGATACCAAAATTAATGTTACAGTAGCAATGAGGTATTAGCCATGTTGGAAAGTATGATGAGAAAGTCCAGTGAAGTACTGGATTTACTGGATTTACATCAACATAAGCAAGACAGTGTAAAAAGATAGAAAGTATATTTAGATATTAGAAAATATTCACAAATAAGAATTCATTTAACATATATTAAGATCTGAATGCAAATGTATTTAATTTCTCATCTTTGAAGCAAATTGTGAATTGCAATTAAGTTATCATCCAAAATCTGCACTTTTCTGAATTTTACAGTACAGTTGTCCTTTTTTAAAAAAAAAAAAAAAAACTATAATAAGGGAACATTTATACAAATGTATGCTAAATTAAGGAAATATTGTATAAGGCAAAACTGCAAAAAAAATGTATGTTTGGTCTAATAAAAAATGTGTACATTAGTATAAACATTTTTTAAACGTTTCAGATCAGCACTTAACTTGGCCAATTTGCAAAAGTGAGAAATGTTCAGATGGATAAGATGTATTCATCCTTACTCTGGACTTTGGTGGAGCTGCCCCCAATGCAAAATGCTGGACTAAAGCTACAACTGGTCCGTTTCGGATTCCTTCTCTGCCAAAGGAAATAGATAACCAGCATCTCTAACAGAGCCCCTAGTGAAGGGGGGGGGACATCTTTGCTCAGTTCCCCTGCCTGCCAACTGCCTCACAAAGAAAGAAGCTTTGATTTATAGCTTGTCTGACAAATTTATCCACTGTTATCATACCGAGGAGCGTAACCAACTATTTTCTTATGGAGATATTAGTACACACACTGTTCTGTTTTCTTTAACATTGCTACTCTCCGGCACAAAGCATGTTTGTTTCCCTGCAGGGGTGAAAATAAAGGGGGGTTTGTACTTTATTTTTCCCCTCTCTCTCTCTTTCTCTCCCCCCCCTTTTAGGATTCTGAAGGAGTTTATTTGACACTCCAGGGAGTATTGTGAGCAAAAGTGCCGGAGGATAAAAATGCTACCCAAAGCGTTCCTTGGCGTTAGACAGAGGGAGCCTCTTGAGAAGAGAATGGGGGGCTTGTTGAGATGAAGTGGGAGGGGACACCCCGTGAAGAGATCTCGAGCAGCCCTCACAGAAGGGTCTCTGTCCTGGACTTACAATAGAGCAAAGGCCTTCAAAACACCAAGTGCTGAACAAGAGAGGCAGTGGGGAGGGACATTTCCCTCCTTTCAGAGAGATTTCTTCCTCGCTTTTGCCTTTTTTTTTTTTTTAAAGGGGACAATTGAGAAGGCTATAAAGAAAGGCTTTTTTTTTCCCCATACATTTTTAGGAAGCCCAGAGGAGTGGGGAGAGAAGAAAGAGTTTCATTCATGTTTCCAGGCGAGGAGATTTCTACCATTTCACCCCTGCTGGTCAGCCGTTCGGAAGGAATGGCCCTTTTGAAAGCCTAGACAACAAGGAACAAACAAGAAGTGGGGATGAGAGGCCCTGGAAGAAGTTAATGGAGGAGGAAGCCCATTTCCAGCAGGGACCAAATCAAATATTGCTCTCCCATTGAAAAGAGACAGGTGGCATCTTTTGTTGGAGAAGCCTGCAGAGCTTCCTAGTACCTTAAAGTACTGACACAAGGAAGAGATGAACCCCTAACTAAGACTACTTAAAAGGCCATCTTGAAGTTCAAGGCCCAAAACACATTGCTTGGCTGGCTCACACATGAAGAGTCTATTGTTCCATAGAAAGAGGCCAATTCTCAAAGATGCATTTTCGCAAATTAAAAACGAAGACCTTCTTGGTCTTCCACATACATGTATATTCCCTTTCTTGCAAATGTAGAAAGAGACACTGAGGTCACCACTTCTTCAATCATGGGTTGCAAGAAGTTGCTCGAATGGACACTTAAGGATCAGTGGTTGCTTGAAATACTTGAATCGGTTATTTGAAGTACCAAGTGGTTTAATACTAAGCCTGCCTCTTTTTAAAAAAAAAAAATCTTCTCTTTTAAAGTTCAGCTTGCATTATTGTGTTCAATAAATGACAGCCTGGGACATTTTCACATCTACTCTGTATATTTTGTTTTGAACATGAAGATGAACATGAAACCTCTTTTAGATTCTTCAGGAAGGAACCCCCTCATTATAAAGTTGCCCTGACAACTGAACGTATTTACTCAGTATTAGGAAGTCTCACATACAACATACAGATCCCATAGTCAACTATATTCGTTGCAATAAAAACAGGGTCACTTTAAAGATGCACAAATTTATGGTGTAGGTTTTCTTTCTGGAAGAAACCTATTAACATTGCTAGTTTGAACTCATCATTATAGTCTTCAAGGACACATATTTATTGGCAAAGTTTCCTTTTGAACAAAAAAAGTCCAGGCAAAAGTTGGAGGATATGATCACTCCTTTGCCCCATTTCTCAAGGAGTATCTCCTTCTCAGGCAGATCAAATTCTCTTTCAATATTATTTCCAAGTCAGAAGTCAATAATTGAATACTTCCTGCTCTAATGACTTGAATTGCCAAAACTAGAAGAAAGTCATCACACCAAGTTGAATTGGTACCTGGACTCCTTTGAACTATTAATAGTGTTCATTCCATGAGCATAAAGCAGAATTAAATAAGAGAGTCCAGTCCCAGATTGGGGTCACAAAACAGCACAGTAATTGAGTGGAATGAGGAAGATTATTATTTATCGATAAACAGCCTAGAGAAACAACCTGTTTGTCACAATAAAGTTATAGCTCAGATGTTTTCTATCTGGAAAGCCCAAGTACCATCGTTCAGAAATTTCTTATTCCCAAGAATATTAATAGCTAGGTCTTATTCTGCTTCCAAAATTATTTATTTCTGCTCAAAGTATCTCAAGAAAATATTGGCTGAGAAAAAATAAACGATAAAGAGCTACTTCGGAACAGGCCCCATAAATGGGCTAGAAATGTTGTCTGAAACCATTGTCAAAGTTAGCTGTACTTATATTCATCAGTGTTGACATGCTTAGGTAACAGGTTTGGCTTTGTAAATGCATTCAGATGGCAGAACTGCCCGCCAATCTATCACTGATGCCTCTGCAGATTCTAACACAGCACTGTTATATATCCAAGATATTAAAGAGAAGAGGTAGATCAAGATTCTTAGCAACTTAAGAAAACAGAAAAAGAGAGAGGTGAAACTGAAGTTGGAGACTTTATGATAGGCAGCTCCATTTGGGCTTAATATTACCTATCAATTTGATTCTAATGCTGAGTTTCCAGATATTTGGGTGCTCCATGCGTCCTGACAACCAACAGAAGGCCTGAAGGACAAAAGCAGAGATTTCTACTCTTTATTTTTAGTACAGAAAAAATCCTTCTCCATTCAGTTCCCTGTAACACCCTCTTTTTAAGAGTTCCTAACTTCAGCAGTACAAGTTTCAAAAGGCCAGAAAGAGGAACCTCACCCTGCTTCTGCTATGTGTTTTTTCTGTCTCAGAGACTGAAAACATTGGAACCTGCCATAAACCACTTAACCAAATTAGTAGGTTAGCTACACTGGTTTGTTATGCTGGGGAAATGAACAATATACTCCATACTTACCTAGAAATTGGAGTTCATATTCAGTAGACACAGACTAATCTCAGTATCTCATTTTCACCTTTTTAAATCTGCATCCATATGCAACTTTTTGTAAAAATCGCACACACACACAAACACACACAAAAACATCACCTGGATTTTTCTTAGCACTTCTGCATTTATTTTTTCCCCTAACTATTCCTTTTAGATATCCATTCTCCTTAACAGACTGTATTTTCATGACATTTTCCTTAGAATAGAGTATGCCAATTTTTGAGTCACCAGCAAAGGAATGACTCTCAGGCTAGCATATAGATTTGGAGAGGAATTTAAATAGGTCAGCAATAAAATGAAAGTTAAAGCTGCCTTCCTATTCTTAAAAAAATCAGCAACTGTTTCACCTCCTGTATGATATAGTTATTTCAAACAGACAGAGAAGCATTTCTCATTAATGGCTAGAAAAGGACCAGGGACATATTGAAAGTTGGGCATCAATGTTTATCTAGCTTTAAACCATATCAGCAATAAAAAATGAAAAATTAATATGAACATTATAGGTCTTTACAGTAAAAAAAAACAATAAATCAAAAAAGAAAAGGAAAGCAGAAGTAAGTTATCATTGGCATGAATTTGACAAATGAACCAAGGAAGACAACTATCCTTAGTGCTGAATTAGAAATTTAGAATACTACACCATCCTGGTGAAATAACTAATTTCTTTGTAAAGAAGAGACTGACAAAATTAAGTGTTAATTATATAGAGTCTCCTGTGTGGATACAAAATGTATCTACTACCACAGTTCAAATTTTAACCAATGGGGAGAAAAAACACATTATTTTTTAATTCCAGCAATTTTTGCATTTTCATGCACAGTGCATGAAAATGAATGCACTGTGAGATATTCATTGTGAGCACTCACTGTAATCAAGTTGTGCAGAATGGATATCTCACATTGTTTTGCTGTTTATTTTAAAGACAACGCTGCATTTAAAACCTGCATAAGCAAGAGCAGGAACTGACTTTCTTTACTCTACAGTCAATAAAACAACATCAAAACATTTTTCAACATGGTACAAGAACTCAATCTGCAACTGTCTGTTATTGCCGGTGCTCTTTTTCTCCTAGTTGCACGCTCATTTAGGATGACCATCTGAGTCCAGTGTTATTGCCAGAACATGGAATGAAGGTCACAATCCACAGGTAGGTAGAACAGAGGTACATTGGGAGGAAATTATTAGTTGTATGAGCAGATAAACAGCTGATTTAGGAGGAAAAACCCAAAGAACTCTTTCTGTTGGATATCTATTCCAAACAATCCTATTAGTTAACTGATCAAGAATGCTAAGACAGATGTACAGACAGATGAGGGAAAAAACAAGAACTACTATCTAACTGCACAGTATGTCTAAAACTGCAAAAATATTCATTTGAATTATCATCAGTTTAACTCCCCAAATATGCCTAGGAATTCCAGTCTCCTACAAAGCTAACTTGGGAGCCTTCTCCTTCTTCTTTTTTTTAAAAAAGGAGGCAGAGCAAGGGAAAGAGAAAGAGAGAGAGAGAGAGAGACAGAGGAATCCTCTAGTTTCCAGAACTCCTTAGAACAGGGGTTCTCAACCTTGGCAACTTTAAGACTTGTGGACTTCAACTCCCAGAATTCCTCAGCCAGCAAAGCTGGCTGAGGAATTCTGGGAGTTGAAGTCCACAAGTCTTAAAGTTGCCAAGGTTGAGAACCCCTGCCTTAGAACTTCAAAGAAGTTTAATATCCACATCTATATAACAAATGAACCAACAATGTTCTTTGTCAACCAGATCTGTAAATAACATTCCACCAAGATTCTTGTGTTCTCAGTAAGATGATTATGATCCATGACCAAAAGATAAAGCAAGATTAAAATCATCATCCAATTTACCATCAATTAATGGACAATTAATGGACAATTAAACTAAACCATTTGTACAAGACTGAATCATTTGTTCTCAGAAATAGTAATGGGTTTTTTTCCGTATGTAGTTGCTGATTAATGGCTATTCAGAAATATAAGCCATACAATGTCCAGCTGTTGGAGACAAAACTATCACACACATATAAAAGCTTCTGAAACATTTTTGTATGAGCTTTTTCTTGCAAATATAAGAGAATATGGTCCAGTATAGAATACAGGATGTTCCCACCTCAGCATTTGATTTACCATTAATGAGACAACAGTGAAAAACACATGACAGAGATGGAGATACATAGAAATAGAGATGAGAGAGAGAGGCCTCACAGATGACATTTCAAGTCCTATACAATACCCAGAAGATAATTCCAGATCAAAGTATTCCAAAATATAGCTCTCCAACTTCATCTTAAACAAGAGCATTATCTCCCCACTGTCACATTAATTTTACCATGATGTTTCCTGACAGATTTTCAACTGCAATTGCTCTTTCTGTGCCTATTTATCTATATGATTTAAGGACCAACTTTCTGCCTAGTCCTTTACTCTATGACCTGCATAACTGGTTCTCTTTCTATATAACAACACTTTAAATATTTGTAGAGGGTTACCATGTCCCTTCTTAGTCTTCTCAAAGTAAAACCAGCCAGCTCCTTCACACATAAAGCTAAGTTTCCAGCCACCTGACTATGTTGTACGGCAGGAGTCCTCAAACTTGGCCACTTTAAGACTTGTGGACTTCAACTCCCAGAATTCCCTACCCAGCCATGGCGGGCTGGGGAATTCTGGGAGTTGAAGTCCACAAGTCTTAAAGTGGCCACGTTTGAGGGCCTCTGTTGTAAGGGAAAGCAGAACTGTATATAATACAGAAGATACAAAGTAAGTATTGGCCAGGGCAGAAGAGAGCAGCATTGTTATTTCCGGGTGCCTGAAAATCATATGCTGATTATAGAACTAATATTTTATTTATTTGTTATTTATTTATCTTGCCTCAACTATATACAAATTCTCAGCAGCTCGTCACATAAAGAACAATAATTAAAATTAATTTTTTTTAAAAATCAACAGTCAAATCTATATTCCAGATAGCATCTGGCCTCAGCACCCAAATATTCTCTGGAACAGCTCTGCTTTGAGAGGTTTTAGAAGGCAACTCGAATTGGGCCTAAACACACTTTTTGTGGGAGTCCATTTTAGGAGATAGCTATACAATGCCTCTGAGGCCTCAGCCCTCCTAAATTCCTGAAAACAGCGAGCAACAAATTACTTTTCCTGCCATCAATGAGATGGTCAGGCTAATTCCAGTGGGGGATGTAGTCCTAAAGGCAATCCAGCATTGAACCTTAAGGAGATTTATAAGTTCATAGGAAGCCAAGGCACAGCCCACAAAACAGCTGTAACTTGTGTCTCCTGGCCACTGAATTTTGCACCAACTGATGTTTTTAAGGCAACCCCATGTACACCACATTATGGCAGGCTATGCACATGAGGCAGCCACTACAGTCAGGTCTTCCTAAATAAACCACAGCTGGCCACAGTCGGGCAAAGGTCTTCTGGCTGCGTTGGCACCTGCTGATGCAGAAGGAACAATAAATCTAGGACACCCAGCTTGTAAAACTGCATCTGTCTTCTGGCAATCATATCCCTCCAGTGACTTATATCCAATCTATGACCTTTCCAAGGTTTTTTTCTTTTTTTGAACATCCTATCCATCCATTCATGCCATGCACCTCTCATCTTATTCCTGTGTGCGAGATGTACAGAAGTATCAAAGGGGGGACTTGAGGCAGGATCTGATCCTCTAAACTAGGAATTCCTAAACTTTTTGTCATGATGCCTTCCTTTACCAACCCCTAAAAATCCAGGCATCAAAATGAACACAGATTAACAATCCACACAATGCGATGAAACATTGGAAAAGGTGTATTGTTATTGTAGCAATGTAATAAAAGGTTTTTCATATCTTCCCTGGACTCTGTCTGTACCTCCTCAAGAAAGATAAACACAAAATTGGAGGAATAAAGAAACTCCAACAGAAGAAGAGATTTTATACAAAATTTTATCGTGTGCCGATATGGACAGGCTCACAATGGAAATGAAGGACAAGACAGAGTCAGATTATTTTGAAATCTGGGACAAATTTTATTATTGGTGTGAATCAAAGGGGACTGTTCGGGTTATAAGCTAGTGTTAAGATAGAAATATATATAATTGTATGTTAGTATATAGGGAAATAAATTAGATATTGTATTGTATAGAAAAATATGTATGTATATAGAGAGATTAAGAACTATATGTATGAAGAGGAACAAATTGTTAGAAATACGTATACTGGAATGTTACGTTATGTCCATTTTTGTTTTAACTGTATTATAAATAAAAAACTTTTTTAAAAAAAGAAAGAAAGAAAGATAAACCTCGCAGTTGGGAAGCCCGGCTCTAAACACGGAACTTTCTCTTCATCCATGGTGACTTTGATTCAAAAATAGCCTATGGTTTCTGAGACAATTTTAAAGGACTACAGGACTGCCCCTACTTGTGGTGTTTTGTCACTTCCTCCATTGTCCATTTTTTCACACTGAGTTGCTTCAAAAGCATATATTTGGCACAGTTTTCAGTCCACCCCATGAAACATCTCTCCTTTAATTAGCACTAACAAGGTCTTTAATTCCTCACCTACAGAATACAGTATCTATTCATTCTAATAGATGATTTGTCTATTTTGTGTTACTGCAATGATCAGAACAAGTGCTTGGTTTTTGAAGTTTGGGAACTGAAATGGGTGCAAAGGCCCAAAGCTTTCACACATCAAGTCAAGTGGCATCTGAGATCTTGTTCTTGACTACCACTGCCTTATCTAGATATGGTTCTCAACATGGACCGTATGGCTCGTGCGACCAAACTTAACTGCCAAATGTATTTACCATCATCCTCACATCTCATTCTCTGTGCTCTTTTCAACAGTATAAATTCTTCATATGATACATTACAGAAAGAAAAGTATATTTCTACCTAGAAAGTAGCCAAAGCAAAAGAGAACACTTAAAAGTGGATGAATAGCTTTGTATAACCCAGACGTTTTTTATACCTTTTATAAGACAAAAATGTATCCAAGAATCACTCCTAAACCTGCATCGTGGATTACATATTCTTAATTACAGAGTTTAAGAATTGTACAACTTTTATATAAATGTATGTGTGCAGGTGTGTTTCAGCTTAGTTTGATCAATTTCAAATCTTACAGTCCCAATGAAAATTAAATATAGTTCCAATTTTTAAAACTTTAAGCCACCACATATAATAGAACATACCGGTAGTACTCATCTATTTCTTTTGTGGAAGAATATCCCAGAAAAAAAAAACAGATTTCTGGTTACCAAGTATAATAAGACTTCTGACCTAGATTCTGAAATCATGTCTGCTTCTAAGAGAATCCAGAATGGAGATGACTAGACACATGTTAAGACTTCTGTTCTAACATGAAATAGGCTCCTGACATTATAGCGTACAGACTGGCGTGACAGGCAATTAAAGGACTTACACTTTACCAGCATGGTTCCTTCCCGATATGTCCAATTCCCACATCAGGTGGGGGAAGTTTGAGTAAACAAACGATTTCTGAACAACAGCCAAATCTAAGCCTATATCATCTGTCAGTGCACCAAAGTGGAGTGGAGCTACGGAGAGACAGGAGTAGAACAAAGTTTATATGGTGTGAAAAGAGGAAAGGTAAAAGGAGTAAGAAAATGTTAATAATCAGAACACAATTATTTTTTGTTCCAGTTCTTTGTTTCCTCTGATTACCAAATCTAGTACTATACTTAGTTTCCTTCTCCAAAATATTTAAGCCTCCCTGAAATCACAAGGATATAAATAATAAAATAGAGCTACTAGCCAGATGACTTGCTGAAACTCACCTACCAAATCCATTGCCAAATATTTCCATCACCATGTGTTGTGCTCTCACTTTAGAAAGGCTTAAAAAAAATAGTTCAGTTGTTTCAAAACTGAAGATTTGTGTCTTATTACTACTAGTTTCATACTTAAGTCTCCTGTAAAAACATGTTGATAAAAATGGATTTGCCTAAGTTTGTTGTATTATACAAACAGATGGGGAGGGAGGGAGGGAGGAGGTCCATCTTAGAAGAGCTATTTTCATTAGGAGTTAACAGAAGGGTGAGAAAAAGAGTCATTTTCTTCAGAGTACATAAGGTTAGGCAATGGACAAGAAATATTCTCCTATGAAAGTTACAATAGACACTTATGATATGTAACTTTATTACTACAAGAGGACTTAATAAAGATATTTTTGTCTTATAAGTAACATTTCCCAATTATATTCCTTGACTTCATGGCCCCAGAATCCCCCAACCATCTTGGCTTAATCCCCCACACACTTACAATGTCAAAAATCATGTTTGTACAGACAATAGTATCTTCTCATTTGGACAGAGGACTTTATTGTGGTAAGGTCTACAAGCAGATGGTTTTCATTAAGCATCTCACGACATGGAAATTCTAATATCACTAAATTTTGGGATTAATCACACGTCACAGTTCTTTAATGTTAATTTTCCCTGAACACCCAGGATTTATGCCTCAGCCTAGAGATGTTTTATATGGGAAACTGTTTTACTGTACAACTTGTAAATTCCAGTGTTTATAGATTCATACCTGGACATGACCTTGCCTCCTTTTTGGTTTGGTGATACCTGAATGTCAGAAAATGACTTCTTCAAAAGTGTACACAGTATCACAGTACTGTGCTGCCAAGGAGATTGTACTAATAGTGCAAACTGTTGTGATTTGCTCAGATGCTCCCACCAGAGAAGATTATTGAAGTACAAGTTGAAATTTCGGAGCAATGCGACCTGGGAAGCTTGGGTGAATAATAGCCCATCCTAAGAAAAATTGGAGTATCTGCAATGGCTTAGATTGTCTAATCCAAATCTAATCCCAAACACCTACCTAATATTAACATGAACTAACTTCTCCTCTGCCAAACACAACTGCTGTTTTCAGAGGCAGCAATGGAGATATTCGGAAGAGAACAAAAATGTCCCAGCGGGAAACTAAAACAAGCTTTTAGTCACTTTTTACATTTTTTTTCTGATGCGCATTCTGTCTCAAATATTTAAACACTGTATGCTGCCTAGAGTCCAGCTGACTTCAGCTGCTCAGATCAATTGCATGAATAAATAAGCAAGCTCTGCACATATCTAATAGACAAGTTGTTTCTAGGGAACAAAAAAGCTGCATTTGCTTCCTGTAAAATTCTTCCAGAAGAAAAAGCCCTACTATGGTAGAATCAGCAGCAAGATGGGGTGTCACAGCCACACTTCCCAAACTGAAGCGCTGGAGTGCCTCTGAGCTCCAGAAGGTGTCTTCTGTACCAGAACTGAGCTGTCAAAGATCTGCGTGGACTTCTTACCACACTCGCCCTTCCTTCCACCTCAGCAAGTCTCCTTTGAAAGGAAGGGTGGGAACTGTTGGCACTTGGAACACAAAACACTCGGAGTGCTTTGATTGACTGCAAACTACCCAGTAAACTACGAGGAGATCCACACACACCCCTTGCCACCAGGTAGGCACAGATTATGTTTTGCTCATTCTTCCATAGGAGAGATGTCAATTACCAATAATGCTGCATTTCACCAACCACATACTTGTTTTGGAAGGAAGGGGGGGAGGAGTGAATGAAGCCCCTCTCACCATAAAGCTAAACTTAGTTCTGATTGAAGTGCCTTTAAATAGACATGGCCTCCCAAAGAGTTCCCACTAGGGCACAATAAATCAAGGTTGCCCACCTACCCGAAAGAAAGGGGCAAGGAAATCCCCCCCCCCCCAGAGCAACCAGACTCTTGGGCAGGTGAATCACTAACTGCACAGGTGGGCTGAAGAAGAGAAGCCTAGTCTGGGACAACTTCACTCACTTGAGGGAGAAGGAACCTACACCGGAGGAGTGGAAAGGAACGGTTGAGTTAAGAAAGAGACCAAAGAGGAAAATTGGGCGGGGGGGGGAGGAGGAGGCGCTGGCCACGCCGTGAAAACAAAGGCCGAATTACACGCCAAAGGGAGCAACCCAAAGCAACCCCGAGAGCCATTTAGTCAGAGGAAGGCCACGGCATTGAGTTCCTAAGCAGGGTTAACGCCACCGATGCCCCCAGGATCAGAGAACAGAAGGCATCGGAAGAAAGAGGACATCAGACGGCAAGGACAACGACGTCCTCTGTGGAGAAGGAGACGCAAGAGGACAAAAACCTCGCTCGGGCTTCCGCAGCACGTGCATTTCCCCCCCCCCCCCCGAGACGCGCTCACACGAAGCCCCGACACCAACCCACTAAAAGGCTTCAAGTCTTGCCGGGAACTCAGTCCTTTGTTGCCTGAAGTGATGAGCACTGTGCAAACTGCTGTGTGTGTGTGTGTGTGTTTATTTAAAGCAATAGATTGTTTTCATCTCCCTTAACACACACACACACACACACACACACACACACACACGCTTGGCTCGGTTGGCGGCTTCCGCAATAGAAAACTCGCCCCTTCTTTCATCCTACCTGTCTCCAAAGCAGCGCACTCGGGCCATCGGCTGCATGCTGCCGGGCGGGATCTCCCTCGCCCACACCCGCGTCCAAGTAACGGGTCCCAAAGGCAGAGCAATCGAGCGAGCAAACAGCGTGGGGATGCCCCGCTTTTTGCGTCCTTTTCTGGGGTGTGTGTGCGTCTCCCGATGACAAGCAAGCGTGCCACGGAGCGGGAAAGAAATCCCTGCAAGGGTCGAAGCAAGCACACGACGCTTCCTTGTTCTGCGAGATCAATACACGACACGCATCTTTCCCATTCCCATTCAAGCGAAAGCTTCCGAAAGCGGCCTTCCCTAACCCGGCCTTTTCCGCACGTTATACTGCCAGGTTTCTCATCCCCAGCCAACACCATCCTAGATAATCCAAAGCACCTGAGCCTTCATCCAAGTTACTCACCTTCCGGGCCCCCTTCCACGGAGAAACAAAGTGACAGGAGGCAGCCACCCATTATATTCCACAAACACGGGATGCCAAAGGCGTCTCCAAGCTTATTTATGTGTGGCAAAACGCCAGAACTCAGGGAAGGGGAGGAGGGGGCGAGAGAAGGAAAGCATCACTGCGAAGCGTTATATCCAGATCAGAGAAAGGCAGGCAGGCAGGCATCCACCGGTGACTTTCCTTGATCGGTCCGGTAAGAAATAGAGGCGTCTTTCCCGCAAGACGCCGCTGCTTCCCCCCAAGAGGCAGATGTATATGTGTGTATATATTTATATATATGTATCTATATATCCAAGGCAGTATCATTTCTAGGCGAAAAAAGCTCTCCAATCGTAGATACATTTGGTCGAGAGGACGAAAAGAAGACGGTGGGAAGGGCTAAAGTAATCTCGTTAGATCGCTTCCACTCCAAACTTTCGATTTTCGGAACTGGGCAGAACAGATCAAGATTTACAGGAACAAAGGTAATCTGAACTCCCGCGACTTCTTCTTAACCAGGATCCATCCCAAACTCTCTGCCAGTCCTGAAGAAAGCTTCATCGATCCCTCCGGAAGCGAAGGAGCCTGGAGATAAAAGCTGCCCGCTCACTTGATCCCAGACAATTCCTCGCAGCGAATAGCCAAAGCATCCACCGATCCCGCCAGGCACTCGGGACAGCCCTTCCAAAAAAACGCCTGGTTTTGTCGTAGCGCCCGACTCTCCTAAACCCACGAAATTAGGAAATTATTCGAGCGCAGTCGCTCTCCAAGCAGGTACATCAGTCGCCCGCCAACTTACCTCCGATTGCCTCGGCTCGAGCCATTCCTGCCTTTATATACCCTCAGGCTCCTTTGACTTCGGCAAGCACGCCGGAAAGCATCACGGGAATCGTAGTTTTTCGGCGCCTACCGCGAGCTGGCCAATCGGCGCTCTGTCGATTTCCTAGGTAATTGATGATGCTCGCTTGAGATGACATGGCGGGGCGTCCGAACAGTCGCTGTTCCTCCCCGCAAGGGTCGGGTTTTTCTGCAAGCCTTTAACAACGAAGAAAATCTGTGTGCGCCTCGCTGCCCTCGATTTAATCCTGACCTGTATTTCTTTTCTCGTGGACCGAGAACAATGTCCAGTGGAGGTTAAGCGAATACACGCAAATGAAATGGAACCTCTGTCCCAGAGAAATCGGGGAGCAACCATCAAAACTGGGTTTCTGTCCTGGGCTGAAGGTTGTATGCTATGGTCCAAATGGCCCTGATCTATAATTCTGCGATGCCAATCTCTGGCTGGGACTGCACAATGCACAATACAAAAATGTGCTAGGCTGTTTTGTGGCTCAGATTGTTGTGCAGACCCAAGCAGTTAATTTGGTAAACGATGGTAAACTATATGTCTGTGGAGATTCTCAGTCATCCAGGTCATGGTTGTCCCAAAGGTGCTTTTTCAGGAGGCAACTGGACTTTCTTGTTTTCCTTTGAAGACGTTTCGCTTCAAATGGTAAACTATACAGATGGTAAACTATGGTTTACTGCAATAAGTGAGTTGCTGTAAGCAAGCTCCCTTCTCACTAAACAAGCTGTGAGATTTGCTTTACTTTGTCAGAGCCCTGGAACTCTGTTCTAAGCACAGTTATAGTTGGAACCGCTAGAAATACCATATATTTATAGAGAGATATACAGGTAAGCCTCGACTTGCTTTGCTAAGCAAGGCATTTGTTATGCCCCATTTTGCAACCTTTTTGCTATGGTTAAGTGATTCACTACAGTTGTTAAGTGAATTACGCAGTTATTAAGCTAATCTGGCTTCCCCATTGATTTTGCTTGTCAGAAGCTCCCTAGGAAGATTGCAAATGACAATCCCAGGATCCTGGGATGCTGCAACCACGATAAATTCATGACGGTTGTCAAGTATCTAAAGTTTAATCTCCACATGACTGTGGAGATACTGCTACAATCATAAGTCTGTCTGTTGGGTAGCAATCATACACCTACATATGAAATCATAATGTTCAAAAGTAATTTAAAGTCCATCTACAGCAGTCCAATCCACTGCTGAACGCAGGTTCCCTCAGAGCATTTCTGACAAATGACCACTCGGTACTTATTTTACAGTACAGTAAAACTCGCTGAACATGGCATTTTCAGTTTCACACTTCTTTTCTAATTTTCAAGTGAAATACATAGATATTATAACAAATAATAATAATAAAATCATGCACTGGATTGTTCAACTAATTTCTGTGCCAGCATTAAATGAATGATACACTTTCCCAGAGTATAGGCAAGGGTCACTGTAGTAACACCATGTTCCACAACCCAATAGTACATTTGTAACCTACTCCGTAGTGGATAGGCAAAAACTTCAAATGGAACTGCTAGATCTATGTACTTCAGGCTAACACTTATTCTTGAATTTATTTCTGAACTTAGGATTCCATATTTAAATACCTATCTTAACTTCAAAATAAATTATATTATTTTCAAACATAACAGAAATAAAAGACTGGCTTCATGCATTACCAAGAAAAAGTTTTTTGTTTTTTTAAAAAAAAGAGGGAAATGGATTCTAAACTATTTTCCTGTTACATCAACTTTGCATTTTGTGTCCTTTTCTTTTAGGGATCATTTTATACCTGAAGGAGTACATATATTACTCAATATGATGGATGGTTATAACAGTTCAAAACCTACATATGGATGAGACTAGTTAACAGGGAAGAAAAAAACTGGCATCAGTCCTCAAAGTGCCAAATAGTTTGATATTTATAAGCCTGTTGTAAAGTATTAATACTTCCATGAAAATTCCTCTCTTTTACCTGCTAGGTCTTCCAATAGCCTTATTAACGTCTGGAAGCAGAAGATGGAAACTGAACCAGATGCTGACATACTTCTGTAAATTACTACTCTCTATAAAACTCATCTTGGGAAATTTGTATATTTAGTGTTATGATCATGAAAAAAGTTTGTACATCTACCTTGTCCAAATAAATTTGCAAATGGTTGAATGTTCAATAAATACTGGATCTGGGAAAAACGTAGCTGCTGCCAGATTTTTTGATCTCTCAAGGCTATAGTTTTTTTTTTTTTGTTAAAATGGGTAAGTGAAAAATGTGCAGGCTCAGCTTTCTGCCCTCCACTTCAAGATTCAAGGCAAAGTCAATTTCTGAAGCACAAACGGGCCCAAGTCCATAGGAATTTGAAGAAGCTCCATTTCATTTTCATCTGTTAAAACTTATATCCAATTTTCCCATCATATATTATCCAGAAAACCCCAAACAATAATGCAAATACTTAAAACATAGTGCAATGCCACCTGAACGCAAAGTTGAAACATCAGAGCAATAGAGATGAAGCATCTGTCCAAAACAATTGCAATGAATAATATTTTATTTATAAGCATATGGAATTCAGAATCCCAGCTCCACATTTAAACTTGGGCGTGTCTGGCAGATCTCAAATCATTTGACAGGGTAAAAGATTAAAAACCTGGACCTGCAGAAAAGGGGCAACATCTATCCTTGCTCCTTGGGAATTCTCTCATATGACCTGTCCACCATTTCACCTTCACTTCAGCAGACTTTTGTATAAAGGTAGTCCTCAGCTTACGAACACAATTGAGCCCAAAATTTCTGTTGCTAAGTGAGACATTTGTAAAGTGAATTTTGCCCCATTTTACGACTTTTATTGCTATAGTTAAGTGAATCACTGCAGTTGTTAATAACATAGTTGTTAAGTCAATCTGGTTTCTCCATTGACTTTGCTTATCAGAACTTCACAAAAGGTGATCACATGACCTCAGGACATTGCAACTGTCATAAATACGAATCAGTTGCCAAACATCTGCATTTTGATCACATGACTACAGAGATGCTGTGATGGTGGAAAATGTGAAAAAAGGGTCAGAACTTACTTTTTTCAGTGCCATTGTAACTTCAAACAGTCACTAAATGAACTGTTGTAAGTCAAGGATGACTTGTACTTGGTGTTAAAGAGCTCAAGTGAGTACACACCTAAATATGCTTACTCTGGACCTAAGAGATCAGGCAACAGGTCATGTTTCAGGACACTGAAAGTCGGGAGTGATCAATTTACCTTAGACCCTCAGTTCTTTGGCCATCTTCTTCATGTGCCCACTTAACTTCTTCTTTTAATGTGCTAAAGGAAATGGACAGTATTTTAATAGACTCTGAGAATTACTGCATGGTGGATATAGCAATTCTTCAGTGACAGTAGAGTACATGGCCAGGACCAGGATTTTCTGGAGGGGGACCTGTGAGAATTTCTTATGAACAGTGTTAAGTTTACTTCTGGATCTACAGTAGAGTTCGTATGTAATTTCTGCCTCCAATAGCAGGATATTGTACAGCTCATTTTTGGCATGAGGGGCCCTTGGTTCACTCTGAGCTTAGTTGTTTTCTTTCAGAGTTTCATTACCCAAACTAGGTAATCAGTGCCAGTAGGGAGTAAGGTTTGCTCCCATTTTATATTCTAGTGGCTTCCTCTGTCAGTGTTGGCGGAAGTAGTCTTGATGGTTCTTTTTGGGGCTGTTTACTGTTAGATTGGCGCTTTCTTGATTGGGGTATTGTTTGCTTCATTGAATGTTGGTCTAATGTTAATCTTGGTGTTAATGTCTGCTCAAATGAGTGTTGATTGCTAGTGGAGAGGTGTTTTAGTCTTTTTGGCTTGTTGATAGTCTCTTTTGTACAGATTTTATGTCTGTGTGCCTATTGATGGCCAGTTTGTTGAGTGCCACCTTCCAGGAATTATCTAGATTTTTTTGGACTTGGCTTGATCTAGAATGGTCACATTTTCTCAGTTGAAACTATGGTTAAGTCTGTCCATCTGTTGTGAAATTAAGGAGTTCTCATCATGTCTTCTGACTGCTAATTGGTGTTTATAGATGAGTTCTGCTAGTCTTCTGCTGTTTGTCTTACATAGTGGCTGTTGCAGTCTTTACACTGTATGTAGTAGATGACTTGTATTTTTTTTTTCTTTTGGTTTATTTAGGATGTTTGTGTGCTACACTGATGCCACGTGGTTGTAATAGTCTGTTGGCGGTTTCTGAGATGTTTTTGATGGATGGCAGTATTATCCTTTTCACATCTTGTGTTGATTGTGCTATATTGGGTTGAATAGTCAGGCACTTTTGCTGCCAAAATGTTTAAATGAATCTCTAGAGAGCACCAAAAAATAATAATAATAATCCATAATGAATTACGATTCCCATCAATCTGAACCAGCCTACCGATGAGATTTAGCTAGGGATTATAGGAATAGTACAGTATCCAATGTATCTGAAGGACTTAAGAGTTGGGGTACAGATGGGCTGGATTCCCCAGCTTATCTCTTGATTTAACCCATATTCCGGGATCTAGAAATAGTTTTGGTTCATACAGAAGTGGCCACGAGGTCTCAACTCCCATCACTCTCCTTTCTGTCACGAGAAGATGGCCAGGTTAAAAAGAATAAAGGGTGCTTTGAATTGCTGATATGAGCCCATAGGGAAAACCAGCACTAACTCTTTGTATCTTAGAAACATCTGGTTGACATATACTTCAGCCTGCAGGCAGGGCTTAGGGAGGGGATAATCATCCTTAATTTACCTGCTCCGTACATATTTTATATTGCTTTGTTGGCGGTTCTGTTCACTTCCTCCCAGCCCTGCCCTCCAAACACTTCAGACACATTTTAATAATTAAAACATGGGCTTGCTTCAGCCCTGGCTCCCTCCCCATCTCAGCAGTGGTGGAGGAATGCAAAGGAGGAATGCTGTCTTCACACAAGGAAGTTGGGAAGGGAAGGAGCCTCTCACTTTAAAACAATGACTTTATGTTTCCAGCCAGAGCTGTAGTCACGCAAGTCTCTCCCCCTCTGTGTTATATATAAACATACTTGTGAAAGCTTTTCAACTCTCTGGATGCACGGCTTTCTGGAACTGGCAGACAAGGCAGACACAACTTTTAGAGCAGAGTTCGAATTCCAGTACGACAGCTTGTCCTTTTACAGTGTTATAAATTCCAACTCCGCCTCCCAATTTCTGGTCACTGATTTGGTTGGTTTATTGCAGTTCACTTTCTGATAGCCTTCATCTTTTATATTATTTTATTTTCTCCTTCCTTCCTTCTTTCCTTCCTTCCTTCCTTCCTTCCTTCCTTCCTTCCTCCCTCCCTCCCTCCCTCTTCTTTTTTCTCTTTTCAGTATCTAAATTTTGCCTATCTTTTCTTTTCTTCTTCTTTTTCAGTTATTGGATGTATAGGGTTAGGTATAATATGGCTTATTCAACAAGATCTCATGCTCACTTGGGTAAATGCATCTGTTTAAAGCTAGTATCTTACCTTGCCACACTTCAGGAGTGGATTTGCTTGCATTCAGTGTTTATTTGCATGCCTTCACTGCAGAGCTGTCTAATTGCTTGCACTTAGCCTGTAACATTGCAACCTTGCACTTCTAGTTTGATATTCAGATCCGGCTTGCAAAAATCCACACAACCATTTGATGGAAGCAATCAGAGTTATCCTTCAAACACAGGAGGCCCTTCAGGCAATCATTCGTGCCCTGCTTACTTCATGCTTGGATTATTGCAATGTGTTTTACATGGGCCTGCCCTTGAAGACACCCAGAAGCTATGGCTGCTTCAAAATGCAGCAGCCCCTCTCAAGGTACCCATGTGTCACCACTGCTACACGAGCTGCATTGGCTACCAGTTGGCTTCCGTGCACACTTCATGGTGTTTGTTATTACGTATAAAACTCTGCGTGGCCCAGGGCCTGGATACCTGAGAGACTACTTATTTCCAACTGTTTCTACCTGCCCAGGATGTTCCAACAGATGGGCATATTCCAGGGCTCCCCCATTACATTTTGCCACCTTGAGGGACTCAGGAAGTGTGCCTTCTCTGTTGTGGGCCTCTGGAACAGCATCCTGCAGATATAAAAATGGTACCCTCTCTCCTGGGTTTTCGGAAAGCTTTGAAAATCCAGCTTTGATCCCAGGCCTGGGATTGATGTTTGTTATATGTTCATGGCCCCCGGTTTTGTTGTTGTTGTTGTTATTGTTGTTGGTCTTGCTACAATAACACTCATTTTGCTAATGATTTTCCATTAGATCATTTTAGTCTGGGCTGCCTGTGTGATTAATATTTTTAGCTGTTTTTATGTTTCCCCGAGTTTTGCATGCTGCCCAAAGTCTACTGGAGTTGAGTGGCCAATACGTTTAAAGAAATAAATATAATAATAATTTAGTAGTCCGTGTTTTTGCAGCCCAGAACCCTACTTCATAGGTTACCCTAAAAAAACTATAAAGGCGAATATGGGAAACTGTCTTACTCAGGGTGGTAGGCAAGTATAGTGACTGGCTATGACTGTCTGGGGTTTCAGGCTGGAATCTTCATCGGCCCTATATAGAAATACCAAGAATGGATCCGGGACAATATGTTTGCAAAACGTATGTTCTGTGACTGGACTGAATGGCAGTCCTTTCTTTCTTTCTCACTCATGTCAATTTCATCAGGAGCAGGATATGAAAAGACCTCCTTTACTGTATAAGGCTGTGCTGCTGATAGTGCCCCATGCACCAAAGATCACATAGGCAGTGAGTTGTAGCACATTCTTGAAGCCGCAAGGCTACCACTTCTACCACCACTTAGGAAACATTACTGTGCAACTTAGATGCAATTATTCCATGAGATGGCTTTAATTTCTTTGCTGTCACCTTTGATTAAGTGATATGAATGAACCACAAACCATTGTATAGAAAATGGAGTAGTAGTAAAAAGTGCTGGACTAGGAGTAGGGAGACCAGTTCTAGTCCTCCCTTAAGCATGGAAGCCTTGGCTAGTTGCTGTCTCTCAGCTCTAGACTGAGAAGTCAGAACACACCCGTCTATCAATGTTGAGTCAGTGTGATAGATTAAAGTTCATAATCTTCAATGAAAACCTAACATTTTAGCCCCATGTACAGTATATCCAAGAAAACTGATTTACTTAATTAATCCACTAGACTAGAGGAACTCTACCAAACAAGGCATTTATTGCATAGTTGCCCTGCATTCTTCACAAAATGTTACAAGATGTTTTGTTTTAGCACCTCCTCATTTCTTTCATCACTTCCTTTTCCTAAGAAAAGAGAGAACGGTTACAGAATACCTGTTGGGAAACGCCCAGGCAGACAGTGAGGAGGGATCAAGTATGAATTAGCCTTGAGTCATTGTGCAGCTGCAAGAGATCCAGGGCTGTCTGCCCAGCCAAGCTCCCTGGAACCTTATCTATCGGTTCCCAAGGGAAGGCAAGCAGTCTGGGGAGATCCCTGTACTATAGGCAGAATACAATAAAGTAGTTAGCTTGAACTGTTCACATATGGATCTGCTCGCTTATGCTTGACTGTATCTTTTGATCAGGACTGATCAGGATCACAGAGAAATGAGCTAAATTGGAGGCCTTTGGACAACTCATTAAAAAGCATGTTGGTTGTTGCTCTTTATGTTCCTTCTGAAGCAGAAGTTTTTCTTTAATCTGCAATACTGAACTACAGGAAGTCCTTGACTTACAACCAGTGGTGGGATTCAGCTGGCTCGCACCACTTCGGCAAAACCGGTAGCTAATTTTTTTGTTGCCCAGGCCCAGAATGGATTTCTGGAAACGGCATCCACACAGAGAACTGGTTGTTCACATATTTGAATCCCACTACTGCATACAACTGTTTGTTTAATAACTGTTTGAAGTTATGGCAGCACTGAAAATAATGACTTATGATCATTGCACTATCCCCACAGTCAGGTGATCCAAATTCGGGCACTTGGCAATCGGGATATATTTACGACAATTGCAACATTCCAGGGTTACATGATCACCATTTGCAACCTTCCCAGCCAGTTTCCATGGGTGGAGTTGTGAAATGGAGTTAATTAAAATTGAAACACAACTTTCATTTTCTGTTTCTAAGCTGGATAAACAAAACTTTATTGATGCCATGCATTATCAAGTGTCTCAAAGTTTCCTGGTGGAACTGTATATTCATAGACATTCTTCTCCAAAGTGCTGCACTCCAGCTGTCAAATACCATGTTGGTTGTGGATGATGGAGGTTATACATAATGCAGACAAACCTGTTACAGTACTATAGTTTGATAGTTTGGGGGTACCTCAAGTTTCTTATGCAGTGTGATAAGGAAGAGGTAGATATCACATTTCAAATACATACCGTGTACTTCAGCTCCCTCTGTGATTTAAAGCCTTTTTAGAAGTTGAGATTGGTTTTTAAAGAAGTCCACCTAAGACTAAATGAGAAGCTAAGACTTGAAAGTCTGGTGCTATTATGAAAAGGATATATGTATATATCAGTAAAATTCCAAGAGTTAGGGTGATTTAGTGTCTCTTCCTTCGCCTCCCGCCTCTCTTTTGCCTCCTGTACAAGGATCTATTGAGAAGCCACAGAACAAATGCTCCCTTATGTAGCTCCAAAAAAAGAAAACAAAAAAACCTTCTCTTTGGTTTGTCTGAAACAGCTGCCTCCAAGCACGCTATAGTTACTCATTAACTGTGTCCTAAGGGGGGACTGGGTAGAAAGAGAAGGAGAGGAGAATATATATATGTATGTGTGTGTGTCTCCCCCTAAATAAGCTGGCCCTGAACTCCTTGAAATAAACATTTGGGGCGTTCTGAGGAATCAAAGTGAAGGGAGCAGGTGGCTTCTTCGCTAGATTTAAATAATGTACAGGAAAGAGTGTCCTCATCTTGCTGGCAGCTTGAGAAAGAGAAAAAGGATTGGGAGGAACTGTGAAAAGAAACACAAAGGAATCACATTACTGAAGGCAAAGAGGACAGAGACCTGCTTGTGTTGTCCAGCTTGATGAGGTGGGCTGGTTCACCCTCCTGTTCCTAACTTGTCTCTCCATCGTGGCTGGAAATTTAGCATTTGCTGCTTTTGGAATCTCAATGTTAGCTGAATGAAACTAAAAAGAGAAGAGGGGATGTTTTGTTTAAATAAGTGATTCAGTCATTCAAACTGTGTTCAAATTTTAAAAATTGAGTGATACTAGGTTTCAGTGAGGTTGGGGGTTGTGGCAGGATCTACAGGGATTTCCAAAGCCCTGACATGAATGCTGATATGCATGTTTCATTTACTTATTTCACATTCTTATAGTTCTGTCATTGTTGTCATTTAGAGAGCTCAACAAGTTTATTATTCTTCTCCTGTATTTTTTTCAAATAACAATCCTGGAGATTTAAGAGAGCATGTCTGGCCAAAGAGAGTTTTATGACTGAATAGAGATTTGAACTTGGGTTTCCTCAGTCCTATATAGATATGCAATCCTTGTTTTGTTTTAATTAAGAACAAATCTCTTTTTTTACTAGTAGGAAACTTAACTGGTGTTCGTTAAAAAGTAAGACTGCAATTCCCAGCTTTCAGTGTCCTGGCCAAAAGGTGTAAAAACACTGAGATGATTCATAAAAGTTTTGTGTTGTTATGCTTCTCTTTTGATAAGCTCCTTTCACTTTAAAGTCATGGGGCTGTTTGCATTGTACTGCTTTCTTGGTTGGTCTTGAGTTTCATTGCTCCCTTAACAATGCAGCCCCTCCACGATCTGTGTTGAATCTGAGGCAATGCTTTTTTTGCTTAGTGGAATATATAACAGAATAATAGAATAACAGAATAACAGAGTTGGAAGGGACCTTGGAGTTCTTCTAGTCCAACTCCCTGCTCAAGCAGGAGACACTATACCATTCCAGACAAGTGGCTGTCTAGTCTCTTCTTAAAAACCTCCAGTGTTGGAGCACTCACAACTTCTGGAGGCAAGCAGTTCTACTGATTAATTGTTCTCACTGTTATGAAATTTCTTAGTTCTAGGTTGCTTCTTTCCTTGATTAGTTTCCATCCATTGCCTCTTGACTTCTGGTGCTTTGGAAAATAGGTTGACCCTCTCTGCTTTGTGGCAGCCCCCCAAATATTGGAACACTGTTATAATGTCACCCCAGCCCTTCTTTTCAGTAGACTAGATACCCAATTTCTGCAACTGTTCTTCGTATGTTTTAGTCTCCAGCCCCCTAATCATCTTTGCTGCTCTTTTCTGCACTCTTTCCAGAGTCTCAACATCATTTTTACAATACAGTGACCAACACTGGATGCAGTATTCTAAGTGTGGTCGTAATAAGGCTTTATAAAGTGATACTAATACTTCATTGATTTTGATTCTATCCCTCTGTTAATGCAACTTAGGATTGCATTGGCTTGTTTGCTGCTGCACATTGCTGGCTTATATTTAAGTGATTGTCCATTAGAATCCAAGATCCTAGTGCTGCTACTGTACCAGATTTCACCTAATCTGTACCTGTACATTTTCCAAGATTAAGATTCAGATTTCAAGATTGAGATGCTCATGATTGCAGCCTGCTAGCAGGGGACAGAGTCCACCTATCCATCCACCCCTTGAGCAATTGACTGACTCAGATCTGCTGAAGGTGACCTGAATTAACTCAGATAAACAGATAGCTGAACTAAGTTCCCTCATGCACCTTGTTTTCTAGTGGCTAGAAGAAACCGCTGTTTCTTTGATATGAATGCTTATCAATGCATTAGCTTTCATAGAAATATTTGGTGGACAGGAAACTTTCCTGAAGCAATGATTCATAGTAGTGATAAGGAAAAGGATGATAGGATGCTTCTCATGAGATAATGCCTCATATCTGCTTGACTGGAAAACACTGAGATGTGGATTTAGCCACCTACTATTTTCCTAGAAAGTTATTGATGAGTTGGCTATCATTCAGTCTTTTCCATTCCAGTAACAGACCAGATTTATGGATCTGATAATATTCTTAATTTCAAAGTGATGTGCTTGGGACTTGCGGAAGGTGAATTCAAGCACATTTTGATTTCACTTGACTGGTGGGATGGAGCTGTAACAAAACCAGGCAGTGCCGGTAGAAAGTCATGGGAAGTGAACAGTTAACGTTATAGGGAAGCTGCAGTTCTTTTTGGAGCTGTTTTTCAATGGCATTAAGGTCTGATTTATTATTGCTATTATGAACTACATTCTGTGTCTTATTTGGAGCAATAATTACAGCTCACAGCATCTGTCTAACATCACCTGCCAGACTCATCTGGCAATGATAGTATCCTTAAACATTCCCCTTTTGATCTAAAATATTTTGGTACATCTAAAATGTTTGCACGTACCCCTAGATACCAAACTAGCAAGCACTGATCTTTTCTCACATTATTTCAGTACTGGTTACATCTTTTCAGTCAGGGCTGTATTACTGGAGTCTCTTCTTTCTTTTTTTCTCTGTGACTTTCTCAAACTGTGTAGAAAGGAAAACAATGCATTGCCTGAGCAAAATCCAACACTTTTTCCTTTCAGTTTTCAGGGTTGTTCCTAATCCTTATGAATGTAAAATTGTGCAGGACAAGATTTTCCGAAAAAAATTCGGTGCTCTTTTTACCACCACTTGACTAGACAACTGCTAAAATTCTAATCACAGCCTTAAAACACATCTAATAGAGTAGTTTTTGCGTGGCCTGCTTCACACATTGTGTTGAGCAATAATGTAGTTTGGTTTCACACTGCAAATTGGGTGAAGTCAATCGTTGTGGTTTATGGTGGTTAACCAAATAACCGTTTTTGAGCTGGGTTATTGTCTCTATTTACTCTTGAGCTTGTATCTCAGATCTTCCAAAGCTGATAATGTAGCCGCTGCATATTTTGATAGATGTGCTTTATATATCCTGCTAAACTATAAGAATTACATCAGTGTAAGATTGGCTTCTCAGCCAAGAAATGGTGATGAGCACTACACTGTAGAATTGGACATGACTGGACAGGGTAATCGTTGCCTTTTTAAGGTTGGTTAGGATGGTTTTTCTTATTATTGTGCAGTTTCTTATTTCTTTTATGCATTTAACCACCTCAAGAAAGTTCTCTTACCTGGAAAGTCAGTAAATAAGGATTTCACACATACTTTTTGTTTCTTTAATTATTCAATACATTATGCCAGTTCAAAGTTTGAAGAAGACTGAATGGCATTGCTAACACTAAATTTGTCTCATCCATGAGCTTAGCTGTATGGAATCTGCATCTGTGTAGTTAAGATTGCTGCTGATTCTCTTTTTTCCCTTGGTGTATCTGAGAATTCTCATGAGCAGACCTGTGTAGTGCCACTGTTGGTAACTTATGAACAAAGTGACCATCAGAAATTCCGGCCTCACAAGAAAGTTGGACATTTTTCTTCATCTCATGTATTCTGCTTGCATGGACTATTTATCTGATTTAGAGAGCAAACAGAAGTTCTCCAAAAGTGGCATCATCCAGTGGATGAGCAGGTGAATTCATGCTATGGGTAAAATATTGTCGGACGTAGTCAATGTATTGGTGAAGTGTATCTGGGACAGTCTCCTGATGATATTGCTGGGAGCACAATGTGGCTCAAATATTGAAATGAGTTTTAGAAAAAGGAATTATGTGATCTGTGTCTATTTCAGATCAAACCAGGACATTTGTCAATCCCAAGTTTCTGATTACATTCGGTACCATCTATTTCATTTGACACAGTGGCAATTTTAGGTTCAGTCATACAACTATGCAAAGTAGCAATTTTAGGGGGTGGCTGCTGAAGCTTGTGGAGAGGGATGACAATGTGTGGGAGGACAGAGGGGCACCTGTGTAAGGATGCCGGCACCCACCCATCCTATACCATCTATTCAAGAATCAGAGAGATGGAAGGATCCATTTAGGCACTGAGTTTAATCTCTTTTTCTGTGCAGAAATCCACATTATTACATCCCACCCAATTAACTAACCTCTGTTGGGCATGCAATCTCTAATTGAAATTGGTTCCATCATTGTGCTTTTTCTTACTGTTCAGTTTGCTAACTTTCAGTCAGACTGCCTTCCTGTAATTTAAATCCATTATTCAATGCCATGTGTTCTATCATGATAGAAAACAGGTCTTAAATTTTCTTCTACGTGACATTCTTTCAGAAAGTTCTTGTATTTAACTCAGACTTCTTTTCTGTGATTCTAAACCCATTTTGCTAATATACTGAGATTATTTCTGTCTTCTGGGATATTGACCATCTCACCCAATAATGTGTTATCTACATAAACATTGCCTCCACTTCCTTTGTGACACCCCTCTCAGTATTTCACTCCACTTTGAGGAGAAGTCATGCTAAGCATAATTTTGAGACAACTGCTTTCATATACTGTAACTGTCATGCAGTCCACATTTAGCCCAGAATCAGAATATCATGAACGATTTTGCCAAATGATATGCTGACCACGAGATTCTCCTTTTACCTTCTGAGGACAGTCCAAGATAACATAGCAATTATTGCTTTCACTGCTGTTCATTGCCACCATCTTTTCCTCCCTTCAGCTGACATATAGAAACAAGACAAAGGGAAAGAAATGCCTTCCCTTTTCTGATTGATTGAAAAACACAAGGACAGTTGAAATCCAGCATTCTGGTCATCAACCTGAAAAGTTCTAAGCCTTCTGAGTCATGATCACAGAACACAATCCTCCCCAAGGCACAAACCAGCACTAAAATGTCTGTTTAAAACGGCCCAGGTACTCCTCATTGAATGCCCAAGTTACAACAGAGCCAAATGAGAGGAACTTACAATGGGTCCTTACAGTTGTGGGCATTACAGCGTTCCAGTGCCCACACAATCACAATTTGTGAATTTGCAGAGCAAGAGAGCCTAGTTTGGTGGCCATTTTCATGGTTCTCCCACTTATTGTGTGTGTGCATGCCAAGCCAGAGCCCTGTCAAAACTTATTCCAGCTTTGTGTGGGCAAGTCCATGGCAGACTTGTCCAGGCAAAGCTGGCAGCAATAACCTGCTAATATTGAGGGGTGGCTAAACCCATCTCTCGGAGCCATTGGCCAACTAAAAGCAGTAAGATGAAATATCTCAATTAGCTTCCTGAGGCATTGAAATTCTCTATCAGAGTATCTGAAACAAGGTGTTAACAGGGCCATTTCATCTGTGGCATCTTACCTTTGAGTTTCTTTCTGTACTTGGAGGGGTCTTGAATAGTTTCTCCTGAAATATGGGAGGCCACTGTTTACATCAAATTCATTAATCTTTGCAGCCCATTATAATCTCCTTGGCAATGATATTGAATTGGACAGAGATATTTCACATTATCTTTTGTTAACCCTTTTAACTGACAGGCTAAATCTAGACCTTTCTACTTACAAAACAACTATTCTGCAATTGGGATACAATCCCTAACGAGGACTTATTTGCCTTTCCAATACTGCAGTTCTAGCCATTGTAAAATTGGGTATTTAATGTGGAATCTAATGTGCTCTCTGGGACAACAACATTGGTTAAAAGGTATGCATTTAGAGAGTTTTTATGCTGAGAATCCACAAACAAATTCCTTAAATCAAAGGCATTTTAATCTATATACTCTCAACTGAGAGTAGCTTCATTTCAACTCAATAAGCTTTATTGTAAAGAGTTAAGTACATTTTTTTGCCCCATCCCTAAATCATCACTATGATTGCATTGGGAATACTGCCTCTTAAGGCCACTTATAACAGAAGAAGAAGGCAAAGGAAATGAGGTGGGTTTTGCCTTCAAGAAGGAACATATGCATTCAAAACCAGGGTCTGACTACTGATTTGAAGTCTGCAAAGTCCCAGATTTTTATCCTCTTAGGCCTGCCCCCATCATCCACTTCTTTTTACCATTCTCTCCCAAGAGATTACCCATGGTGTGCAAATGCCAACAGACCCAACCATATAAGCGCCGTCGTTTGATCATAACACCAGGCACTTGCTTCCTCTTCTTTTCTTTTCCCTCATTTTTGGTCTTTAACTTAAAAAAGTTTAAAAAAAAAATCCCTCCTGTCCAGCTGGTGTTTTAATGAGCAGGTTCTTTATGATTAGATTAGCCTGAAAATGCTAAACATCTGGAGTCCAGCATTACAAAGCCGTCTTTATGCTGCTGGTAAGTGATTTGCAATAAACCAGCACTTGTTGCTGAGAGCTTCAAGCATTTTTTTTAAAAGTAGAAATAAAGAAAAGAGAGCAAAAAAAAAAAAGAACGGGAGGAGAAACATAACACCCCGTCCATAGCAAATTTCAGACCTCTGAGAACTTTCATAAATATTTTCCATAGTTCGGTGGAGGATTTTAGGAAGCCATGTAAAAATATGCTGTCAAGGCTGTCTCCCCCCCCCCACTCCCCCTCTTTCCCAAATAGCAGAAAGCCAAAGAAAAGAGCTGAGCTCAAAAGCAGGTGCGGGGAAGGTCTTGCCAAACAATGAGAGGGGGGAAATAAACCCTTTGAAGTGAGGCCATCACCCTTTAACCCTACAACAGAGGAGGGAGGACTTGGTTGCAATAAGGAATAGTTTTATTTAAATATGCATTTTACACAGTGCTTTTTTTGTAAACAAAAAAGGTGCCGGAACTCACACATGTCATACAACCCGCCTTGCCTACCCTACAAGGTTCCATCCAAAAAAGGTGCCGGAACTCCGTTCTGGGCGTTCTATGAGAAAAAAAGCTCTGCATTTACATATTTATACATTACCTTTCTGGACCAAGTCTGCCCATGGTATCAAGTAAAATGCAAGGGTAGACTTCCCAAACCACAGTAACTGCGTTTTACAATAAAATGCCTCTTTAAAAGGCAAGAGAACAAATAAAATGTGTCAGTTCAATGGCATTTTCAGCTGGAAATGTTCAGGGATTTTTTTTTTTTTATGGCAAATGAGAGTATGTGCTTTGGAGAGGAATGCTATGCAAGACCAGTTAATGCTGAGACGGTTCTCTGCCTTTTTTGGAGGAAGATTGTCCCATTGGTTACTCTTTCTTGTTCACTGAAGGACACGAATGTCCTTTCTCCTTCTCTTTCGGCCTAAATTAAACATTTACCTGGAGTCAAAAATAGCAAGAAGATAGTGGCTGTTGCTCAGCTGAAAAGCAAGCAGTTTGCATGTAGAACAGGGGTGTCAACTGCCGGCCTCCTGGGCCGGTTGTATCATGCAGAGGCCGTGCCCAGCTCAGCTCTGGCAATGCAAAAATAGTCACGATACGTCGCGACACATCATGTGATGTGGCGAGTTTGACACCTGTGATGTAGAAAGTGCTGAGTGTCTTGGAAACACAGTTGGACAGTCTAATGAGGTCCTTATTTCCTACAAGTGCAAGATCTGTCCAGGATCCCAAAGAGGATTTTTTTTTTCCCCACACAGTCTCTTCCAGTGATGCCCAAGGTGGCACCTGGAAGCTTTGTGCTCTGCCACTCCATATGGCCCATTTCTTCCTGAATCTTTGGTGCAAGTTAATCAATCCTCAGATTCTCCTCTGCTCAGTTACCTTTTCCTAAATCTGGTATCCAGGACCATCTGGGGGGGGGGAGTGTGATTGCATATTCCAAGTTTTCTCTCTCTCTCTCTCTCTCTCTCTCTCTCTCTCTTGTGTTGGATGTTTACTTTTGTTTTATTGGTGCTTTTCAGTCAGTATTTGACTCCTGGCAACTACCTGGATTAGTCCTTGCAGTTTTCTAGGCAAGATTTTGGAAGTGGCTTGCCATTGCCTCCTTCTTGAAGTTGAGAGATAGTGGCTGGCCCAAGGTCACCCAGCTGGCTTAAGGCATAAGGCAGAACTAGAGGTCATCGTTTCCTAGTTTCTATACTGGTGCCTTAATACTACAACACTCTGTTCACATAATACCATTTGCCAAAGTTGACTGAAAGTCATCTTAATCAAAAATAAAAAATATCCAGAGGTTACTTGGTTGGTGAAAGCTTTTGTATAGTAGACTTTTAAAAAAGATGATTTTTCTCTTTCACATTTAGAAATTCTGAATAGGGTCACAAGACTTGAGCTCAATGGTGCTTTAAATGCAAAGTTAAGTATGTCTTCCATAGTGAAAGCTATAGTTATCTTTAGCAGGCACATTTCAGTGTCTTACAGCCCCTTACAGATCTATATCTCATATATACAGTATATATATCATATCATATATGCTTTTATGTAGACTGTAAATCTATCATGAATCTGATCAAAGCGCTGTGCTCCCTGGAAATGTGGGTGAAAATTTACTTATTGGTCTTTAAGATGCTGCAAGATGCTCTTCTTTTAAACGATATTTAGTTAAATAATTAGGACAAGATTGGGACAAGGGTGGTAAAATGGGGAAAAACTCACTTAACAACTGTATTGCTTAGCAAGGGAAAATTTGGGATCAATTGTGGTTGTATATTGCAAAAAAAAAGTATAGTATTACCCTCCCTAAAAGTACTATTCAGTTTTGAACAGAACTTCTGGGATTAATCATACACAGATTTGCAGCATGGAAGAAACATTGCAAAATATGTCTCGGCTCCCTCTTTTTGAACCTGAAAAGACAACTCTTTGCCTTCCAAGGTATTTGCAGTAAACATGGAAAAGTAATGTGTGTTCTTGGCAAGAAAGTTCCTTACAGGTTTGAGGATTTGCTTTCATTGTCAGAGTCTAGACTAAAAAGTCTCTAAGCCCTTTGCAGACGTGGGCCCTGCTTGATGCTGAGGCCGAGCCCTAAGTCCCTAAAACAGGAGGGGATTCTGGTACTGAGAGAGTAGAGCAAGAGATATTTACCAATCACTTTCAGATCAAATTACAATCAGCTCTGCTTAATAAGAATGATAAAAGGAAGAGACAGAAGCAGGTGAGGTGAAGTCTTGGTGGCGGGAGGCCCTCCTCTCTAGCATGACCATACTATGGATACACCTGTCTCCGTCTTTTAGGAAACAGGCAGAGACTTGCCCTGCCACACAATGACTCCCATTGTACTGACAACATTCACAGTCTTTTCTATTGACTGGGACGCCCAATCCATCAGCATTCGTCAGACCCCATAATATACTCAGCCCCAGTTAATTCACCCAGACATCATGTGAACCAGGGGACCTCGGGGCCTTTCTGATCGGCACTCTTTGACACACCGAGTTGTCTATCAGAGCCACATAAAGAGCCACGAGAAATGACAGGGAGAGCTTACGGGCAAGCATAACGCTCAGTCAAGGGAAAGGAGGTATATTTGGAAAAGCTTTTAGAAGTCATGTTTTAAAAGGGGGCTGAAGCATTATCTGCCTTAAAACAAAAGCCGTTTCTTGATGGTGCTGACCTCAGATTGAGGCAGGAAACAAAGTGCAAACAAATCATAGACTGCTAGTAGAGTCTGAAACCTTGGCAACTTTAAGTCTTGTGGGCTTCAACTCCCAGAATTCCCCAGCCAGTCTACAAGTCTTAAAGCTGCCAAGATTGGATATCCTAGTCTAAAGGCAAAGAACTAGGCAAGGTTCAACAATGTTCTCCTCTCTAATGTTCTTTCTCTCTCTCTCAGAGAGAGAGAGAGAGAGAGAGGGGGGGGAGAAGGAGGGAGGGAGGGAGGGAGAAAAAGAGAGAGAGAGAGAGAGAGAGAGAGAGAGAGAGAGAGAGAGAGAGAGAGAGAGAGAGAGAGAGAGAGGGAGGATTTTAACTATGAGATGCCTGAGTGTGTAGGGCCAGCGTCTGCCTCTGTTGCCCACTTTAAACTGATAGGACTTATTTTGGGGTAAAGTAAGGCAGGCGTCTGAATTGCTGAATTAGTGCATCTTGAAAGCCCAGCCCAGTCTTGGTTATTTGTAATTCCAGGAAAGCAAAGCTTTCTGGGTTAAACCTCCACAGCTTCATAGGAGCTGGGAGAGAAGGAAGAGTTTGCCAACTGTGATGATGTGTCCTGGCAGCAAAATGTCTCAGGCCAGCTATCATCCAATAAAGACATTAGACTTGGGCATTGGCTTGATATTGTGACTAGGAAAATATTGGTAAATGCCGAGCGGGGTCTTTTTGGGGGGGAGGGGTCGTCTTGGTCTCATTGTACTGGCTAGGTGACTCAGGGTCAGGCAGATGGCAATGTCTCCAAGTACAGCAGCTTCTCTTTCTCCATTCAAAAGAGGGCCAGCCATTCAGTCCAATAAACACAAACCTAACAACTTGACTCAGCTGATGGCAGCCCATCCAGGGGATTGCCAGTTCCCTTACTATACCTAAAGTTCTGCAAAGTTGACATACAACTGAGATACAAACTGTCAGCTGCCAATCATCTTTATTTCCAAGAATAACTGTGGGGCCCCCGACGTTCTTTGGAAATAAAAACAGTGGGTGGTTGTAGCTCAGTGCTGTGTCTGGAAATGGGCCTGTCTACCGAGAGAGAAAACAAAAGGAAGAAAGTTAGGAGTGGTAGACAGCAGGGGGAGGTGGGGTGGGGGAAAGAGAACAGAGTAATTCTTGATGGGAGCTGATGGTTTTGTTCCCACCTCACACTGAGATGCAGACTCCAATGGATCGTCCTCAAGGAAACCCAGCTCTTTGATACAAAAAAAAAACATTTCCTTTCTTTTACTATGGAACAGAAAGATCAGATCTTACAGAATAAAAAGTCATAAGATAATTTCTTTACTTTTGGCACAATAATATATGTGAACTAGGCCAGCGGTTCTCAACCTATGGGTCGCGACCCCATTTGGGGTCGATCGACCATTTCACGGGGGTCGTCAAGCAAGGCTGTCTGCCATTTTTTCCCCTTTTCCGGCGGGTGCCTTACCTCCCTTGAGCTGGGCCAGCTGGTGGTCGGCCTGCTCCGTCTCTGCCGCTTGCCAGCTATGCCTCGGCCGGCGCAGGGGGCGGAACCACGCATGCACGGCGCTCCCGAGCAGGGAAAGTCCTCGACTTACGACCGGTTTAGTACTCGACTTACGACCGGTTTAGTCCTCGACTTACGACCGGTTGGGGTCGCGGCATGAAAAAGGTTGAGAACCACTGAACTAGGCCATTATGGTTTGTCCAATAAACCAGAGTTTAAAATCCCAGCTTAGTAATGTGTGAAAGTCATCCAATGAAACAATTAAGCCTTCTGCTTCACATGGAGTGTCATTTTTGGACTCATGTGCACTCATATTCAGAAGCACTTGAGTGTGACAAAGTACTGGGATTAATATTTGGTGTTAACTTTATATAGGAAGAAAAAAAAATTTTCTCTGAAAATGTAAGTGATAAATGTAAAAAGATTGAATAATTATTTTGTGCCTGAGTATCTGTAATGGCTGGTAGAAGGAACCTCTTAAATAATTTCAGTTCTGAATGACTCAGGTAAAACCATCAATTTTCATTTTCACACAATAAAACAATTTACAATTCAATCTTCATTCAAATCTGTCCTCCTTATGCTCCTAATAATGCCAGGGGGAGAGCAAAGAGTCTGAAATCCTCTTCAATGTTCCTCAGGACTATCTCCCAGCCACCCTGAACACCAACCCAAATAAGAGTTACTTCCTTATTTAAATCTTAATCTACCGGTAGCTCTTAACTTAGTAAAAGTTTAGAGGTATAGAAGTTGTTGGTAGGAAGGGCAAGAGAAGTCCAAGCCAATTAAAAGATTCTGAAGACACAATGGAATTTAAGTAGAATTTTAAGCAGGCTCAGGAGGTAGATGAACTCGAAAGAAACTTGTGGTAATTTTCTGTTCAGTGTACATAATATATTACGGGACTATGAAAAAGTTACTCTATGAAAACCCTGCACTTATCCTGTTAAGTAGCTTAGAGAATACTCAGAGATAGCTCCCGGCCCCCAAGCCAAAATAACTCTATATTCTCTTTCTGGTCAAGAATGGCGTTCTCAAGAATTTCCAGCAGAATCTAAATTGTGACTGAAAATGTGAGGGCTTTTTTTTTTTAAAAAAAAAAAATAGGGATGTTGACGCATGAACTCTTGGCAGTTCTGGTACAAAAGAGGCCAAACATTTTCATGGTGGTCTGGACTATATTTATACCATATTTGGATTGGGAAAATTCTAAAATTGTAAACCATGTATAAGTTTCTTTCCGCTTGTTTATATTAACCGGATCATAATGCAGTTATTTGAATTTTGCAGGTTTCTCTTTTTCTCTCCTCCTGCTTTCCCCCCCCCTCGCTTTTTACTATGAATCTGTCAGAGTACTCTCCTCAGCAAATTAGTAAAAAAAAATGTGAAATCAATAAATTGTTTGGGCCAATCTATAGAAGTTCTTTTCCTTGGCCCTATGGCATCTGGCTCATTCATTAAGCACAAGATTCACTCCCCAATCTGTCCTTCTGGTATTGTTTATTTCCATCATAATCTGTTTTCTGAGCTTGCCTTAGCAGCTATGATGATGATTCCTTGGCTATGCAGCTTTCATAAAGGTTTATTTTTCTCCTAACTCTGACCAGTGGATTTCAATTCTTGGAATAGTGTTTGAGGCAGCTGTAATTCTTTTGAGTGCCCGGAGCACGGGTGTCAAACTCGCCATGTCACGTGACGTGTTGCGACTTATCGCGACTTTTTTTGCATTGCCGAAGCTGGGGTGGGCGCGGCCTCCGTATGATGCAACCGGCCCACAGGCCAGCAGCTTTACACCCCTGGCCTGGAGGAACAGGAGAGTGCTGCGAAAGGATGAAAATGAAAGACTCAAATACCCTCCTGTATTCAGAGGAATCAGGGCTAGCAAAAGGACCATCTCTAAGCAATTCTGCTAAGAAGTTAAACATAATGCTTCTAGCCAGAGGAGGGGGAGTACATGTGGTCAATAAATTTAAAAAATTTTTAAAGACTACTTCCAATATATGAATAACATTAATTATTTTTAAACTACATTTCAGTGCAGGTAAATTTCAGATAAACAAACAAAGTACTTAAAAAAAACCCAATGTTATCAGAGAAGCTAGCAATTGGAATGCCATAGGTGGTAAACTTCATCCAATGTTTCCAACGTGACATTTCTCATAAGCTTACAACTGGAAAGATGTGGTTCATACTAAAGCTTCCGTTAGAATGAATACTATATTGCAAACATTATCAGGCAGCCACCGAGTAAAAATAATTCTGGAATAAATGCTGTATCAAAACATCTGACAGGTTACATAAGAGCTGTAGTTGTGCCTTGTACAAACCAGTGGTACTGATGAATATAGTCCCAGGAAATTGGATACAGGACCTGCTTTGTATAGAGCAGGTGAAGTCAGGTAAGGCATAACACTGTCACATTCCAGTAAGCATCTACTTTAGATTGTATCTGCACACCAACTATTTCTCCATTTATGGACAAAATCTACAAAATTCAACAAGCCTCAAGAGATAAGAGTGCTCTTGCATGAATGTTTGACATCAAGAGGAAGTATCACACAAAACCTTAGCTGGAAAACATCAAGATCTGTGTTTCTATGACCGAAATCCACACATGCATTAATTTTGATAATGGCTTGGCAAGGTTGAGCAATTGCAAAATGCAATGGCAAACCATTTCTAAAAAACTTGCTAGGAAAACCGCAGGGACGTTGTCCAGGAGTCAAGACTGAGTTGAAGGCATCAAAAAGAAAACAAAAAGGATTGAGCATAATACAAGGGAAGATAGTAACATGTGTTTTGGACATTGTGGTTGATTAGACAATTTGAACTCCAAGGCTGAAGTGACAACTTCCAGCACTCTTGATTCCATTGTAATTGCTGAGTAATTAGAAATTTCTCTAAGGTGCCATTGAGGAAGCCCACTGCTTGTCACAGAATACAGACTTTTAGTATAGCCTAGCCACCACTGCAAATGGCTACAAAAATGGAAATAAAATGTGCCAATGCTGACATGCATTTCAGCAGCATGGGAATCCTCCACACGGTCCTTCCCTCTCTTCCCCTCCCTCTCCTTCTGAAAGATGCAAATTTCCTAGCCATATTGACTCAAATGACCCATGTGACAGGATGGACATTGTCTGAGTCCCTTTGACCAGTGGTGGAAATATGCAGAAGTTCTTTCCTCTGTTGCTAGTCTTGCCCCTACAATAGCAGTCTCCCATTCCCCATATCTGTTTGATCCAAACCCTGCTCTGTTTCAAAAAAGCTTTGAAATTTTAGCTTTTTAAAATAAGTCAAGGTGATATGTAATCCTTCTTGATGGAGTAGGGTGAGTTTTCTTGTTTGTATATTCCCCCAGTGTGTGGTATTTCTTTATTTGACTGGGTTCAGTGCCTTGGGTGGTCTTGATTTGGTGGTCTTATCAAGTTTTAAGTGTAGTAATAGTTGTTCAACTGTTTTCCTCACATGCATTATCTTAGCAGAGCTTAGAACCACATATTTAATATAATATAGACATCAATGGAAAATTACTAGAAAGCATACAGTAACAGGGAACCATGGATGAACATCCAATTGAGCTGCTCCGACGCTTGCTATCATATAGTGTCTGTAATCTATGTGGCTTCTCTAATCCAAGGAAGGTTTTGGAGAGTGAAACTGTACCACAACATCTGAAGAATGATTGTGGAAACAATCATTTCTTCAATAGGCAGAAAAGAGCAAATTGAGTGAGAAATCAAAGGACAGGCTGGAACCCTCCTTCTGGGCAAGCCTAGGCGTTAGTGCAGTGTTTCCCAACCATGGCAATTTCCAGGTGTTGTACTTCAACTCCCAGTATTCCACAGCCAGCATGGCCATTGAGGAGAATTCTGGGAGGTGAATGGCCATGGCTGGTAAACACTGCTTTAGTGGAATGGAGTGTAGAAATTAATGGAAGGATGGCAAGGAGGTAGAAGGGAGATGGCTGTCTCTCCACTCATGAGTGTTTTTCTTCTTATAGATCTTTCTGCCTCTTTTCCTACCCAGTCACAGGATATTCCCCCACTTTTCCTAGCAATTTAATTTGCTTAATTATTCAGGAGCAAGGGGTTTCCCTATTGCACGTTCTGCAGAATTGCAACAACCTTGTACAAAGCCATTGATCAGTATGACACGGAACAACAAAAGATTTGGGAAGCTATGAGAGTGAATTAAGATGCAGCCACAGGTTTTCCATGTACAATCCATGTACCATGTATTTTATTGACACAAAACCGCTGCTGATGCTTCTTAGTACCTCAGCATAAAATGGAAGTTAATTTAAGGATTGCAACGTGCTCTCCTTCAAGAATAAAGAAATCAGGTAACATAAAACGAGCTAAATCAAGTGTTCTTATATGTACACTCAGGAGGTTGTTTCAGCTGAAATTAGAAGTTTTCAGAAAATAAGTGGGCTTTAAAAAGGGGGACGGAAGGAAGAAAAGAGGATTACATTAGAAAACATTACTAATTAAAATTACAATTAAAACTGTATTTATACTAATAAATGAATTAAAAATGTATAGCTGCTCATCTTAGACACAACTATGGGTGGCTCACAGCAATAATGAAACTACAAATCATAAAAAACAAAAAACAAAACTAAAACCAAAATCTAAAAAAAAATCCCAATTCCGTCTGCATTTTGGATGTCTATTCTGGAAGCGGAAAGGAATGAGCTGAATAGCCCTTTATTTAAATTTTGCAATGCAGTCTTCAAAAAATGTATATAGAAACATCCCTTTCCTAGGGAAAGTGAGCATAAAATGGATTCAGAGAAATGTTCTGTACATATAGAACATCTAATGCAGAAATGAAACAAATTATAAAATAAACACAACAATATGCGGCCTTGGTGCCCATCCTATAAATCAATGTTTTTCAACTTAGAACTAAGGAGAAACTTCCTGACAGTTAGAACAATTAACCAGTGGAACAACCTGCCTCCAGAAGCGGTGAATGCTCCAACACTGGAGGTTTTTAAGAAGAGACTGGACAGCCATTTGTCTGAAATGGTATAGGGTTTCCTGCCTGAGCAGGGGGTTGGACTAGATGACCTCCAAGGTCCCTTCCAACTTTTTTTTTATTATCATCATCATCATCATCATCATCATCATCATCATCATCATCATCATCATCCTTGGTGAGTTTAAGATGTGTGGGCCTCAACATGCTGGCTGAGGAATTCTGGGAGTTGAAGTCCACATGTCTCAAATGTTTCCAAATAAATAAGAAAACTTTATAGCATGACACACACTAAGAAAAGTTCAGTCAACCCAGGCATGGAATGCCACTGCAGAGCAACAAGACTGGCTGGGGAAATGGGCCCAGAAAGATAGAAATTATTTTATGAAATTCTATGTTTGCTTTTCTAGATCACACTTGATGCCAATGCTGACTTTTAAAAAAACGTAAGCTCTATCTGTTCCCTTGGACTGAACTCTCAGACCTTAGTATCTTTTCCTTCTTATTGGAAGTTTTGTCTACAGAGAGAGAAAATGAGAATCCTAATATATGTGAAACTGTAACTTTAAGTTTATTTTAGCCTCAGTTAATGTGTTTCCATCCACAGATCCAATTTTTCCAGATATTCAACACTTCTTTAAGAAGGATAGAAAACATACTAGAAATATAAAAAAAATTTAAGGACTTCAGAGTCCTTGATGCAATGCCATTACAACTACCATTGGTAACATACAAATTACCCAATAATAATAAACTTAATCACCAGAGCGTCCATTTATGTTCGTCATATATGAAATCTATTGAATGAAAATCAACAAAACAATGGCAGCTCCTATTTAGCAACTAAGTGTACAGCTTGCTTGGTAGTTGTGGGTCATGCTGAAATGCCTGGCTTCTCAGCTGAGGGCATGAACTGTGCCAGGGGTTCAGACCTCTGACAATCTCCTCCCAGATAAAATCCAGCAAAGGGGTCTCCAACTCCACAGCTTCCCTCTCTCATTTTGCTGACATTTGAAACAGCTGTGAAACTTCATTGGAGGGTTTTCAGTAGGACCTGAAGAGTTATGTTTGACATCCTCTTTACTTAAAAGAGTCAGCACTGGAGGGAAAACAAATGCCTTGATGACATCTTAAAAGCAAATCAAAATTACGAGAAATGTGGAGGAAAAGACAACTTATTTTTAACTGTTTAAAATTGCCAGACACAATGCAGATGCCAATCGACAGTAAAGTAAAACAATTAGAAAAGTAGAGAAGATGCTATATCTGCTCTCCCCATCCTCACTTCAATCTGTGGGTACCTATATTTTCTCCGGCCAGGATTGCAAAGTCATGGCTTCTAAACATGAAATAAAATAACAGGGCACTCTCAGTTAAGTCTGCAGTTAACCAGAAGTTGTCTCATGCATAGCAGCTGCAAGAACTATTGCTAGATTCCCCCCTCCCCCTTCCAAAAGAGTTTTGCATATCCAAGAATCAAAGTTCTCCTTGGATATACTTGAGTAAGCTTCCTTGTAAAATGGCGTCTTGTGAGCCATATCAGTGGAAATAGAAAATATGGGTCTTTGTGTCAGAGAAGGAATTACAGTTCAGATCACTTACTGGCATTTAGCCAGGGCCAACCCTCAAATAACTGAAACAATTTTGATCAGAGATTAATTTTGCAGACTAGACCAGCTTTTGGCAGCCACATTTGTGGGCATTGCTAAATTGGGAGGATCTAAAGCAGGGGTAGGCAACCTTGGCTCTTTTATGACTCGTGGACTTCAACTCCTAGAATTCCTGAGCCAGCATGGCTGGCTCAGGAATTCTGGAAGTTGAAGTTCACAAGTCATAAAAGAGCCAAGGCTGCCTATCCCTGATCTAAAGGATGGGGGTTAAAAATGTCAAGGTGGCTGTACAATTACTCAGTAGAAATACAACCCTTTGTTAATGATTTGGTTGTGCAGTTGTAGTCACCTTCTTTCATTTTTACTCCAGCCCTGCAGAGACCCTCTGCCTAACCGAATGAAATTAGTGGTGGCAAAAGTCCTCCGATATCACTGCCTACCCACTGAAAACAAACCATACACTGGGCCTTTCTGAAAGTATATATACAAGTTGTAAAATGATTCCATTCATTTACAGGGCTGATTAACTGGTGGCTCCAGGGCAAAATGCAACCCAAATTCTGTTTTTGTGGCCAAGTTCCTTCTAATCATTATTACTTAAAGCTCACAGTGCAGTTTCTCATTATTTCAGGGACAAGCCTTAAAAATGGCGTACTGTAATTGAACAAACAAAGAAAAATCCCTCCCTACTTCTCCCCAATTTCCCTTACTTGGTGACACTGAGGGCCCCCCTCCCATTTCAAGTGTTGGCCACCAAGGGTTTGCACCTCTACTCTAAATGAAGCCCTGTCCTTTTCCTGTTCCTTGACACCACTTTTAAGTTTGCATTGGATAGACTTCAATATTGCCTGGGCAAAATCCGCTATTATTAATTACAATCACATACAGGAGACAGTCCTAAAATGCTGCAGTCAAGAGAACCTTTGCCCTTGACTTGGGAGACAGACGCCTCTGCGTGTCTCACTTTTAATTGCTACTCTGGTGCCAAGCACCTAACAAAGAGCAACTTAAAACCCCCAACAACTATGAACAGAAAGCATTTTGTCTTTGGGTTCCACCCCCAGGAACAGATTGGGTTAGCAGGTGAAATCAGGCTCTCTTTATGAGCAGTGACTCAGGTACAACCATTTCTTCCAGCTCCAGCATGAAGAGAGCCCTTGTCAGTTTTGTGCTGTTTTACGGCATCAGTTATAATAATAAGATTATTGTTTAGTTGCGTGCAAAGCTCTCCTTGGCTATTCTTGTTCCTGCCTCCTCCCTAGAAACCACAACCACACTGCGCTGCACCTTTCCTCCACCAACCCTCCCCCCCCCGCCTTATGAGTAAACACCAAGTAGCCGCATGAGGTCCCTTGAGGAAGAAGCTCCACCTCAGCCCAGGGAGAGCCATACAGGTAGAAGCAGACAGGCTTCCTCACTGACTCAGCAGCAAAAAGAGAGCAAAGAGGACAGGAAACAGTGTGGAAGGCACTCCAACAGGCTGGCTGCAAACCCTCTTCTTTTGCTCATTTCTGGCCAGGTTTGTTTAACCAAGAAGCAGGATGGATATGTTGTTCTACAGAGGCAGGGCTAGAACTTATTCCCCATGTTGCTTCTAGAGCAAATCTCGTTCTTGTCATCTCTGTGAAGTGACTGAAGTTGTAGCTGGGCACATCCAGACCTTCTGGTAGTAAAATATAAGGTAGCAAGCAAGCAACCTCGGGGATTTCTCCTGATTTTATCTCCGGTTTTAAAGGCTGGGGCTCGGAGAACACGTCACCCCATTCAAACATACTATTAACTGAGATGAACTGAAAGTCTATGATAGAACATTTCGTTAATTATTACTCTGTAATGCTACTGGGCAATTTGTACCTCTAAAATCACGATCTCAAATTCCACAGCAAAATGGTCAGATTTTGATGTTGTGAATAGAAGCAAAGTGGTTCCCCCAAACTTCCTTTCTCAATTCCACCTTTAATTCCTACAAAATCCCAAGAAGAAATTGAAGAAAAAAAAATCAGCCAGAACTCTTCCAGTATCTTCCAGATATCACTGCATCTGCTGGATGACCTCCAGGAGTTGCTTTATTTAGAAACCCTTAAGCATTTCTCTTTAACTTATCAAAAGAAATCAAAACACGTGGTCCCAGAAAGCCTTCTGTATTAATGAAGTTCTGCAAAGCAACCATGACAGGACAAATAGCCCTAATGATTTCAAGATCCCTAGAGCCTTAACCTTCCCTAAGACCAACACTCCTAATGGTAGATTGCTTTTAACTTGTTATGAAAGGACAAATTGAGAATACCAGATGTCACAGACATGATAGGCATTTCAAAGGGTGCAACTGATAGAAAATTCTTTTCACAGGCTTTCAGTTTGCAGCTTGAGGTAGAGCAAGAAATATACTGTAGTAGGTAACATCTGTCATGGCTCTATAATGAAAGGAAAGGCCAGATGTTTTCTGGTGCCAGAAATGCAGACTTTCTAATAAGAATGGCTCACTCTTCAATGTATCCTTTATAGATTGGAAGGGAGACTGGTTGATATTTCAAGCAATTGCGTTACCAATGCCAGTAAACAATATGAATGCGTAGAATCAGCTTGACTACGTTGATTAAAAGGATACTGGCTTATATTTTTATAATAAAAATATCTACCAAATGCAGCATGCAGAGAGATCAAAGGTCTGATAAACTCGAATTAATTTGAGTCCAAATAGTAGTATATACTAAAAGGTTGCTGAAGAGTCTGGCAAGTCAGAAAAAAGTAAGTGGGATGAAAAGAGAAGAATAAAGAATTGGCCCATTACACCCACACACATTATTGATCCTTTTTTATTCAGATTTTTTTTTAAAGAAAAAAATCAATTACAAACATCATTCTGTACTGGTCCTTGTGCACAATAACAAACCCCTTCGTCAAAATGAAGAAACAATTCTATATAATTTAATTTTGTTCAAGAATACTTGTTAGTTAATGGAAGTTGCATGGCTCTTAGAAAGCTTTACTCTAGAGTATTCATTTAGGTCTGGAAACAATCATCTAATATTCCATCTCTCCTGGGATACTAAGAATTATCAGAAAAGCCTAACTAATTACCACTACGGTATAGGCTAGGAATGGGGCTACTATTGGCAGTATTTATCCATTTGCATGAACCCCACTGGTAACCTCTAGGAAGAGAGATCTCAAGCACAATTCTTAAGGCTTCATTTGGAAGAATAAATACTGGAAATGTAAAGCAAACAGTCCTGAGTCAAAAGTACATCCCATACATATACTAAGTTCTCTTGCTGGATCTGTAAAATTGTCTAGTCCTTCAGACTGTACAGCCTCGTGGATGTTATCTTCTTACACAAGGGCCTTGGCACACATTTATGACAGATTTGTCAGATAGTTAGAAAAAATGATTTGTTTATATTAACCTTTGTTGAGTCATGCCATCTTTATATCCAGTGCAATTCCTCAAAACATTTTTTTAAACACAAGACCATTTACCATTGATCCCCAAAGGTAGAAAAAAGTTTGGAACAGGTGTATTATTATTGGTTTAAACAATGAAACAAAACACTACTGTCTTTTTTTACTTGCAGTGACAATGCAGAACAAACTATACATTGTCAAGAAATTCTGATCCACCTACAGAGATTTACTGCTGAGAACTGTTTAGTGCAGGATGTTTTAAAGGGCACATTAGCAATTCAGCCTTGCTATCCAAGTAAATCTCCTAAAATCTAATCTATGCTCTTGATTATTTAAAAAAACAAACTATTTATTTCGGCAACTTATAAAAGTAAATATTTCCAAATTCCTGAAGAAAAGACTCAACACACCTGTGTTGTTGGTCATTGTGCGTCAATAGAAAACTATAAGCCTTGAAGGTTTCTGAGGCTGTCCCACTTTGTTCCATACAACACAATACATACAGCAAAGACCATCAATTATAGACCATACTGGACAGTTACATTTATGGAAACCTGCATCAACAATGAGAAGAATAAAAAAAACCTCTTAAAACTCTTGATTAAGCTTCATAACCAACAGCCTTGAAGAAACAGAACTAATTAGAGGCAAAAGAACAAATGCACAAAAAGAACCTGCTTCCCAAGATCATCTCCATATATATTATGACAAGTTTAAATATAATTAAATCAATACCAGCTCAGTTCCACACAATAATGTAAAATATAATAGTCCAGCTGCAATTTCTGCTGTGCAATTTCTCCTGTTTTGATGCATTTTGATGCATTTTCAATTTGAAAAAAGGCATTATTTCTTATTATCCAAGTCCTACATCCAGGGACATCATAACCACAAATCCTAAGATGGCGGTCCAGGAAGCCAGCTTCCCATTGCCACTAAAAAGAAAAAGAAAAAGCAATAACATTTTTTGTTTGCTAAGAACGATACTTTTAGAATTTATAGGACTTAAAAAAAAAATCTTGAAACCGAAAGATTTCCTAAAGTGCTCAACTTACCTCTAAAAGCTTCTCTACCTTTCCTTCTGTGTAAGCAGTTCATATTGCAAGGAATAAATTGATTCTTAAATATTTAGCTCTCAAAGTTTTCAGGACATCTGTGTGTTTTATATGTTTCACCACAGTATATCTACCATACAGCCTTATATTAATTTTGGGGCTTAGCCAAAGTAACAAATTACTATTTCCTGCTTGGATACTTCATTCTAACTTGATTCAAGCACACAAACATTTTCCTTGCTATCATGAAGTGATTCTGGAATACAGTACAGCAGACATGTCAAACTCGCGACATCACGTGACGTTGCGAGACATATTGGGACAGTTTTGCCATTGCCGGCAATGGGATGGGCGCAGCTTCCGGATGACGTGTCCGGCCCGTGGGCCGGCAGTTTGACACCCCTACAGTACAGTATATGTTGATATTGGAGTACTGATAACATAATATTCAGAATCAATTTGTGTTACTATTAAGCCATTATACCAGAACAAATATAAAACTGAACATGCACATCGCTACCTGTGAAATGACTGGGTTCACAGTTATCTGTGAAATTACACTATTGGGTTCCACACTTGCATAGTCTATTGTTGATATACTCCAAACCCTATGATTTTCTAGTAGGAGTTTTACCTGACATGTAGCACTCATGTCAGAAAATTATCAGATATCCTCAGACCTCAATGAGGAGGTTAGGTGGATTCTTTGAAGTCAAGATGGCCACTTAGAGAGCTGCAGTTATACATAAGCAACCACTTTTCTTTATTGAGTAAGATCAAGTAAGAATTGAAGACAAAACAGTCCTTTTAAATATAGAAGGACTCTACAATGTTGGAGAGATGTGGAAGTTGCAGTACTGTAAATGTTATATAAATGTTCGGCTTTGACAGCTGGTAATGAAATTGTTACTGTGAGTGGTCTGTGCTCAGTGAGAAAGCTTAATCGTAAGAAAGCCATTTGGGCCATTTCTGACCCATCTGATTGTGATACACTGGTCACAAAGGCTCTGGTTGTTTCCTTTCACCACTGCAGAAAACAAACAATTGTGTATCCTTCCAAAATAAAGTAGTCTACTGAAGATGGAATGTAATTTCTGATTTTTTTAGTTGGGTTCAATCAAGTGTTGATGAAGTTGATCCTCAAACTAATGAAAGTTGTGATTTTTCAGTTAATTGCTGCTCCTAGCTGCTTCAGTAAAGTATTCTGGATATAAGTGTAGAAGGTCAACAATACAGGGTCAGCAAAAAGGTAATAATTTAAGTAGATTATTGCTAATTACTATTTAGAAATAGTGTTACTAATTATTAAGTAATTATTAAGTATATTATCAATTACTAATTGGTAGTAGTACCTATTACTAATTACTAAGTAGATTATTACTAATTACTAAGTAGATTATTACTAATTACTGGTTATTACTAATTATTAAATTATAAATATATAATGATTATTTACAAATGATTATTTACTAGACTAAGAAAAAATTTCCTCTAGGATTTTAAAGTTGATCAGATGCAAATAAACCAGGTCCTCACCTGATCTGTGCTTCTGGGATGATATCATCCATCACCACATACACCATTGCTCCAGCAGCAAAAGCCAAAGCAAATGGGAGGAGAGGCTCTGCTAGCCCCATGGCAAAAGCACCAAAGATGCCAGCTAGGGGCTCCACCATGCCACTTAACTGCCCATACCTGTAAAGCAAGTGGAGCAAAATGTCACTCAAGAGACAGAGGATCCTTTTCTTTCTACATGCATTGGATTGTTTCCCTCCTCAACTGCCACCCTTTGGAGAACTCAGAGTCAATATAAGCCCAGCTCTTTTCCCTTCTCGCTGCCAAGTTCTTCTCTGGGGTCAGGGATGTTTATCAGCCTTTAAAAACAAACAGAAGCTTCTCCAAGTCATTCTTGAGCAAACACCTAGGATATCACCCCTCCTTTAGACTGAGAGGTGATGAAAAGCTATGGGGGAAAGATGAGAATATCAGGCAGCTCTCTCTCTCTCTCTCTCTCTCTCTCTCTCTCTCTCTCTCTCTCTCTCTCTCTCTCTCTCTCTCTCTCTCTCTCTCTCTCTCTCTCCCCTCTCTCTCCCTCTCTCCTGCTTCAGGGTGTAATATTCCTTATTTACTTGGTCCACTTTGTTCTCTACAAAACTTTCAGGAGGTTAAAGTTTCCACATCACTTAGGAAATCTAAAAATCCCAGTGAGGACTTTCACCTTCTCTGCACTGTTGTTGTTGTTAATTGCGAAGTC
>NW_015386414.1:639927-756735 GCF_001527695.2 Protobothrops mucrosquamatus
CAACGTTCCTCCAGGTCTTCCTGTCCTCTACCATCTTCTGGAGTCCATTTAAGTTCACGCCTACTGCTTCAGTGACTCCATCCAGCCACCTCATTCTCTGTCGTCCCCTTCTTCTATTGCCCTCAATCTTTCCCAGCATTAGGCCCTTCTCCAGTGAGTCCTTCCTTCTCATTAGGTGGCCAAAGTATTTGAGTTTCAATTTTAGGATCTGGCCTTCTAAAGAGCAGTCGGGGTTGATCTCTTCTAGGACTGACCGGTTTGAACGCCTTGCAGTCCATGGGACTCGCAGGCGTCTTCTCCAGCACCATAGTTCAAAGGCCTCAATTCTTTGTCACTCAGCCTTTCTTATGGTCCAACTTTCACATCCATACATTGCAACTGGGAAAACCATGGCCTTGACTATACGCACTTTCTCTGCATATTCTTATGCAATTGGCCTAACACATCTAGACGGCATTACATTGGTGATATTGAGCCCCTTCTCTTCACCAGAAGGTTTCTGACTAGTATAGCATGCAGGTACATCAGCAGATATATGAGAGAGCAACTTGAGGGCTTTGGAGAATGTGTGGTTGTTCCAGTTATTACAATTCAAGTTTATTTATGAATAAAAAAAAATCAAAATTTCAAATGCAATTCTGTTAGATAAAACTGGGAAAGGGGCAAAAATTAGGAAATGAATATGATGACAGACCAACCCGGGAAAAATAAAGCAGCATTACAGGATTTATATAAAATGTAGGAAAGCATCGAGGGGTTCTGAAGGAAGCCCCTCTCGGACGTAGATTCATCAGAGACTTATTGAAGCATTAGAATTTGGGCATTATGATCAGTGTTGAAAACTGAGTATTTTTTGAGTGTTTTGAACTATAACTCCCACAATTCATTGGTACTGACCAAGCTGATTGGTGCTAATAGATGAAATCCAAAACATTTGGAGGGTGCCCAATTCTCTGACTTTATCACAAATATTTCCTGAGTTGATCAGGTCTGGATCAGTTGACAGTAAAAATAAAGCCCAAAATTGATGGCATATCTAAAGAAAACTTTCTCATATTGCTCATATATTGTTCTTATCCATGAAGACATGATAAAACATGCTTTCATCCTACAAGACAGCAAGAAATGCCCTAATAAGCAAGCAGAGCCTCACTCTTCTTCAACACTGTAAATAAAAGGCAGAGAAATCCGGTGTGACCCAACAGTTTATTTCATTTGTGGGCAGCAAAAGCTATGAAAAAAAATGGCAAATTCTCCCTCATTTGTACTGTTTACCAAGTTCAGGCAATGGAGAGATGAACTAGAAAAGTAATTCCTTTTGCATGGAGCATCATAGAAAAGAGGAGATTGTACTGCTATCAGGGTTTTTTTGAAGTTCAGATCATCACCTGCAGCTGCCCTTTATCTTCATTTTAGTAAATGACTTGGATCAGTGCCTTCGATGAAATTGTAAAATATTTGGCAGGAAAACTCCATTTGCACAAGAGGCTCTTCAGAGACCACAAAACTGTCTCACTGAATAAAAAGTTTGAGCACTACCAACAGAAATAGCAGCATTTTCCTTGCATTAAAGGGATAATATGACTCAAAGCCATTTTTATGCATTTTTGTTCTACTATTAAAGCAGATAGCAGTGAAGAAAACACAAAGGGACACCTGAGTAACAATTTGACTTGCTTACCAGAATGCTCTCCATGTTGAAAATCCTGCCCCGTGCAAGGGAAGACTGACGGCCAACCCTTCTGGAAAATTCTGAATGCCAATCCCAATGGCTAAATTCCTATACGAATAAAATGAAACAGATTTATATAACATTGATGTTTGTATAAGGATGGGGGAAAGTTACGAGGATCGTCCCCTACTGGAAAAGAAATCCTTATGATTAAACACATCTCTTTAATGTCAATGTTTTTAGCCCTTGAGGCCTAATGTAATAACTAATGCTTGGCATCCAGCTCATGATTTTCATCTTCAAAGTGTTCCTCAACTTAACAATGCCTCTGGGAGGCAAAGAGACATAGAGGTGGGTGGAGAGAAAACTTGTCAAAAAGAAGCAAGCTTAAAATAGCTAACTCTGTTGAATTCCAAAGAGCTGAAGTACACACCAAAGACACCCCCACAACAAAAGGGAAAAAAACGGCAGTGGTGTATTGTACAGTAGTAAGAAAGGTGCTAAGACTAATGTTGCCTAATATACACTGCATATTTTTCCCCCACAGGGCAAAAGATACTGAGATATTGAGGCTTAAACTAACCTTGCTCTCTTCTCCAAAAGTGTATTTCGAGCTAAGTCATAAACATAGACAACAAAATGTCCCATTCTTCAAGAGATTCCTTATAAGATTCACTCAGAGGTGGAGAATCACAAAATTATGCAGAGTAGGCTTGAATGAAACAGTAGGAATCTGGAGCTCCTCACATTCTTAAAAAGTATACCACACTCATGAGTGTCCATATATGAATTATAAACTCTTTCCAAACACCAACACAGAACAGAAGCATTTTCTGTGATCAAGCAAGCCACATCAATCATTCCCAAAGCTACAACAGTTGCAGATATCAAATGTCTGCCTCTCTTGAGAGGGCCCAACTCTACTTTGGCTGCATCAGTCTTCTTTCTTCAAAGAATGCAGCTCAGATAGAGTTTGATTGACTACTTGTGATCAAAAGGAGGGGGGACTTTGAAATGGGGGAGGGTTTCAAGTAGCTAGATTAGGATGGAAGGTTTTCCATTCCTCTCCTAAAACACAGCTTTACATATCCCTTTATTTGAAAAATAAAAGCTATTTTGACCACAATTGCCCCTTCTACATGCCTTTCTTTATGCAACCTTCTGTAATATGCTTTTTAGTATACATTTTGTCCAAATAATTGCTGGTTTGTGAGGGTTTTTTTTTTTGTTAAGACAGAATTGAGTGGACTGCATGTCAGTCTGCAATTTCTAAAATCTGATGTCTTTGACATTCTAGGCTGAACATCTCTTCTTTTTATTCAATACAGATTTGCATTTTTGGACTGAGGAAAGCATGTACAACTTTCATCACTGTAACATAGAGTAGAGCAGGGGTGTCAAACTCAATTTCATTGAGGGCCGCATCAGCATTGTGCTTGTCCTCGGGGGGCCGGGTAGGCGTGGCTAGGGTGGGCGCAGTCTACTGGGTGGGCGTGGCTGGAGTGGGTGTGGCCTACTGGGTGGGCATGGCCAGCTCTTCATTGTGAAATTGGGCAGGCTGGGGGCTGAGCGGCGGCACACTTCTTTTTGGATTTGCACCGCCTGGCTCCGCCTCTCAGCGCTGTGAGGAGAGCACCCCGCTGCCTGCCGAAACCCCTCCACTGGAGCCCATCAAGGCGGATATGTGAAGTACGCAAGGGCCATTTGCTGGCCACTTTCAGGCGATGGTGCATTTCTTCATTCTTCACAAAGGGTGATACCTCCCGAGCGTGCGCCCAGGGGGTGGAGCCAACACGGCAGGGGCTGGTTCCTCGCTGTTTCCAAATGGCCTTGTGGAGCTAAGACTGAATACGTTTCAGCATAGATGGCCACCACAAAATTGTACATTGGCTCCCGGCTGGCCTGGGCCAGGGCCAAGGCAGCAGAGGCCGTTCCCTCACTGTTTCCAGGATGGCTTCACGGGCCGCATGAAACCACGTCGCGGGCTGCATCCGGCCCCCGGGCTTTGAGTTTGACATGTCTGGAGTAGAATATCTGTATTCTTAAAAGGTGGAAGGTAATATGGGTACATTCAGAAAGTAAGAAAAATATTGGTGGTATTGCTTAACGAATGAAAAGGCTATGATATCTGAAAACAGAATGTACACATATGCCTTTGTCAAAAGGAAAGAAATCATCCACTTACTTTATGCCTTATATATTCAAATTTGGCTGTTGAATATGCAGGCTTAATAAAATAAGGAAAAATTTATTGCCTGGGTTTGAAACCTTCTAATATGTAAACAAATCCAATGGCTACAATATACAATAAGCTTGTCAAAGTTGTTGATAAACTATTAAACACTGAGTAACAAATTACAACTGATAATGGCTTTTTTAAAAAAAAAACAGCTGACCAATGTTAACACCTAAGCATCTAACAGTTCATCTATTCAGTGCTTAACTGCTGATGAGTAGAAACATAATTTTTCTAGGACTGTCAAATCACCAAGATTTAATTGTCCTTAAAATAGACATGCAGCTTTGAATTTGAGCAAATTTCATCTGAAGAGGCAAGAAGAGAGCAATGTGGTTATGTAGACACAATATTGAATTTTAATGTGAGAAACCTAGATTGTAATCTCTTTCCAACCACAAAGCTCACTGGGTGGGCTTGGGCAAGTCACAATCTCTGCAGAATCTATGTTACTGGCTTACTGAAAGGATAAACGAACAAAGAATTGCAAAGTGCTTTATGCACATAAAATGTACCTGCCCTTTCCTTTCCATCACCAGTAGTGCCTTGTACCCTTTTCACTGCTTCTGTTCTTCAGAGGAACACAGTTTTGGCAGCCATATTTCCATTACAAGACACATTGCTTGTGTCTAAACATGTAGCATTTTTAAAAAAATGGGCTACCAATAACGGCTAGCAGTAGTAGGTGAACAGATGGATCACTCAGGAAGGGAGAGCAGAAGATGGAAAGTGAGAATAGATTTCTCAGTCACATCTCTACAAATATTAATATGCAATTTGGAGACAAGTATTTTCTTATAACACAACAATGCTGCAAAATAATGCTATCATGCTATTTATGATTTAACTGTAATTACGGCCCCATACCCCTCACAATCAATCAATTTTATCACTTTTTTTGCTTCTAAAACTGTAACAAGATATATTTTAAAAACCAACTCTTGGAAAGAAAATGATTGTTCTTGGAATAATAAAATGTTACTTCCCTATAGGTACTTTCCAAGAAAGAGTCAGGGGATTAAAAGTAGCTAAATTCTGAAAGGTTACAGACAAAATGTTGAGTGAATCAGCCTGATTGTTCTCATAGAACAGAAGGGTGTATTAATAAGAAGTGAGCTTTACCAGCAAATGTTTGAATTTCATTCCATTCCAGCATTGGTGGTATAGGAGAAAAAGAGTGCCTGTTACATTATGTGCTTGGCATGGATGCTGCTGAATGAATGCTTATGAAACTGGGGCCACTTGCTGTATGGTGGGATGCCTGTCTGCAAAATTTTCCTAAAATGGAACTTGGAAGGAAACTTAAAGCTTCTCTTCTTGAGTTTCCCTGTTTGATGATGGAATTTGCTGCTCTCAAGCATGAAGGATTAACAACACCATAGGGCAGGCTCTGGATGAGAGTGGTGCAAACCTTTCTGTTCTCTCCAAGGCAATACCTACAAGGCTCAGTCGTGCCCTATAGTAACCCCTCTTGTGCCACACACGCTTACAATATCATTCCAGTCCAAGTAACCGAAGCCAAGCAACTGCACCATTCAAAACCCAACCAGGTTACACCTACAATAATGTTGAAAGGTTAGCATAGTTACCTTCCCTAATGTACAACTTCTGCCTGTGTAGACTTGCCCCATTCTCCTGACTGGATGGCCAGTTCTGTACAGTTACGTATATTATTTAGGATATGGCAAATCTATCCCTGAATTAAAGGATCGGGCCAATAAGATTTTCAATCTCACTTAGCAGCATCTATAGCACAGAAAGGAAACATTGGCAGATTTTACAGAGCTCATGTGTGCAGGCAGCTGTGTTATATAAAGGACATGCTTTTTGCTGTTCTTCAGGGAATTGCGAACGGGGAAAAACTGATGGAACACTTGAGCTCTGGGGCAGTCTCTAACACGTCAACGGAGCTCAGCAGTGGACAAAAGGACGGTGCCTTGTGTGATGTGCCGATTGAAAAGAAATGCCACCTATGAGTACAGTATAGGTCTATTTATATATCTTTGAGGTTGTGCAGTAGCTTGAGTCATCACTACGCAGCCTGCAGCAAGCACCAGGGGCAATTCTCTCCATCTTTGGTGGCTTTAGAGATCTACCCTGGGGGAGATTTCCCCTCTGAAAAAACAGCAGGGCTTCCTTCTGTGCCCTCTGTTCTTTCCCTTACCGAGAGCCTCCCATCTCTTCACAAAGAGGGGCTTCATTCTTCAGGCAGGGAAAATTCAACAGCTGCAAGAGAGATCCTTTCTGACAAATTAAACTCTTGCTTTCTCTTAGCAAAATAAGACTCAGGATGGAAAGGGGGGAAAATCACTCCCTGTTGCTTAACTTTTTAACAGCTGACAGAATGGAGGCGGCCTAGACAAACTGATGAGAATCAAGGGAAGAAGGGAGAGGAGGGAAAAATCATCTTTTCAAGAAAACAGGGGAGCCGCTGTCTCCACGCTCCCCTCCTCCCCTGCCTCTCCTTAGCACAAAACAGCTATTACTAGCTCCAACCACAACAAACTAATGAGTGGGAGAGAGAAATGTGGATGGAAGAGGCTGTGCTAAAACAAACCACAGACTGCCACTTTCCCCTACCAGAAGGCAAAGCCTGTCTTGACCTTGCTCTAGTAATTGCCTTCAAAAAAAGAAAAAAGAAAAAGAAAAAGAAAGAGCAATTAGGTGAATCTTTGTTTTGGTTTGTTCTGTAGAGAAAGGATGGGTTAGTTAGGTGATGACGACTGAACGGGAAAACAAAAGGAATTAGGGAAAAGCTAAGCTAATTATGTGCATTAACCTTCTTGATGAAACAGGGAATCAAACAATGCCTATCCTTCTTGGTCTTACTTTTGAATGGAAAATACACTTGTGCAGGGCAATGTTCCTTTTCTTGACTTTCGGGGAGTGTCTGATAATGCAACCGATGGCATGTTCAAATGGAACTGCCTTCCGGAATTTACACACACTCTTTAAATAGGGAATTGCCAACATTTTAAAGTCCCACTTATTGCCAGTGTTCTAGACATTTGGAAAGAATTTCACTGTGGCTGTTAGTCCAAAATACATCAAGCTCTATGTCTCTTTTACCACACCCAGAATTATGAAAACTGCCAATAAGCCAAACCTGTTGTTAAAACAGAATACATTTAATTGTAAAAAGAATAAAGAGACAGATGCTGCAAGTAAATGAAGGGCACCTTTCTTAAGTTCAACAGCACAAGATTAAGCAGAACTGATGAAAATACAAGCATAAAAATATGAGGATGAAGGCTACTCTCTTAGCTTGAGAGTAGCAAAAGCAGATTTCTGGATTCGCTCTTTAGTGATTCAGCAGCCAAGTAGGGCCTTTCTTCCCACAGAGCATCTGAGGAAGGTGAGACACACCTTGGCAAAGATGAACAAGGCCATATAACTGCTTCAATGATCTCTTTGCAAGCATCTCTTCCTTGTGGCTACTCTGACCACAACATGAGTGAGGACCCTCAGGCTGTTCTTTAAAATGTCTCCTGGGAAATCATAACTGGAACAAAGTTCTTAGAAATGAATAGCATTAGGGAGTTCATCTTTTGGAGTCCATTTTTTAGAACTTAAGAAAGAGAATTCTAGCAAATGTAGACAATAGTGCTACAACAAGTTCTTTAGATCAGGGGTCCCCAACCTTGACAACTTTAAGACTTGTGGACTTCAACTCCTAGAATTCCTCAGCCAGCTTGGCTGGCTGAGGAATTCTGGGAGTTGAAGTCCACAAGTCTTAAAGTTGCCACGGTTGGGGACCTCTGCTTTAGATCTTCTAGTAATGTAGCCCCATCCTTTCCATGAAGCTGCTTAGGACTCAACTACCTGGATAGCAGCACTGGGGGGGTAGGGGGTGGAATTTAAAATAGTCAAGATGGGGGACACGACAGTAATTAAAGGAGGAGCCTCTGCTCTGTTAGAGATGGCTACCCCTTTGACTACTCTCCCCCCACGCATGCAACTAAGAGTTCCTTCTGGGGGCAACAATCACTATCACTGTAACTCTAGTACCTCTTGAAATTTAATTAGGGTTGAATAAAACTTTGGAAGATAGGTTTGTGGAATTACTATTCATGCATTTTTAAACTACACTGAAAAGTGCAAAGATCAGTTTCCTCAGAGGCTGTGTGACTGGAAAATGAAACCTTGGTTTCCTTATTGTTTTAATAGTAGGGGAAAAAATCCTACCGTTAAGAATCTCTTGACTCTTAAAAGGCTACAGTACTTTTTTTTTTTTTAACCAAAGGGAGAACTATTCAGGGTTTCCTTAAGCCTAGAAACCAATACCCTACTACCAAAACACTTGGCATCCAAAATTACTTTGTTCTTGTAGGCTTGTTCTCTGATGTACAGGATGTCTTATTTATTTAAATACTTTGAACCTGAGCTATCACATAATGTTCAGACTGAGAGTACCATTAAAAAAACAATTCAATACCAGCCACCACATTTTTAAAAGGCTAAGATAATGGAAAGAACACTATCTTGTGCTTATCCAGAACCAGCAACATTTCCTAGGACTAAATCTGGGTATGAAATAAGTTTCACATTGCTATCAATCAACTGCCTGACTTTCCATAATTGAGCTTCTAATGCTAAGAGGGTGCTCCCCTGGTCCTTTTCATGATATGCAACTTCCAATGATGGGACAGAGAAAGTTTTATTTGCAGTTGTGTACAGAAACACATTAACCTTGGGAAAGTATCTTTTGTGATGGTATGTTTAATGTAGTAAAGGAGGTTTCTTTTAAAATGCCTGAACAAGAACTTTTTTGTGATTGGTGCTATGTAAATACCATCTGTTCATTTTATGATTGCTTCTTAACTCTGCACAAGGGAAGATCACAACTCCACCAAAGTTTTACGGAAAACAAAAGATCCATTATAAAGAACTAGGAAGAAATTCTTTGAAGGCTCCCTCACATGGCAGACGAAGGAAATGGACGTTATAAAGAAATGCCTCACACACACAAACACACACACACACACTCACAGCACATACCAAAAGCCCAGTGTAATAATATAAACAGCATTACAATAAACTGAAGAGCAGCAGCATTTAATAAAATTGCACAAAGTGATATTCACACTTCCAGGACACCAAACAACACCTTGAAAAGAACAGCTGCCAACTGAATTCATGAGTTTGTTAACACCAGTGAAACAGGAAAACAATTCAGACATTAGAAAACAGGAGCAAACTCTGAATAAGAACAAAATAGGAAAGGAAAAACAGCATCTAAATTAATAAATAACATGTAGTCAGATAGGACAGCTTTATAAAGTTATTCCAGAGATATAAAAGTATATCTTTATCAATTTCATTAGGAGAACTCAAAAGGAATAAGATAATTTTGGTCTCCATGCACCACTCAATTCTTTGTGTTTTATTTCTGAATACTCCCATTTCCTCTTATTCAACATCCAACTAGACATGATATGCAAAAAATCAGATTTCACAGTACTTGACATCTGACCTGCAGTGGTATTTATTAATTGATTATGATGGCAAATTTCAAATTTTGCACATGCCAGGAAAATTGCATTCAACACTGCAGTCTGCTCATGAAAATGTTGATTCATAACACACTTACAACATTTCCTTGTAACTATAGCAGAGAGAGACGAGGGGCAAGCAACACAAGCAAAAGACCTTTTAGAAATCCTGCTACTGAGTCAGGTAAACTTTTAAAGAATTGAACATTCTTCACAAAACTGCTTGAAAACCTCTGGCATAACATATCTGACTAAATTTGGTGGCTGGCATGCAAGAGTGAAGAAGCAGATGAAACGTCATCTCCATTTGCTGTTTCTGTTACCATCTAAATCAGGAGTCCCCAACCCCCGGTCCGTGGACCGGTACCAGTCCACAGACCGGGAGTTGGGGACCCCTGATTTAGATGGTAACAGAAGCAGCAAATGGAGATGATATTCCATCTGTTTCTTCACTCTTGCATGTCAGCAACCAGTCCGCACAAACAAGCAAAGCCCCATCCGCGGGATGCAGGCAACACACAAAACCACTCACCCTCCAGTTCATGGAAAAACTCTCCAAGGAACCAGTCCCTGGTGCCCAAAAGGTTGGGGACTTCTGATCTAAATTAGGAACTCATAGAGTCCAGGGCTGATCGCCCTGTAAAATAAAGGAGGAGAAATTGTCAGGCAGTTTCTGCTACCAAATGAGTTGTCCTTCTTCCAAGAGGCCAATAGAGGAAGGTCTGAGGAAGACCAATGGGACCATCCATCACAACTCATTATTTTAACTTACAACCTAATTGAACCTGAAATTATAGTTGTAAATTGTGCTGGTCATTAAGTGAGTCACCATGTGACTGTGCCCAATTTTACTACCTTTTTTGTGGTGGTTGTCAAGTGAAAGTGGCAGTTGTTAAGGAATCCATTGTCCGCAATGGCTATTTTTGGCCAGAAACTGGAAGTAAATGCCTATTTCTAACAAAAAAAAATGTCATAAATCATGGTGATGTAACTTTGGGATGCTGCAAAGGGTTGTAAATATGATCACGCGAGGAGGAAGGGAGGAGGAAGGGGAGGGGAGGAAGAAGGAAGCTGTAGGAATTTCAAATCCTCATCATAAGTAGCCCTGGGGAGGTCCATCATAACTTCAAACAGTTGCTAAGTGATCTGTCATAAGTCGAGGACTACCTGGATGCAGCTTATTCTGCTAAGAGTTCCCTATAAATAGTAAGCTTTTGCTTGCCCAGTGAATCAGAACTGCACCTGGAATGCAATAACAGTTGAAGGTACTGCATTCCAGATGCAATTCAATTCAAAGTCCCCAACTAAGCCACTGAGGACTTTCTCCCAGCATCCACCTTCTGGAATAACACCCCCTCCCAATACATTTAGATTTACTTGGTTACTACCCTGGTGACATTCCCCACCCTGGTGACATTCAGTAAGTCATTGAAACATTTGGCTGTTCTCCCAGGCTTTCAAGCAGCATGGTGGTTGAACCCTTGTACAATATTTTTGTTATTAGTTTGTCTTGTAGATGCTATGTTCCATTTCCTTTAAAAATATTCTTTTTAGAAGGTAAGCTGCCCAGAGTCATTTGGAGTCGGGTAGTCTTTAAATTGTAATCCTAAACCCCCTCCAATATACAGTTTGGTTCTGAAATTCTCGTGTAAGAATCTAAATGTCAACCTTAGAAATTAATTATAGAGGTTACCTACCCTGCAGCAATGGGATATCATTAAATGATTTAAAATAAATTATCAATCTCAACCACTTCAATTTAAGTAGGCCTGGTAGGAGTCCCATTTAGTGGGTCATTGTGAGCATATGGATACAATGTCAATTCTTGCTAGTTGTTTTTTTTTAAAAACGTGACTTTTTTCAGACCACAATTGATTTAGCAATTTAATCACCAACAGTCCTGATTTTATGATACAGCCTGTAGGGTAGTAATTAAGTAAATGCTTTTTAAAGAAATAGTAACGAATTCTTCTTCAAAGCAAGCTTGATTCCTGGCGACATCAAGGTCACCTCCATGAGGGGCTTTTGGTTTCTTGTTGGGTACAGGATAGAAATGGTTTGTCCTTGGAAGTCCAGGAAGTGTCTTCAATTGTCCAAGCTCCTCCATTCCCACCCTAATTCTGTTATTCAGGTACCAGCCAGGCCCAATTCTATACCGATTCAGAGCCCCGACCAAAGACCAAGCAGGAAACCTAAAGCATTGCTCTAAAGCAGGGGTGTCAAACTCAATTTCATTGAGGGCTGCATCAGCATTGCGGTTGCCCTCAGGGGGCCGGGTGGGTGTGACCAGGGTGGGTGCGGCCTGCTGGGTGGGCGTGGATGGAGTGGGTGTGGCCTACTGGGTGGGCATGGCCAGCTCTACATTGTTCGCGTCAAGGGTGCCTGTAGGGGCCTGGGCAGGAGTGGGACAGATCTGAGGGTCTCTGGCAGAAGGCGGTGGGACCAGGGCAAGTGCCAAGGCATGGTCCACTGGAGGAGCCTCACTGTTCCTCTCAGGCCATGCGGGGGGGCTGGATGGTGGTACGAGCCCTGGACAGCAGAGGTCAAATGCCCAGCCTGGCCCTTGAGCACCCATGGCACCAAGCCCAGCCCCACTTCCTCAAGGCTGCTGCTCAAGGTTCTCCTGGTTCCTCGCTGTTTCCAGACAGCCTTGTGGAGCTAAGACTGAATGCATTTCAGCATAGATGGCCACCACAAAATTGTACATTGGCTTCCGGCTGGCCTGGCCCAGGGCCAAGGCAGCGGGGGCCGTTCCCTCACTGTTTTCAGGATGGCTTCACGGGCCACATGAAACCACTTGGTGGGCCGCATCCGGCCCCCGGGCCTTGGGTTTGACATGTCTGCTCTAAAGGGCTTACTTTCTGCAGACAAGGCACAAAGGTACCCTACATATTCTTAATCCAAATTATACTAGTATTTTTATAGTAGTAAATATTCTAGTAAAAATAATATACACTATTTTAATATTATTTTTAGTATACTTTAAATATACCAGTACAAATATACTAGTATTTTTATATAATACTGTACTGGTATTATCTCATCAGTGCTAAAAACAAGCATTTGCCTTAGGAAAAAAAAAGCAGGTACTGCTGAGTATTCTTCAGTATGTACTCAAAAAAAGGAAAAAGAGGTGGTGATATTGCTACATTCCTTATTCCTTGATTAACCAGCTCTGTATCTGTGTAATTGGCTTGTAGATATTAAGCAGTTTCCTATTTTATAAGCATTAGCCTACCTTAAATGGGGGATCTTTCTGTTGGTTTCTCTAACCCAACATAGCTATTTGCCAGCTGGCATGGCCTCACCTTGAAGATCTCTATTTGTGCTTCTATAAAAAGTGGCAAAGAAAAGAATTTGGCATCCCCATGTATTTGAAAGGTCAAGGCACAGAAGGCCTTCTGTAAGCCTAAACCCTTGTTTTGAAAGGCCTATTCTTTGGTAGGCTGATTATGAAAGTAGGCTACATATTCTTAACAAGCCCTTTTTCACTCTGGCTTCAATTCCCTACATGCATGTGTATTCTTGAATGGCTGGGACCTTAACATACTGTTTTGATTGTTATCGTATTGCCGTGAAAGGGCCGATTGTTTAGGGTTTCTACAATTACGTCATGGCTTCCCACTCTGGTTACCTGTCAAGGTGTTTGATCAGGGTTGCAGGTGGGAAGGACTCCTCTGGTAAGCCTTGAGCACTTCCCCATACCTGCCTTACCTGTTAAACCCTGCTGCCTTAACATGCAAAGTTCCCCTCCCCAGTCCCTTAAAAAAAAAAAAAAGTCTGCTCTCTTGCATAAGACAGGCACAGAAAAAAGAACTTGAAAGAAATGATATCAAAGCTTTCCAATCTTTTTCCAGTTCTGCCTCACAAGAGTCTGGAAGTTTCTTTCTAGATTTATTTATACACTGAATTAAATCCACATTTAAAAAACAAAATTGTCAAAATTATTATTTTTTCATAATAAAGACATTGATTCTTATAATAAAAGTATGAGTGATAATATCATATATTTTGCAATACAGTTGAATTACAATTACATTTAATTTTAATTTAAACACAGTTAAATACCCTTTACTGAGGAAGGAGGAGAACCACTGGAGAATAGTGGCCTCTGCAGCCAGTCCAAAATGATACTATGGTCAATGGTATGAAAAGCTGCTGAGAGATTCAGGGAAGCCAGGATGGATCCACCATCCCTATCCCAAATCTTTGTGGATAAGTCATCCACAAGTATAACCAAACCTTTCTTAGTTCTATAACCCAATATGAACCAGACTGGGAAAGATCTAGACTAGTGGTGACGAAGCACGTGTGCCAGAGGCGGCACTCAGAGCCCTCCCTGTGGGCACATGCACCGTCGCCCCAGCCCCGCCTCCCCCCGCAGTCCCCTCCTCACCAGCAGCCCCCCTGGAGGAGAGTCGCCCCCGAGTGCGGCCCACACGGAGCAGCGCAGCCAAGCACATGGCAGCCGGGCAGCAGGGACAAGACTCTGCCCTCGTGCCCCATTGCCCCCAGATGATGCTGCGGGGAGCAGGCGGAGGGCATGGCTGCCATGGTACTGCAGGGCCACCTTGGGGATAGGGGGCAGGGCGGGCAGGCCAGGGGGTGGAGCGGGGGCGGGGTGGAGCATTTTTTGAGCATTTGGTCTCTAAAAGGTTCACCATCACTGCTCTAGGCCATCCTTGACTAATGTACCCAGGAGACCTGAAGAAGAAAAAACTCATTGAAGCAGCATGGCCAAAGTGGTATCTTCCAGATGCTTTCCACTATAATCTCTTATCTTCTCATCATTAACTATAGGTGTAAATATCTGATGGTTTCTGAGTTACCCACCCCTGGCCCTTGATCTTTTTCACAAATATTTTCCTCTTCCTTTCAAGGAACTTTTATGTTGAATAAGAATAAATTGGCCTATAACAGTGATGGCAAACCTTTTAGAGACTGAGTGCCCAAAAACTGCCCCGCTGGCCCCCGCTCCATTCCCCCACCCCACCCACTCCACCTCTGCCCTGGTCACCCCACCCCCATCCCACCCGCAGGGTCACCCGCCTCCAAGGCCTGCCGCAGATCACCCAGGCGGAGCAATTAACCAGTGAAATGGCTTGCCTTCAGAAGTTGTGGGTGCTCCATCACTGGAGGTTTTTAAGAAGAGATTGTACAGCCATTTGTCTGGAATGGTATAGGGTCTCCTGCTTGGGTAGGGGGTTGAACTAGAATAACTATTCTATTATTCTAACTGAGATATTTTTAAATGCTGCTTATCCAGTCTGCAGCTCTCCCTGCTGTCTCCCAAAGCCATCCGCACACTCCATTATACTTACTGATTAGTCCTCCCTCTAGCATTTAGTATCAGTGGCCATCTATTCCAACCTTTCCATACCATTCCTGCCCCAACAGTTGCCATCTGAGGCTGTCTCCTTCTGTCTAATCAGATGCCAAACCCAATTCAGCAGTACCTTGTTTTTATACCTAGCTTTGCTTCCTCAGGCCTCCAACTATTTCTACCATAATGTTTTCCATGGAAAGCTATTTCATAGTCAAATAGCTGCTTTCAAAAACTTGGATTAGTATAAAAGCATCATACAGGAAGCCACAATTAGGAAAAGGCACATCTACTGCTTCCATGTCTTTCATTACGAAAAGCAGCACCATAAAATAGCACTGGTGCCATTTGCAATTAGGTGCCTATATTTTGTACTTGTGATTCTAGACCAGTAGTAAGCAAATCTCTGGCCAGCATGGTTCAACCACAAATTCTTGAAACGACACACACAGGATTCATCTTTGCATTAATTGAACCATTAGTCCACCTCATTTAAAACTTTGCCACAGAGATTGACAGCCTTTAGACAGAAATTCTGATGAGACTCTTTTCCACTCATCCATACAGATGCCAAGCACTGAATTGGGGACCTGCTGTCTGCAAATGTACCAGGGGCTCTACTGAATAGACCCTACAGATGTACACAAAATTCCTCTGCCTAGACTTCTTGTCTATCAAACCAAGGGATGAACAACAGTGTGTACATCTGTCTTTGTCCCGTTAGTGGATTTAGTCACTTGAACTTACCCATCATCACATTACATGTGACGCTCAAGCCACATGTTGGCCACCCATGCATTGGATTGGAGTCCAAAAAGTAACATAGCAAGATTAATCAAAATATTCCTAATTGATTGAGAACTAGAAAACACAGTATTTAAGCAGTTCTCTGCTTATCCCAATAGAAATTATCTGGCTTTGGATTGGTCTTTCTACTCTTTGTGGCATTGTTTTAAAAAAGAAATCTTTACTATAGCCAGGCCAGGCAGGGAAGCTGGAGGTCAAATATTAATTCATACTATTTTTGGAACTGCTTTAAAAAGAACCTTCCTTGAAAGTCTGCTGCCTTTAGCTGCTTAGAAATGCCTCCCCCCCCCCGCCTCAAAGTATAAACTGCATGTTAGCATTGGCAAGGCCACACACAAAGTACAATTTAATGATGCAGCAGCATTGATCCCAAGAAGGTCTAGAGTTGGATAGAGGTTTAAAGCCTTGTAAAGGTTATTAAAATATTTTATTTCAATAGAAAAGAAAGCACATCTGTGAATTAAAACTGGGTGGTCTGAAGACAGAATTCAATCCCTTGTCTCTCTAAACTATTTTCAATAGTACTTGTAAATTTATGTTTTGTCCTCTGTTATCTGAGTCACAATCACAAACACATTCCTTAAACTCATTTTCAACACAACCTCTTCTTTGTTGGTACATTGTATTTATCTCATGTAGCTGGGACTTCATTCTCTGGATAGGGATAGGCCAGCTTTTCAAAGAGTTACCGTACTGTATATGCCGAATGTGGAATTGAAAAGCATTTTTGAATTAGAAGACAGCAGCATCCCTCAATAGCCAGTGAATACCTTACTGAGAAATTAGTTTTGTTAGATCGATCTTTATAGCCACCCAAAGTCGTTTGGTGAGATGGGTGGCTATAGAAATCCAATCCAATCCAATCCAAATCCAAATCCAAATCCAAATCCAAATCAAATCCAAATCCAAATCCAAATCCAATCCAATCCAATCCAATCCAATCCAAAAATAGGTCAACCTTTAACAAACTGAAAAAAAATATGCCTAGATTTAAAAAAAAACCCTTCATTTTAAAAAATAACCTTCTGTGGACTGGTAGGGAACAGATTATGAAAAGCAGAGGGCTGAGAAAGGAGGTTTGCATAGCCAACTGTCCTGCAAAAAAAATCAAGATCAGGCTTTGATGCAGTTAAACCATTTTTATACATTTAAACTAGTAACAACCAGAAAAACAAAACACAAGGGCGGCTGCATACTACTCATGGGCATCCAAAGTGGGGCAAGTGATGTCACATATGCTGTGACATCATCATGGAGTCTACTAGATTCCTATGAAGCTATAGTTAACCTACTGACCATACAGACTTGCTAAGGCATGGATTGCTTGACCATGATTTACTAAATAAATTACAATGATTAGGTTTCCATAATCCAACAATCCAAAACTTAAAATACAAATGTGTTATCACTTAATGATTTGCGACTCCATGTAAAGTATATCTTAGCCCCCCTCAGCTTCCCATGCTGGAAGTGAGACAACCACACAGATTGCACCCTAAATTTGGACTCAGGTTATAGCCTAATAAGGCAATTGTAAAGAGACCCAGAGAAGTACAGTATTTAAGGAGGTGGACTAGGACAGGGGAGAGTCAGATTCAAGTGCAGCCGAGTTGCCTTAACTTTAAACCAGATGCATCCTTTTTAAGCCTTACGCAGAGAGGTGCAGTTACCTCATGAGGTTTGAAGTGCTTCTTCAGAAACATTTTCAAAGCCTCTTTTGTCTAGCTGCATACAAGATACAGTGGAACTAAGATCCAAGGGAATGTTAATACCATTCTAGATTTTAAACTGAGAACAAAATCCATAAGTATTTAAAAAAGTCCATCCAGAATCATATATGCAAACAAATACTTCTGTTACTTCTATTTTTTAAGAAAAAAATATTGGCACGTAGGGTATTCCTATGAGGCTGATGGCAGAAGTCAAAGATAATGAAAACCCTAAGTAAAATTTCCTTTTAAAAAGTGATAAAAGTGTGGAGTGTCTGTAAATGCAGTTATTCTTCACCAATTGTACAAAAATACCCTAGATGAAATGAATGGAAAGTCCACCATTTGAACTAGCATTTTGATTTTTGTCCAGCTGGATATATTTCTTATAAAAATACTCTGAAGGGTCTCTTTCCTATTGAGTTAATCAGCTGAACAAACAGAATCTGGTCAGCTTTTCTTAGTCCCTCCTGCACATTCCTTGTGGGTAATCTTGAGTGTCATTTCTCCAGTGTCTTTTATCAGGAAAATTTATACTTTCTTGCCAACAGCCACTACTTGACCATTTGAGGGGGGGGAAAAAGAATCCCTTTCAGGAAGCAAGGGAAACTTAAAAAAAAATATCTTATTTTCATTTTGGTTACAAAGGGCCAAAGTATGTTTATTAGCAGGTGATCTCTGTGTGTCTCTGTGTGTACTACCAACTTTAATTTGCACTCTACTGATTCGCTTTTTCCTTCTCCTGATAAAAACTTGGAAATATAGGCATTGAAAATGTCACTATACTCTGCTGTTGAAAGCCACAGTGATCAGAGACAACTTAAAATGAAGATAAGCTAGATTCAAATAAATAAAAGCAAATGTGCTGCAGAAAAAAAGATCAACCTCAAAAGACCTCAACCTAGAGGTCTTCTTTGCAGACACGAGGTGTTCATGTGCACCCTTCTACTTCCTGAGTCAGTCGAAAAGGCTGGCATAATTTGTTGAGCCCAGGCTCAATAATAAACTTTTTCCATAGTTTGGGAGTGGTCCTGGCCTTACAGCTTTACTGTAGGACAACATATGAGCAGTGATTTATGGATTCACCTAGCTTCATTTCTCTTTCCATGCATTATCACCATCTTAATGAAAACAACAACATTACCATGCTCTTTAAGGGGATGTAGGGATGCTGCGATGCTTGCAATTACAAGGATGTGTTGTAAATACCTCTCGTTAACCGCCATCATAAGTTTGAATGGACACTGAATAGGTGCAGATTAAACAAGTACTACCTGTATTTGCAAATCCAGGTAAAAAAGTGAAAATCTTAATCCATCTATTTTTTTTAAAAAAAAGTACACATGCTTGTCAAATTACTGTACATGGACTAGCAAACCACATTTCTTCAAATCTGAAAAAGAAAATTGAAATCTGCTAAGATAATATGAAGACATGCGTTAGCAAATAACAGAGAGAAGGAAAGGATAGTATAATTGGGTGAATGTCAAATTTATACGATTAAATAAAATCCTTTAGATCTCTTTGGAATAATGCCCAGTACAATTTGTTTCACACACTTCTTCAAAGACTAGATTTTTACCATTAGCCCAAAGAATATTACAATGGAATATTTTTCTTCTTCTTCTTTGGTGCATAAGGTGTCACTTGTGACTGGACCTGGTCTTGTGCTATGACAAAAAGTTCTTTCTTCATAGAATGTAATAGTCCCAGCAGACTTGGAGGGGAGCTGAGTGAGGTATGAACTTACGTGGCATTTTGGTTTTTTTGCTAGATCCTTGGAAAGGGCCCAGCTAAGTCAAGATAAACACTTCATTTTGTTGTGTTAAAGCTAAACTTTTAAAGTTTAGTTTTATGATTATTTATTATGATTATTAATATATTGAGTTGTAGTTACACCTAAGGTATGAAATCTGGCTAAGTGACTTTGGGCCAGTCATTCTCTCTGAGCCCAACTCACCTCACAGGGTGGTTGTGGGGAATTTAGATAACACCCATGCAGCTATCCAGAGTCACTGTGTTTCCTCTCTCTTCTACCACTACCAGCAAAATTAACCACCTCTAATCTCAGCCTAATGGTCCAAATGTAACTGATACCTGGTCTGTTCCTTTCTTTCAACTTGGGCAGTTTTATTTTCTCTGTCCAATCTCTGTTCCAATGGCTGCCCCCACGGGGCATATGGTTTGGGGCATTCAACAATGGGCCTGTATTCTCGGCTGTTTACAACATCTTGTGGTGAAATGAACACGATTTATAACATTTTTTGTCAGAAAACAGAAACTTCCGGTTTATGGCAAAAAACGGCCATTACGGACAGTGGATTTACTTAACAACTGTAACAACAACAACAACTTAAGAATTACCACAAAAAAGTTTATAAAATTGGACACGGTTACATGATGATCCACTTAATGACCAAAATGACTTATGATCATAATTCTGGGCTCAAGAAGTAAGTTAAAGACTACTTCTATACACTGGTGCCAATGTTCCCCATTACTTCTTCTGCAATTACTTTTAATTATCTACAAGTTCTACTTAAGCTTGTTTTGTCAATCTGGCTGACACAAGGTTCCAGAAAACTAATCCTTACTAGCACGTGCCTCTCTAAACTTGATGATCAAGCTAACCACAGTGGAAAGGAGAATTTATATCAGTGTCTGATGGTGAATGCAAATTCTTCCTATATTTTTAGAGAGAGGAAAATCATGTTAATAGAATAGGAAAGGCAGAGGGCTCAAAATGAAGCAGCCCAAAGCAAGGAATCATCTTGTCTGATTCACAGGCCTCCTCAAAGTCAGGAAAATACTTGCTTAAGGAGGCTCCACACCTCTGCAGTTATGCTGGTATTTCTTAAGTGAAAGAAGCCTGGGGAAATAAAGAATATAATTGTGCCTTGTATTTCCATTTTCAGTAAAGCCTTCTTTTTAAAAAAAAAAAAAAAAAAAAACTTTCTATAGACTCAACCACAAAGCTAGCTTCTGCACCTGCAATTTTCAAATCTGAGTTATCCAACTCTGTTTCTCAACATGTGCTCTTAGTACTTCTCAGGTTTTTACTGCCAATCTGCCAATATATATTCATGTTTGCTTTATGTATAGGGCTTCCTACCAAAAAACAGTCTCTCCACTTCCTCAGTGCGGGCAGCTTCACAATTCAGAAATTCAAGCTGAGGTTGATGTAAAACATTCCACCATCATATGGTTCCTTTTAATCAGTCCCATGAGGCAGAGGCATTTTGAGAGGGGTAAATCAGCTCATTTACACACATGGGTTGCCCCTCTCTTGACCTTCCTTTTTGGAAATCTTCCAGAGACCGACTCATACCTCTGCTCACATCTGGAGAGAGCCTTGCCTGAATTCCACAGGTTGCTATGCTCAACAGGAACATTTGGGGCACCCACTTTGGGAGTGCACTTTAATTTCTTCTCTTCTGAATTGTACATACCAGCTTGCAGAATGGTAATACTTTGGAACCAACTGAATGAGAAACAAGGGCTAGATATTTTGATTAATTAATGACTACACAAGGCTCAGAGAAGCAGCAAGAGGGAACAAAGCAGCAGTGACTGGCTCAGCTGCTTATCTGCCATGCTAATTTGCCCTGCTCTGGTTCCCAATGGCTTTGTTCTATTTGTCAAGGTTTACCATTGGCAGAGCTAATTAAATATTAATTAAGTTTTTGCTTGCAAATTGATGACTCAGATCAGTGGTGGCGAACCTATGGCACGGGTGCCAGAGGCGGCACTCAGAGCCCTTTCTGTGGGCACGCATGCTGTCGCCCCAGTCCTAGGCCTTCAGCTGGGTTTTATAAAACTTTTTTGCTTTAGGCCTCCGCCACCGTGTGCAAAAAAAAAAAGGTTCAATCAGTCAATTTCAATTTCTCGCGGGGAAAAAAAAGGTCTTGCAAAGTTGGAATTGATTGATTGAACTTTTTAGTCCCACCCAGTCTGCCGTTACCACCGCAGCCACAGCCACCCAATGGGCCAGACCCACCCGGCACTCGATGATGCATAAATGGGTTTTGGGTTGCAGTTTGGGCACTCGGCCTCTAAAAGGTTCGCCATCACTGACTCAGATCAATAGAGATTGGATAGAGGAGATAAAACTGGCCAAGTTGAAAGAAATAAACAGACCAGGCATCAGTTACATTTGGTTCATTAGTCTGAGATGAGAGATGATGGATTTTGCAGGGTAGCGGTAGATGAGAGAGGGAACATGGTGATTCTGGATAGCTGCAACTGAGCAGGTAGGATACTCTCCAGGGATGTTATCTAAATTAGACAACAATAACCAAGTCCAGCAACAATTGCTTATAGCAGCCTTTCAAAATGTGAAATATCAAAATAGATACAAAAAAGAGAACCTCAATGAATCACAACACCATCTATAAGGCAGAGATTTTTGCACTTTGTGATGCCACAAACTACTAATATTTCAAACAGAAAAGACTTTTCACCTTAATACAGGTAGTCCTCGAATTACAACCACAACTGAGCCCAAAAGTTCTGTTGCTAAGTGAGAAATTTGTTAAGTGAATTTTACCCCATTTTATGACTTTTCTTGCCAAAATTGTTAAGTGAATCACTGCAGTTGTTAAGTTAGTAACAGGGTTATTAAGTGAATCTGGTTTCCCCATTGACTTTGCTTGTCAGGTCACAAAAAGTCATTGCATGACCTTGGGATGCTGGAACCGTCATAAATATGAACCAGTTGCCAAGCACCTGCATTTTGATCACGACCATGGGGATGCTGCAATGGTCATAAGTGTGAAAAACGGTCATAAGTCACTTTTTTCTAGTGCTGTTGTAACTTTGAACGGCCACTAAATAAACTGTGGTAAGTCAAGGACTACCTCTATAGATTCAGGAATCTGCTCTCAATAGTCAAATTAACTAAACTGAACCCCAGGAAATGCAATGGGATGAAAACGTAAGACTGATAGAAACAGTCTTGTTTATTTAAAAAAATCCCTTCGATTGGATAGCACTTCTTGATTACAAACAATTAGAAAATTCAATCCCAACTTCTTCCATCTTCTTTTTAATATTGCTGATAGAGTTCACATTTAGATAATTCAAAGGCTTGACCAATTAAGAGGTGTCAGTTGCAATCCCAAACTCACTGGACACACTTCAGTTAAGAATTGAGCTGTTTAGCTCCTACAGTTCTATGACCAGAGTCCGTGTGAACTAAATAAGGATGTGCACATCCAAACATTCAGAAGGAATTTTAATCCATAGAGCATAATCAGGCACATCAAGGGCTGTTTAAAAAGTATCGGTAAGTTAATGTTGGTGCCTAAGTTTCAGAATTTTCAATAGAACTAAGATTGAGATTCACATGTTTCTTTGCACTACCTAGATAAGCTGGCTGCCCGGAGCACAATCCCACCAGATTTGAGGATTTTGCCCATGAGATGCACTCTGGATTTTTCTTCTTATCTGTGCTTAGATAAGGAGGAAAAATGTGACATTTTATTTTAGCTCCAGTATGGCTACAAGTGGTTTTCATGAACCAGACAGAGCCAGCTGGATAATATTCTGGTGATATCATCTCTACTCTATTGCAGCCTCCTGAAGGGCATCCAAAGTCATGGTTCTCAAGTGTAGAACTGAGGAATTAGAAACGATAAAATGTTCTACACAGAAGAGGGAAAGGTTTAAAGATCCCACAGGTTTCTCATCACTTTTCACTGCAAGTTTCTAATATTTGTAGAATTCATCAAGTTCAAAGGAAGATCAAAAAGTCAGATGGGAGCCAAACGTTTGTACATCTATTTTCAAACAAAACAGTTCCTCTGATATTTTCCAGAATGATTCTTTTGATAATTTTAATTATTCTTTATAGACTAACTCTTTGAGTAGTACAAATAGATTTACCCTAGGAGCAAATTATTGGAAGAGTAACAGCCTAGCAATTATTCTAGTAGAATCTATTCACCACTTGTATCTTTCTCAAACCTGTGATTTCAAGGCTTTTGGCATTCCCTCCATGAGCCCAAATATCTCATACACTGCACATGTTTCTTGGTCCACCTGAATAAAGGTGGCTTTATATAGCTTCTTTTGATTCTGTATAGAAAAGCAGAGTGACTTTACAGTCTTATGCATTCGTTTTTTAACTGACCTGCTTCTTAGCACAATTCTATTTTTTTATTGAATTCAATGAAATTTATTCATAATTAAGTCTGCAAAGGATTCCAACTTTAATTGCACAGATGTTAAATATGCCTTTTTATATTTAACAAATGTGAGACTTAGGAGGATGAGATAAAATTTATACTCTGAATTAAAGCAATCTAATAATGGTTCCCTTAAGTATCAAGTCCATCATTATATTTTTTCTAATTATACTTCATACTATACAATTGTCCTGTACTGCAGGGATATCTAGGAACAAATGGTAGTTTTGGAAGTGGGGTTGAGGTAGAAAATGATGGAAGGAAAAGAAGAAGGAAGAAGGAGAAGTGAAGAAGATAGTACAAAATAAACTGTCACCTCTATAATAAAGAAGTGGTATCATATTGACAATGTAGTAGTTTTCCATGAGTTCGATAAATCAAGACTAAGTTTTAAACCATCAAAACAGTTTTTTGATTCCTGAATGTGAGCTACCTGGACAACTGCCATACTTGCAGGAGATAAAGGATGAGGTAGGTGCCAGCACATATTTTATCAGGCAATGAACTCTTCAAATATGAATTATCTCATTGCTAGGTAATAGCACAGCCATTTTCTGACATATAGAAGAAAAAACTGACTAATTTACCTGGATTATTTCCAGCATAGATTTGGGAAATGCTACCTAAATTGCCAATATTAACTAGAAAAAAATATAAGATTGCATTCATAATAGACTTATATCTAAATAAAGAATTTTAATTAAATGGCAACATATCATGTTGACTATTGTACTGGATAAACAATATAATGTATGAACAAGAAAGGACACTTTCAGTACTGGAGTTGGTGTAGTGAAAATACAGAAACACCTGGTGGCAGCAAAGAATCATGAAAGCAACATATAACTGAGCCCTTCAAAGTTGAATAGAGGAAGAACTCTGTGAATATTGAAGAAAATGTCCACAAAAACTCTTTGTTATCAGGGAAAACAGTTTTTAACATTCACATTAGCAGGGGGAAAAAAGAGCTTAACAGAAATCAGTCATTTTTAGCTAGAAACAGGGCTGCCAAAACTGGAATGTTAAAATCCAGACAAATGCTGGATTATAGCAGAAATATACAGAAAATTGACTCTGCTTCCATCCAGCAGTTGTCTGGATTTTTGCAGACATGTTTGGTAGCACATTTCCTTCAGTTTTCTACCAACAATTGCCTTTGAATATGCTGGCATAGACCTCTCATCATTTTGTTAAGTTTTTCAGGAGCAAAGATTTGCTTTGAAAATGTGTGAGCTAACTAGGGTTTTGTTTTTGTTCCCTTCTTTTATCAGCACAAAGGTCCCATACACTCAAGGTATAGTTATGTAAAATTTTAAAAACCCCAAATCCAGTATTGTACTAGTGATGATTGTGAAGCACTTAGGGGCCAAATCATGATATTGAACTATTTTCCTCTACTACTTTTGACTTATATTACATTTCCTCAAATTAAAACAACAAAATATTTTCTAAACCTTTAATCTCCAGTACCCTCTCTTCATTTTATTTGTGTTCACTTTCAAAAACACTGGCTGGATTTCCCCCATGTTAATTTATCATAATCATAAGGACTAAACTGGAACTCATCCCTCTGTAGTTGCTAACATAGAAGTATGCCACATTCTATACTTAACCAAGTATTTGGACTTAAACCTGATATTTTATTAAGGGTCTCTAATGACAATTTCAAAATGGCCTGTGAGGCTAAGCTTCCAACTAATGAACTTGTCATTCCTTTACTTGAGATAGGAGACATGACTTATGGCACATATATAAATCTTCAAAATTAAATCCCCTTTGACAGTTTAAGTGTTCTAAATGAAAAATGAGAAGAATTTGTCAAAGCTATCATCAAACCAGTATATTAAATTCTAAACATATGTTTCAAAAATATAGAGAATACCATTGTGGAAAAAATAACTATTTAAGTTTTAAATAACTTGGACAACAATTCTGGCTTCACGTTTGCATTTTCTCTCTTTCTCTTTCTTCTTAAATCATTTGCTTCAAAAGTCTCTAAAATATAAAACTGACTACGTAATAAGATTCACAAGAGATATTTATTTATACATTTATCAAATTTATATACATGCTCATCTCATAAAACAGTGATTCTGGGTGGTATACAAGAAGTGTATTGGATGTGATATTTTATATTGGATATATTATAATATACGGATTCTTGCACTTAAAATAACAGATATACTCTTAAAATAGGCTCCTACTGATGTTACTGAAATGGTTTGGATATGTAATCTGTTGTGGTCTAAAAAAGATCTCAGAGCTCTTTCTTTATATCAGAAAATCTGCATATTTGTTGATGAGAAATATTCAAATACTACACTTACCACTCCACTCTTGAAGCGAAGAACAAGAAATCACTCAACTGAAGAGGAATGCTTATGTGCATGCACAAGCATGGCCCTTGACTGCGTAGGCTTCTAGTTCTGAAACATTTCGTTTATAGAGGAGTGCTCACCACTAAAGGCAACTGTGCTCTACGGGAGGATGAGTGATATCACAATACCACTCTATAGAGGGGACAGACAGAGCATACCAAAGGTCAGATTTCTCCTGCTCAATTAAGCGATAGATTCTACAGAATCATGTAGTTACAGACTTCATCAGTGGCACCATATTCGACACAAGGCAGTAATGGATAATTGTTCAAAAGTATTTTTGAGACAGGTTAAGCTGTACATATTTAACATAAAATACAAAAGCAAATTCAGAAAGAACATTTGCTTAATATTTCTGAGCAGTGGGGAAAGGAACTGGGCCTATTTAGTCATTTGATCCTCTGCAGCCATCCATGGGATGGTGGGGCGGGGACAGAGAGTATCTTCCAAATAAACAAGACTCCAACATCCAGAATTCCCAACAAAAACAGCCAATACTACAAAACTACTTAGAAGACATTAATGAACTTTTAACTCTTCTTTATCCTGTTAAAAGCACTGACACATTTTAATAAGCAAGCACAGAATCTATCACCTAATTGAGTAGGAGAAATCTGACCTTATCTACAGGTAGTCCTCACTTAGTCTTAGTAATTGGGCCAGGAACTCCATTGCTAAGCAACATGGTTGTAAAGCATGACATCATGTTGCCATGGAAACTTACAATAACAGCTCCAGCAGTCCCAATTGTCATTGTTAGGCAAATCCTATGCAGTTGCACCATCCTACAGTCACATAAGTGCCATTAGTGACCTCCTGAAAGCTTTCCCATTAATTTTGCTTGCCAAAAGCTCCCAGGGAAGGTTGCAAATAATGGTCCTGTGACTGTGGGATGCTGTGACCATCATTGTGGGGACACTGCAATGACCACAACTATGAAGACCATAGACGTTTTTCTCATTCAATGCCATCATAACTTCAAATGGTTGCTGAATGAGTGGTCATTACACAAGAATTATTTGTACTGAATTTATATACTGTGCCAATCTATAGTCTTCAACTTCTCCTCCTTAAGTCAACTTCTCCTCCAAATGACTGGATGAACTAATGATATGATAGAATCTGGAAGAATGAAGACGCCGTAAGACAAGATAAGAACAATTCTTGAAGCGAATTAAAGCAAGCTCCTATGAAGCAGAAGAAGAAAGAAGAAGAAGAGTTTTGACTGAGTAACTGAGAAATCCTGAAGTCTTTATGGGAATTATATACTGAACACAGTGAATGGTGAAATATATTTTGAATCCTGCTAGGGCCTAGGCCGCCTCTGTGATCCAACTTTCAGGACCCCGGTACAGGCCTGAGAATTCAAGGGCAAACCCTCAGCTCATACCCATGCCCACTCTTTCTTTTGTTCATGAGCCTCAATCATCATTACTTCCAAACCATTTTTCTATGTATGTAAGCATACGTGTACGTGTGTGTGTGTGTGTGTGTGTGTGTGTGTGTGTGTGTGTGTGTGTGTAACCATGAGTGGACACTGGCGGAAAATACTGTCATTAAACTAAATAAGACAAGAGTACAAGATTTGCCCTATAAAATACAGAGATATTTTTCTCCTGACATCCTATTATTATTAAGTCAAGAAACAATATCTTACTGTAACTTATTGATTCTCCATTACTTATTGTCATGGAACTGATGAACAAAAGTAGTTAGAAAGGCAAGGAGATAGCAGAAACTTGAGATCTGATAAAGCAATGAAAGCTGGTTACAACAATGATACCCCAAGACAGGAACAGGTTACTATTTGGAGGAGGGTCAATAGCTAATGGATGTAATGGGAAAGAAGGACTGAAGTAATAGCATCATCAAAGGGACTATGGAAAGGTTTTCAGCTCGCTGCTTTACTAGGGGAACTGAACTTTGTTAAAGAGATGAAGCCTATCCAGGTTATCTGGTTTCCTGATGAAAATCTAATAAATATTATATTGCATTTGGTTTTTGGATTACTGCGAAATGTTAGTGGCACAAGTGTTCAGAGTCACCTAGTCCTGTTCTAAATAAATATTAAGATTGTCAGTCAGTATAGCAGAAACAGATCAAGGAAGTAATTCAATTAAGTTTGGGTATGATATATTAAAAAAGTTTTATTTCACTCTGGGAAATCTGTGCCTGAAGCCCAAAATTTCCTTGTCTAATAACTGTTATGTTAAATTTCCTTGTAACGAAATGGAAAAAAACTAAGAAGTGATAAAAGAAATTTCAGATAAGCGTTGAGCTATGAAGTTATGAAGCTTATCCTTCTCACAACTTTGAGGTTATTCTGTGTGGTATTACTCTTGAGAGACTATTTTGTCTAATTCTCAAATCAAAGCACTATATGCATCATAAAGGTTGCTCTTTTATAAAATGTTTCCAGAAGCATGACTCTAAGCAGTATTAAAGTTCAGATCAGGTTTCCAGAACATTTATTTATTAATGACACTCTCTTTAACCTATTTTGCCCAGGGCAGAATTCTTGTCTTCCGTGTATCTCATCTCATTTCACAATCAATGAATGCTTAATTAAGATGAAGTATTGCCCTGTCTCCTGCCCCTCCTATAAGAGAATTAAATTTGTTCAAGGAAAAGAATATGCTCCTCTAACATTTGAATCCAGATGCAGTTGAGGAAAGAATAGATGTATCTACTGCTATTAATTAAGAATTACAATTCCCATAGATTATAACTTGCCTCAATAACTGCCATCATTTGGGCTGCCTGCCAGCCAAGAATTATTGGTTTGTAACATCATTATAAAGCTAGAGATTTCACATAAAAGCTTGGCTCACACAATCTTATACTCAGTTTGAAAGCTGTTTTCTCCCCAACCTGTTTACATCAAGTTTTACATATGTCTCTGAAGTTTAAGATAGTGTTTTATACTTCCATGGATATCAGAAATAGAATTGATGAGATCAGTTCAAAAGATAGTAAGATGGCAGACTTTAAACTGTCAAAAGATTATAGAAATCTTGTGAATATACACACATATACACGTGCAAAGATAAAATGATTAGGACATTTGGCAAAAGCTTTTTATTTTCCTTTGAGAGTTATCTCACTATCTTCCAAAGAAATATGTAAGGAACTTAAGCTGATATTTGAAAAAGATCTTACTTCTGGCCTGGACAACAATTAAAAGGGAAGTTGCTATTGTCTCTTACTTGCTGGAATGATTGATACAAGATCAACTCCCATTTCTAAGCAGCATTATACTTGAGAGAGAAAACAACACAATATGTTATGCCATGTAACCAGCAAGGGAGTCGGATTTCCATAGTCCAAACATGCCCAGAAAACAGCTAAACTTTAGAGTCTGATGTATTGAGCTAAATTTCAGAGTCTGATGGATTCAGCAAAGGGATATGATGTCCACAGAACACATCTTCCTATTGTTCTGAGCACTAAGAAAAAGGATGTCTTTTTGTCTTCACTTTTTCTCTCCAGTAAGTTTTTTACCTTTGCTTGTTACACTTGCGAATAGCTAATTTTTCTATAATTTGCTTATATTCTTAAAAGAAACCAAATATTTGGGCTTTCCTGAATAATAACCAAGGGGACTGGAGGTTAAAACATATAAGGAACGGTTGCTGGAATTGGGTATGTCTAGTTTAATGAAGAGAAGGACGAGGGGGGACATGATAGCAGTGTTCCAATATCTCAGGGGCTGCCACAAAGAAGAGGGAGTCAAGCTATTCTCCAAGGCGCCTGAAGGCAGGACGAGAAGCAACGGATGGAAACTAATCAAGGAGAGAAGCAACTTAGAACTAAGGAGAAACTTCCTGACAGTTAGAACAATTAACCAGTGGAACAACCTGCCTCCAGAAGCGGTGAATGCTCCAACACTGGAGGTTTTTAAGAAGAGACTGGACAGCCATTTGTCTGAAATGGTGTAGGGTTCCTGCCTGAGCAGGGGGTTGGACTCGATGACCTCCAAGGTCCCTTCCAACTTTTTTTATTATTATTATTATTATTATTATTATTATTATTATTATTATTATTATTATTATTATTATTATATCACTTTCAAGACAACGGTGCTGTTTTATTCCATTTTTTCTAATCAACCTCAATCCAGATTTCATTACACTCTATGGTAAGTTCAGTTGAGCATCTGCCAAAGAGGGATGCAATTCATGCTGGTTACATAAAACACCCACTGGGGATAAAATGAATATTTTACTTCTTTTGAGGCACTTACTTTGAACAATGGCCATATTTAGGAGACTAAGGATGGGGTTACAGTTTCTTTCTTTTGTTACCAAATTCAATTAACCGAAATTAAAATGTAATTTTAATCAATCATTGCAATTTCTTTGATTTCTAAATGGCTACTCTTCATTACCTATCTTCAGTGCAGCTTCATTTGAATAGTTTATTTCAAAGGCCATTGACCAACATGTGCTTTTTTCCCCCCTCCTTTGGCTTCTTAAATTATACATAAAATCCCAATGTGATTTAATTATCCTTGATCTTGCTGGCAGCTGCAAGAACAAATTTTGCACAACACTGAAAGAAGAACTTTGCCTTTGGTATCAGATTGGGAAATTGAAATGGATGAATATGCAGCAATGGCAAAATTGACAATAGATATCCATAATAGAGTCTAACCAAACTTAAGCAAGAATGATTCCTATAGACTGTATATTAAATAGCGGAGCAAATTTAGACATTTGGAATATGTTTTTTTAGGAAGAAAGTTGTGAGACCAATCAAAATAATACATTAATGGATTTATTTATATCACATTTTGACATTCCTTATCTCATTATCTGAATCACTCTGAGCAGATATTTAAATAAATACTAGCAATACAACTTTCACGTAAAAGTATAAATATGTAGGCTGTGATAAGCAGTTGGATAAATGAACAGAAGGGAAGGGGAAAATGTATTACTAGACTGTATTTTTATTTGTGCCTTATTTATGCTCAGTAGTTGTTTTTTTTCACATTATTCGATTGTTACTATTGAGTGCAGAGTTTTTCCCTTTGTATTTCTTTATTCTAAAAATAAAAATGTCTTAATTAAAAAAAAAAGCTTGATCTTTTGAGAGAAATTCAAAAACAGTGTTGCTGTTGGTCGGTAGGGCATTCTTTGATGTTATCAACAGACGATTGATAAAAAGTTGCATCAACCATCTGAATTCTGCATATTGGAGACATTATAGTCTAATACTTCAATAGAGAAAATCAGGTATGTGAGTCACAAAACTGCAACACAAACTCCTGCTGATTCTGCGGAGGATTGGGAGGGGAAAGCCATCTGTTCCAAAGGTTTTTGATATTTTTTTTGATCTAAGCTGCTCAAAGGATTTTATGAAAGGAATAAGCTTCAGATGTAGCCATCAAACAAATATAGGGTAATAAGTAGGAGGGGAGGAAAGGAAAACCATAAGTCCTGGCTTGTTGAAAGCCCCAATTATTTTCTCCTCCTTTCTCACTGTATGGTGCCTTTCTGAACTAAGGAAAAATTTGCAAAGTGTTCTATGCTGGTAGCAAAAGACTTGGTGGAAAGGGAGGACAGAGGAAAGTAGCAGGAGAAAAATGTCCTCACAAATTTAAATACATATATTTTGTATTTGACCCCCCCATTAATAACATACATATATATATATATACATATATATATATATATATATATATATATATATATATATATATATATATATATATNGACACCAGCCTGAAGATGACGAATGTGACTTCGTCGAAACGTCGCCAAGGTACTTTTAATTCTACGCGGGAGAAAACCCGAATAACTAAAGACATATATATATATATATATATATATATATATATATATATATATATATATATATATATATATATATATATATATATATATATATATATATATATATATATATATATATCACATTGCCATCTGGAGAGAGTGGTCACATCTGTAGATCAAAAAGATGGGTTGATTCAAAGCCACATAAATCTTCTTCCTTATAATGCATAATGATTTAACACTCTACCATGGAAATGATCAAGTGCTTTAGTATTAGTATAAAAAGAAGAAATAAGAAACTTCTTAAGCGTGGAACAATTCTAGAGCAACTGCATTTCTTCCTATAATGAAACTGTAGGGTACACTAATCATATTTCTTTTTGATAACATTCAAGGATGGCAAGCTCCTCCATGCTTGAATGTCTCCCATGATTACAGCTCATTATGTGTGCCAAGGGGGCTATAGTGCCATTCAGTACTCTTTGGAGCTCCCCAACTTCTATAATTTTCATGCTACAATAGCTCACAGGAGAACTTTAAAAGAAAAGGACAGTTGGCTTTGTACGGCCTGCTGACTATTTTGTGTTTTCTTGAGTTCCTACAACAGCATGAAATGCTTCAACTCCATATCATGCTTATTTTCTATTAATAATAAAATGTATTTAAAAGCATTGCCTTAAAGCAGGCCACGGATAAATTGTACATCAGTCTAAACACACACACACACACACACACACACACACACACACACACACACACAGCAGTTTCCCATTAGATTCATAAGAAATCTCCTTCTCAGTCCAGAAAAAATAGAAAAAGCTCACTGAAGACAACAACCTTCATTTTTCAAACCAAAGGTCTTTGCCAAGGAGTTCTAAACTCTGGGTGCATCCACCAAGAAAACCCAAGAAAACCTCTATGCTTAGCATCCTGAAATGCTAGGACACTTAAAGCTCAAAATGTTAAAACTGCAGGTGTACAAATACTTGAGGATGAACTATTTTGAATTTGAAACAGACTGTTCTGCCCTCATGTGTTAACTCAATCAACATGAATGATTCCTCATCTTGAAATTATCCTGTTTTGTTCATGCTTGAATTGAGGTAATTTGAATTCTAGTCCCAATTACTATCGTAGGTCAGGACTACCTGTATCTACTGAGTCATCTCAAGATGATCATAGCATGGAAGATAGCAATTTGGAATATAGGAGGAGATTTATTTATTAATCCATTGATTCATTCATTCATTCATCCAATTTCTATAGCCACCCACCTTAATCCAATTGAGTTGGGCAGTGTTGTAACAACGTTACAACACATTAAAACCATAAAAGCAGTTGCAAGTAATACATATAGGGAGCCAAGAAATATCATAAAAAATACGTAAAAATTAATAGTGCATGAGGCCCCATACACTTTCAGAACTCCAGGCTCATGCAGACATCATCCAGGTCTTTAGAGTGTTATGAAAGGCTAACAGGGTTAGGGCCATCCTGAGCTTCAAAGGAAAAATGTTCCAATGGACAAGGTCTACTGTTAAGGAGATACTTCTCATGATCTCAGCCAGCTGACATTCCTTAGGTAACAGGGCCTGCAGCATCCCCGATTTAATAGACTGAATTGGATGGGAAGAAACTATTGTGAAGAGATGGTCCCCTTAGGTAACCTGATCCGAAGTCAGGCAATTGCAAGAGCAGGAATTAATAAATGAAATAAAAGGAAGAAGAAAGGTATGTTATATGTCTGTGAAACAAAGAGAGAGAGAGAGAGAGAGAGAGAAAGATGTTATAGAAATTTAGTTGATGGTCTTATTTTTTGGAGTGGAGTAAATACATGCAAGGAAGCAAAGATGTAGGTTTGATCATTATGAACGACAGGGCTAAGATGCATGTCATGAAATATGAACTGGGATCATCTGGCTGGCTGTAGGTATGTATGAAAGTAGGAACCTGTAGATTGGTGAAAATTGCTTGTTATGTTCCAGTGAACAGTGTTAACCAGAAATCAAGTTTGGAAAAAAATAGAGCAGCATTCTAAATGAACGTGATCCCAAGTGAGAAAATAGTCTGTTAAGTGATATGAATGGATAGAGGGAACAACAAAAGAGTATAGCAAAAGTAACTGAGTCATTCATAAACCCAAGAAAGCATTAGAATGTTGACTGGTCTTATTCAAAAAAGGCCTATTTCAAACACATAGTTTAAACATAAGTCCATTCATATACACCCAGGGAAAAACAATTAATACAAATCAAGAAGCATGACTGTTTTGATTGTTTATGACAAAAAACCCTGAGGGAATTGGTGAAAGGTACAGAAATAATTAAAGGTTTTAAATGTGTGACAGGCCAATCTTTGGTAGAGTCAAAAGTGGATCTTGTGAAAAAAATGAACAAGGAAAACAATAAACGAAGAATTGGAGGGAAAGTAGATGAATACAGGAGAAGAAAGCATGAGTCCCATATACTAGGGATCATCTGCTCCAGATAGAAGCTAGTTGTTCTTCATTGCCAAGTTACACTATTTGTTCTCATTCCCCCAATCCATCAGTAAACTAAAGTGGTGGGACCAGAAAATATATGCCTGTTCTGTTACTACCCCAGTCCTGCAGAAAGCCAGTCCACTGAGATAGGATTGGCTCTTCCTTGTTACCTGCAGGAGGAATTTAAAACAATTCTCTTGTCAGGCTTTTTGGTGTTAGCTTACTGGGGGTTGTTGCTATTTTAATTTACTGTCCAGGTTTATTACTTTTGTTCTTTTACTGCAGTTGTATATTTTATACTATTTTTTCTTTTTATTTATTGTTAGAGGGGGTGGCTTAGAAATGGCATTAAACTATTAGAAGGCAGACAAATGGCTGTCCAGCCTCTTCTAAAAACTTCCAGTGTTGGGGCATTCACATCCTTCGGAGGCAGGTCGTTCCACTGATTAACTGTCAGGAAATTTCTCCTTAGTTCTAGGTTGCTTCTCTCTTTGGTTAGTTTCCATCTGTTGCTTCTTGTCCTGCCTTCAGGTGCTTTGGAGAATAGCTTGACTCCCTCTTCTTTGTGGCAGCCCTTGAGCTATTGGAACAATACCCAGCAATCGTTCCTTATATGTTTTGCATGGCACTGCCCTTGAAAACAATACCAAAGCTGCAATTGCTCCAGAATACACTGAAGCTGATAGTTATGGATGAAGTATGGGACATTCATGTAGCACTCTAATTTATGACCTGTATCAGCTCCTAGTAACCTCCTGGTGTAATTCAAGGTGCTGATTTTCATTACAAAGCCTGTAGAGAGCCAAGGAAAGAATCTTGGGGAAATCAGATAGAGGCAATGGTTACAAGATACTTTAAGCCTGGGCAACAGAAAAAGTTCTGACCTATCTCCTGAGCTAGCTGATTAATCATCAAGGTGAATTGGTCCATCTGTGTTGGCACCTTTCTCATGCTACACTGTTTGGTTCTGATGGCAAGTGGGCCTTCGATGAGAAGGTCAATACATATGGTGTTGATCTAGGACATTTCAGACAATTTCTCCTGTTGTAAAATTGGAATTACAGAGAAAATGCTCTTGCTGTCAGAAAATTGTCTCAGGATTTTCTTTTTGGAATTAGACTCAAGGCAAATAAGAAAAAATATTTACTGAATATTAAACAGTTTCAACAAGACATGAATCTGGTTCTACATAGTGCATATGTATTTTTCCAAGATTTAAACTTTCCTTCTCCCTGCCTGTTTTTAGTGGACTGGTTGCTTCTCAAGCTATATTGGAGTGGACAGCCATAACTAATTTAAATAATAATAATGCCTAATTATTTGTGCCTAGACAGTTCTCCATTGCTTTAGCATAATTGGAGAGAGAAAAAGAATGCTTGATTGGAATAGTAGTATTGCCAACCCTGCTATTTTTAACAATTTTACCACCCACTCTTCTATGCTTACAATGTCATTACTAGTAGCATCCTCCATATTAACTTCAATAAAACATAAGAGGCAGTCGTAAATGTATTGCCGTAATCCTCCATTATTTCAGATATGGACTTCAGATATTCACATTAAAAGGCTAGTTTAATAAGATAGAATTGTTGGCTCTTCTTTTCTGCATCTATTGTCTTAAGAAATTAAGACTCCTCTGATCTAGCTGTCAGCCCAAAACCAAGAAGGACATGTGGTGATTCTTCCAAGCTGAGTTCTTTATTATTTCATACCTATGGACAAAATCTTGCCACAATGAACATTCTGCCATCTGCATCTACCATATATTCTGAAAACTATTGGGAAGGGCCTGTCTTCACCCTCTTTCTCTCATACATAATATATGGGCTGAATTGCCTCTTATGCTTCTGTGCATCACCTCCCTCCTGGGAATCCATCTCCTTATTACATTCCATCACAACTTGTTGAAAATAATAGGCAGGAGTGAACTTTTGTGTACAAAATGAAGTCTTAAAGTACAGGTTGACCTTATTTGTGGGGTTGCATCCCAGTATACAACCATAGAAACGATGTTGCATGTAATGAAAAGTTGAGACTAGGAGAACTGGGGCGCTAGATTCTATAACACTAGAAAATGACTAAAAAAGGAAAATCAAACATGTAAGGGAAAAGCAGAAATAATGATAACTGTTCTTTGGCCAATTCAGACATTCCTTTCCCCCTATTTTTTTGCAAAGAGAAAAATCAGAAATAAAGATTATGTGTACTTACAGTATATATTTCTCTGGGGAGAATAAAATAAGAAGATGATCAAAAAGAGTCAGAATGCTGCAAATATTTGGAAACTGGGAAACTGATGGGAGTGGAGGGCAGATATTTACTTCACTATATGTGTAAAACAGTAGTTAGATCAAAGCCACACTTGGGAATCTATGCATTTGTGAAATAATTTATTATTCTGGTACAGAATTATTAACCATGGAAATGAGCAACTAAAGCTAATGAAGATAAGATAAGATAAGATAAGATAAGATAAGATAAGATAAGATAAGATAAGATAAGATAAGATAAGATAAGATAAGATAAGATAACCTTTATTGTCATTTTTTTTACTGTGGGCACAACAGCACACATCAAAAATGAAATCCCACCAGTATATAAATTAAAATCACACCAATTACCTTGCACTTTCAAAAGTTGCAGAAGGTGACTTTCCAACAGCACCAAATCCAACACCAACAGCCAAACCCTCTGAAACAGAGCAAGAAAGTCGTGGTTACTAATCCTGCAATTAGCTTGGCAGACAGATTGTTCTATTCAAATCTTTGGTTTATATAAAACTTGCAGAATAGCAACAGTTCTTACCTGATGTATAAGTCTACAATTTTCCACTATCCTGGAAATTATAAATTCTCTGATATCTACAAAACACATTACTGGTTAAGATGGAAATTATTCAAAACAAAGATCAATAATGACATTAATGATGACTTCCAAAGAAGCCATCATTATGCCCCCATTGGGAGTATAAAACTCATATATGTTTGATTGTTCCGCTCTATAATTTTAAGCCTAAACGTTTACACAAGGGCACAACATTAGATGCTGGAATTACTACTGTAGGCCAGCATCACAATTTGGGGCTGGTATCACAACATAAAACTATTAGACATTAATCTTAAGGATCATGCTGTGCAAGATGATTCTTTATACGGAACTAACCTATTTTAAAAGTTGGGAACAGATATTCAAAGCATCACAGTAATTGAACAATGATAATATAGCATGGACACAGATGGAGAAGAAATATATGGAAGATGAAAACTACTCATCAGCATTCTAACTACCTCAAGACGCCACATGTAGGGAAGAGAGCAGATGGGATACTTGTTTCAGAAGACACGTGACACAAATTATATTGGTGTAAAGTGTTATGTTTTTTGTCCAGATGGAACTAAAGCATAATATAGTATTCACCTTGTCAGAGGGCACTTTCTACCTGCCTTCTTTCAAGATTAACCACTTGTTAGTATCTCCTACAGGACTGCATTCCTGAAGCATATCAACAAACGTCTTTCTAAATGTGAGGAGATGAAATTGAAAAGTATTAAATAGGGTGTTTATGGAGATTTTGTCATGCAGGTCATGGTTGTCCCAAAGGTACTTTTTCACGGGGCAACTGGACTTTCTTTTTTCTCTCTGAAGACGTTTCACTTTTCATCCAAGCAGCTTCTGCAGCTCAGATATTAAATAGGATCAATTGAAAACTAGTAGTAAAAAGAGTTGTTGTTTAAAGAAGGGGCTGATAGTGGTATGAGTATGTGGTGACACAGGAACAGAGAAGACCAAAACCATCAGAGGTTCTAGGCAAAGCTGATAGAAAGACAAAGTTTAGTCTTGTTTTCTCAATTGTCTGTTCTGCAGAGTCCTTTGAAAATGTTGACTGGCGACTAGGGCCAGCAAAAGGAGGAGCCAGCAAGCAGCACCATCCACAAAGAGGCTGAGACATGGAGAAGAAGAAAGGTGAAAAAAGATGTCTGTATTCACCCAGAGGAAAGTCCCACACAGTAGTTCTTTGGAGAAGAACGAAGGGCTAAGAAGCAGGAATGACAATGCATCCACAGAAGAGTGACCATTGTCCTAATATGAGAGACAAACTCTGCACCATGCTTGAATCAAGAAGCTGGAAGAAGCTAAACAAGTAACTCTGGGAAAGAAGGAGGAGGTAAAGAGTCAAAATAAAAAAAGTTGTAAAGCAATAAAAGAGATAAGAAAGTGTTAGCAGAGATAAATAATCAGGGGAGAGTGAGAACAAGAGGACTAAAGATAAGAACTTAAGGTTTGGATGAAAAAACTGCTGCTAAGTAAAGAAAAAGCTTCAAAGTTGAAACCAAAATCTAACTAAAAAGGAATTATGTTAGAATAAGACAGAAAAAAACAGCTAATGTTTAGAAATGCAAACATTAAAAGTGACACTAATCACTGACTATAATAAATCAACCCTCTATTTTGCATATTATTGTAAAACGATATATTTTTGTAATAAAATTCTGATTCCTGCCTGCCTTTATAATCCTTTATATATATAAAAAAGAATCCCATGATCCATCATCCCTGATAAATGGCCATTATAGCTGGACTGATAAGAATTCCATAATAATTTTACACTACACTCCAATGTAAAGCCACCTTGTCTACTTGAACAGGTCTGAGGGACTAAATAGTCCAACAAAACTGTATTTAAGATGGTTGTTCCACATCTGGAATGTCAAAGGAGAAAGATATAAGGCACAGCATTTGTTTTTCAAGCAAATCCCACATAGGAAAATATAAACATAATTCCTTATTGGGGAAAAAATCAGGTCAACCTTCCCTGAAATGACTTTTGTCAGTAAAACCACTTTTGCTTTGTCAGCTTCGCTGATGTGAAAATTAGAATTCTTAGGACATGTTAACTCACAGGAGATGAAATTTGTTGTTAGCCAGATTTTACATTTTTTAAAAGTTATTATAGTAAAGAACTCTGCATGTTCCATTAAGACACCCTTCTGCCAGGTGTATTTTCAGCTCTGCAGGGGATAAATCTGAACTGCCTTAATTACAATTGCATTATCTGTTAATAGGGAGAGAAAAGAAAGCATTTAGCCTTCAAACAGGTGCAAGAAATCACACAATATTTTGTGCTCACCAGAGATGAGTTTTGAAGTAATTCCTGCATAATTGGCTCGTTCTCCTTAACTCAATTATGGAGACTTCTATTTTTTTCCCCTCAGTTATATTCCCTATGTCTCAAAAGTGAATGTTTGTGGAATAATTCTTACCTGGATAAAAAACATCAAGGTATTTTTTTAAAAAAATAATATGTTGACAGACTCTATTTACCAAGAAAAATAGGTGGGTGTATAATGTGCAATGGTTGAAAAAGATAAAAAGAGCATTGGAAGAATATCTGAAGAACAGTGAAGTAGATGCATTGAAGCTGGTATATCTTGAAGCATTACTTAGTACTGAAGAGATGAAATTGGCTTTCAAGAAAGACCAAATGAAGAAGAGAAAAGAGATATGGTAAGGCAAAGTATTACAAAGCCAGTATGTAACAAAAATAGCTGGCAAACCAGATAACAAAACTGACAATGGCTAAAAGCAGAACAATTTAAGAAAGGGACAAAGAGGTTAATTCTGGCTGCACCAGACCAAACCTTAAGAACAAATTCATACTAAGTCAGAATTGAGAAGACAGAAGCAGACAGCAAATGCCACCTCTGCAAAGAACCTGAAGAAACACTGGATTATCTAATTAACTGTTGTAAGAAGATCATATAGACTGACTACAAGCAATAGCACCACACAGTAGTAACAATAGTGCATTGAAATATTTGAAAGAAATACCATTTGCCTGCAAGTAAGAACTAGCGGGACCACAAAATAGACAAATAATAGAAAATGAAGAAGCTAAAATGTCCTGGGACTTTAGAATTCAAACAGAAAAGGCATCTGCCACTTAACAACTGTCAATAAAAAAGACAAAAAAATCTGGATTGCAGATGTGCCAGTATCTGGAGACAGCAGAAGAGAAGAGAAAGAATTAGAGAAAATCACAAAATATAAAGACCTAAAAACAGATGTAGAACAACTGGTGGCAAAAGAAACCAAAGTACCAATAATAATAGTTACCTTTGTTGTAATCTCAAAACATCTAGACGCCCTCCCCCCATTTGAACACCATCGGCACTGATAAAATCACCATTAGTGAATTGCAAAAAGCAGACTTATCTGGAACAGTATATTTCCTAAGAAGATCCCTCTAACTCCCTTGTACCATCAAACAACATCTACCTCAGGATCCTGGGAAGGACTTGATAGGTGGATAAAAATGCCAAATCTCGCCTAAACATCTGACTGATTGTGCCCCCAACCATATAATAAACACACATATTTGTTATCATTTACCTCAAGGTCTAAATTGTTGCACGGAGGGAGAGAGAAAAGGAAGAAAACTATAGGCAAAAAAAAGACAAAAACTATGGGACAGCTTACAATCTCTTGATGAAAGTTTTTTTTCATTTGCATACAATGAGACATACCATTGCATACAATGAGACAGTGGAGCAGATTCCTTATTTCAAGAGAGAATTTTTTAAATAAATGCTCGTCTTGACTTTCAGATTCCAAAGTACTTAAAGCACAAAGCAGGAGGTCAGAAACAATACTAAGGAATTCAAGATAAAGATTCAGGTACACCAAAACCAAGAAAATTGGTGAGAACTAGGGTAGAATGGAAGAAATCTTTGGAAAGAATTCAAAATGTCTTGGTATTTTTTAATATCTGCCCAAAAGAAATGTCATCATTGGCCAAGCTTGGCATGCGAAATAATTATTGTTATTTGAGATTGAAATTTGAAAACCTGTTCAATGTGAATGATGCCATGGACACTAAGATAAATATGTGTTTTTCTTCTGCCATGAACATTAAGATAAATATGTGTTTTCTTTCTTATTACAAAATCAAATAGAAACAATCAACTGGAAAATACTGATAATTTCTACACAAGTTTGCAGTGCTTCAATATTCTTAGCCAAATTTAATGTTTAGTCCTTGATTTACAACCATTGCTTTAGTGATCATTCAAGGTAACAATAGCACTGAAAAAGTAACTTATGACCGGTCCTCATATTTACAACATCACAGTGATTTGATAAAAATGCGGACACTTGGGTAATCAGCCTGTATTTACAATGGTTGCAACATTCCAGGGTCATGTGATCACCATTTGCGACCTTCCCAGCTGACCTCTGACAAGCAAAGTCAATGAGGAAAGCAGGATTTGCTTAATAACTGCATGATTCACTTAACAATTGCAGTGATTCGCTTAACAACCACAGCGAGAGGTCAAAAAATCAGGTGCGACTCATTTAACAACTGCCTTTCTTGGTAATGGATATTCTGATCTGAATTGTGGCTGTAAGATAAGGATTATTGGCCCTGTGAGAAAGTAACATTGGTCTCATAGATCTAGATCACGAGTGTCAAACTCGTCACATCACGTGACATGTCGCGACATCTTTTGCATTGCCGGAGCTGGGGTGGGCGCGGCTTCCGTATGATGCAACCGGCCCGCGGGCCTGCCAGTTTGACACCCCTGATCTAGATGGAAAACCTGTAGTTTTCCATATGTTACTTGCATTATCATTCTCAATACACTCAAAAAAATATGAAGGTCTGAAAAAAATTGCACACTTCTATCTGCCACAGCTAATGATAAACGTGCCATTTTACTGCATAAGATAGTCTTATATTCAGTGTGTGAGAGAAAGGACCCTAGATGCACAATTACTGCATATATGCAGTTAGAATTTCTCCAGGCAGGAGATAATTCTGTCCCATTAGTCAGAGAAGCTATATCCTTTAAAGAACAAAATATTAGCAAACTACATCAGAAAAAAAAAGACAGATGCTTCAGTTGCCCAAATAGTGGTAAGAACAAAAAAGGAAGACAGTCTAAGCCAGGGGTCCTCAACCTTGGCAACTTTAAGACTTGTGGACTTCAACTCCCAGAATTCCTCAGCCAGCAAAGCTGGCTGAGGAATTCTGGGAGTTGAAGTCCACAAGTCTTAAAGTTGCCAAGGTTGAGGACCCCTGGTCTAAACCATGGAAAAGCCAGGCCAATTATCTACTGGGAATTCCCAGGAGGAAACCTTGCAAGTAAAATACAAACTGGAGCTACCCACACAATATAAATAGGGGAAAACTGTGTTCAGCAGAAGGTACATGGTGAGAGGACAGTATGTTGGGCAAGAGCTGTACAAAGAAAATGGAAACTCACATGTCACTAAGTGTGTTCCCAAAAGTGTAAAATCAATTATGAACGGGCTGCAAATGGCCTATTGTGCCACTCATAAATATACAAAATGAGGTGCTGGAAGAGGTTACGCTAATTTATGCTGGAGAGAGTAATCGCTCTTCTAATGATGCATGGAACGGAAAAGTCAAAGAACGGAGGAAAAAATTAGATGGTGAGCCAACCTGATGTTTTGCAATTAGCCTCTCTACACCAAGGGTTTCTATGGGACCTATGTAATAAGGGGAGTTCCTACTTTGTATTTTGTATTGCAGATTGAAGCCCTACACGGAAAAGGAGATGCCAGTTGTCAAGATGATTTAGAAAACAATGAGGATTATGAAACATTATTGCTGACTCAGGCTGGATAATTAAGAAAGCCAAAAAAATACCCAAAAAGAAGTCAGTATGTGCTTCATTGATGGTAGAAAGGCCTTGGGTTATATAAATCATGTTAAGCTGTGGGATGTGCTTAGAAAAATGGGAACCCCAGAACATCTCACCAACCACTCTTTGGAAAAGGTTCTAACTCTGGGAAAAGTGGAAGAAAGAGGACAACTAGCATCAAGATGGATGGACTCCATTACAGTGGTGACGGGTGCACCATCGGAAAACCCGAAGGACAGGTTAGGATCATCAGGGAGAAGATCTACCAATGTGATTGCTACAGGTTTACACTGACTTGATGGCACACAATTGATCAATCAAGGACTGTTCTCATACAATTAAAATATATCACATAGCTTCACTATTTACACATTTAAATTGATAATCAGGGCAACTCTTGAAAGTATTGCTTAGACACCTAGGAAGATGACAGCAGTCTCTCTCCAAATTAGCTGCTGTAGCCATTAACCTCATTCCTTCCCCCCCTTTTATTTGGGGGATGCATATAAATTGGGTTTAATTCTCCAGGTCTAAATTTTGAGAGGACTGCTGTGAAAAGACTAACATCTTGCTGGGAATCAATTAAAGTGCCTCATTCACCTTCACCTTCTGGCTGGCAGATAATAATGTTGACAAATCCCAGTTAATGTCAAACTTATTCTACTATTATAAAACAAATCTCTTTACTATCTGAGCCCTGAAAGGAAGCTCAGTCCGAAAGCCTCTCGACTGATCATAGGAGAAAAAAGCACAATGCAATCGAAATAAAGCTTGCATTTAGAAGTTGTGAAAACAGACCTAATGACAGCTAAATTTTGCTTCATTTCAGTTTCAAAAATATTTGGTGGTAATAGACATACATAGATACACTCATATTTTCTCCTGAGCTTTATTCATTTATTTTAATTCAGTGGGAAAGGTAATAAAGAATGATTGCTCAAGCAGGAGGAACATATGGAAAATATATAATATTGTCCTCTATTTTGCCACTCATACTGAAATTCCCATTAGTCTTTTACCTGCTGCAGTTTCAAAATTTAACACATCTTGTTATTTCTTCTTAGAGAAGCACTTAATTATAAAGTGACACTTCAGGGCCAAGCTATCCATTACACAAACTTCTATGTAATATTTTATTCCCAAGATTTGGATTTCTTTTGAAAAAAAATATTACTGAATAGAAACCATCCAGACTGCCATCATGAACAGAGGAATGATTTTTTCATGATGCCTCCAATCTAACTGTTCCCTCTCTCCCTGCCTTCCCGGTAGAAATATGTATTTTCATTTATCTTTTTTTTTAGCTGAGAGAAATCTGGTTTGGGGGTACTGGTTAATGCAAACTGAGGATAACCTTTTCTAACATAACAAATGAAGATTCGTGTTTACATAGAGAAACCAATAATCAAGTAGTGTGTTCAAATCAAGCAAAAGGAGAAATATCAAAAAGAATCTAAAGAAATAGATTATAAACCACTAATTTAGAATGCTAGCAGCCAGTATTACCTAATTGACATGACTGTTCTTTAAAAGTTATCCTATCTCAGTGTTTCTCAACCTTGACAATTTTAAGGCATGTGGACCTCAACTCCCAGAATTCCACAGCCAGCAATGCTGGCTGTGGAATTCTGGGAGTTGAAGTCCACATGCCTTAAAATTGTCAAGGTTGAGAAACACTGTACCTATCTCATCAGCACTTGAAGGGGAGTTGTATCTCAGGATTACAAACCAAACTGGGAGGTTGGGGGGAAAATATTGAAATATTAGGATCAATTATTTCTGTAGAGTTGCCCAGAAAACCAGAAGTAGAACTCAACTTTAATAAATTTTACCTCCACAAACCTTGCTTGCGTAATTGTTATTATTTTCTTCCATTCAATAATGTCCAGTTCTCAGACTATGCCTGGACAAGTAGTTTTCTTGGCAAGGTTTTTCAGAAGTGGTTTGTCATTGCCTCCTTCCTAGGGCTGGGAGAGAGAGAGAGTGCCCAAGGTCACCCACCTGGTTTTGTGCCTAAGACGGGACTATAACTCATGTTCTCCTGCATTCCAGCCTAAGCCTTAAGCATTACACCAAACTGGCGCTCACATAATTAATAGAACCATTTACATTGGTTGCAAACAAACATCCCCATCATCGCCCTCAGCCTCTCTTCTTCAAACTGCTTTCCATCACCTGCAGCACATCCTGCCCTATAATTTCCCTGGGAAAAACCAATAATGCTTAATTAGAAGTATTCCTTAAAGTATTCCTTAAGCACAGTGGTTCCCAACCTTTTTAATGCCGCGACCCCCAACCGGTCGTAAGTCGAGGACTAAACCGGTCGTAAGTCGAGGACTAAACCGGTCGTATGTCGAGGACTACCCAAACGGTTGTAAGCGGAGGACTTTCCCTGCCCGGGAGCGCCGCGCATGCGCGGTTCCGCCCCCTGCGCTGGCCGAGGTGTAGCTGGCAAGCGGCAGAGATGGAGCAGGCCGACCACCAGCTGGCCCAGCCCAAGGGAGGTAAGGCACCCGCCGGAAAAGGGGAAAAAAATGGCGGACAGCCTTGCTTGACGACCCCGTGAAATGGTCAATCGACCCCAAATGGGGTCGCGACCCATAGGTTGAGAACCGCTGCTTAAGCAAATATTACCAAACCCACATACATCAAGAATATGTTTGTGTGTGTAGATCAGGGGTCTTCAAACCTGGCCCTTTTATGACTGGTGAACTTCAACTCCCAGAATTCCTCAGCCAGGGATGCCTGGCTGAGGAATTCTGGGAGTTGAAGTCCACCAGTCATAAAAGGGCCAAGTTTGAAGACCCCTGGTGTAGATAGACAGTTTCATTTTTAAAAGCACCACTTTACAATCAGGTAAAAGATTTCTATGTAGAAAATACTTATTTCCGGTATAGTTACCAAAAAATCATGCAATCTAACCTACGTTTAAACAGATAGGGATAATTTACACACACTAATTAATATAGTATCAATAAAAAGACCATTACAGCTGGCTGCAAAGTATGGATGATCACTAGATGGCAGCTAAGAAATAAATAAAACCAACTCTTTGTGCATTCAGTGCTAGTGTTTATAAAAAGAAAGCTTATATTGGTACAACATATATATTCTAAATTCCATGGAAAGAAGGAATCTGATAATGCACAAGGGAGTTTTAATTCATATAACATATGGCTTCTCTTCTGAAGACACCTATCTTCAGAAGGGTGAATTCCTACCTATTCATGAGATCTAAAAGAATGGTGGGGCACATACACACTTTGCATCTAGTGTCTCTGGTCTCTCCAAACCAAGCCAGGAGCTCTGAAGGGAGTTTTCTACTTTTCTATCTGAGACCATGCATCCTCCTTTACCTATGAATATACCAGTCGAAGACCTTTCAGGCCTTCATAATTAGAGGGAGTTATGAAGCCCTTATTTCCACCAAACGTATATATCTCAATTCAGCAGGCTTAATTCTTGCGCAGGACTGACATTTTCATATTATTCATACAACAGCAAATATCAAGATGCATAAATAAGGATAATCCAATCTTCCCAGCCAGCTCTCCTCCATGACCATGGACTTTCATACCCAAGTACATTGTCACTATGTGACTTCAGAGATGTAGCATTGGAGAGAAGATATACATTTTTAATGCATTTCTGTTAGCATTAACAGTAGTTGTGTGTTGAAATTGGAAAGAACTACCCCTACATTCATGATCAACTCACAAAGCATTGAAATACGCTTTGTATGGGTAGCTTCAACATCCTGTTCTTCCATACTCAGTTACAGCTAGGTTTTGAAAGGAAGAAACTGCTTATCTAAAAATTATATATCCTACCTAGCTATTATTGTCACCTTGGCAAGAGAACAAAGACATCTGAAGCTCACCAATTTGCTGCAGCCTTTCTTATCAGCTTTAGCAACACAACAGTCAAGAAATTGTAAATAAAAACATACTTATCAAAATGTGGTTCTGTTGCCAGAGGTTTTATGTCAAAGTAGGCACGTTGCAGAAATATAAAACCATTTTACATGCATTTCCCACTTTGTGGAAAAGAAAAACCATCACTTTCTTTTCTAAACATGAAGAAAAGCCTCTGGCAGAGGAAAACTAATGTCTTTCATATTAATGAGAATTATTTCTATTCATCAGAAAGAATGTAATATCTAATGCACTAAAAATTATAGATGTTTCCAGCTGCTGCTTTCAGGCACCTTGTGATAAATGGCATCTAATAGGAGTTCTTTTAAATAGCATTCACTTATTCAGAGTAGCTGCACAAAGAATGTCTCCATTTTGGGCTAGTCATAGAAATTATAATAATACTTTTTCAAAATTCTTTAAAGAGACTGGAAAGCATTCCAGAATGACCTCTCTAACTCTGGTATCACATTATATGAATATGCTTTTTAAAATTTATTTATTATTTAAATTCACATATATTACATATATTAGCAATAGCAATAGCACTTAGACTTATATACTACTTCACGGTGCTTTATAGTGCTCTCTAAGTGGTTTACAGAGTCAGCATATTGCCCCCAACAATCTGGGTCATTTTACCGACCTCGGAAGGATGGAAGGCTGAGTCAACCTTGAGCCGGTTAGAATTGAACTGGCAGAATTAGGCTGGAATACTGCATTCTAACCACTGCACCACCACGGCTCATATTGCACGTGAAAGTCATTTTCTTCCTAACCTGATGGGGCAACTTATTAATAAACTTGGGCAGCCATGTTATGTCCCCTTCCCACATTGTGGCATAGAAAGTGGCAGTATTTAGTTGACCTTGGCTGATGTCAAAAGAACAGACACATTCATATTTGAAGGAAGACCACTAAGGTATCTTGGACTATGGGCTAGACTTGGAAATTTAAAATACTGGAAGAAAGCAATGGCTAATTGCTTCCATATTAAGCTGAGGGGACTCATTACTTTAACCTTATTCTGCATTATTTCTTTTCTACGTTTATTTAAAGAAGCTAAATGTGTCATCAGTATTGTTAAATTACCAAGTGGAGTATGGGGTTTCCTTCTCTCCAACACTGCTTTCTAATTGGCTGTAATAATGCTTTAGTATTAATTCTCTGTAACATGCATGCTGAATGCATGAGATAGTTTAGTTATGCTACTTAAGAGGACTTCTGGGTTATGAATTCAAAATAACACCTTCAATGACCAGAATATTACAGAACTGGACTTAAAGCAAAGATGTAATTGAGTTCAGGAATAAGACTGAGACAAAAATTTAAATGTAATGGAAATAACCTGAACATCTCATTTGTCACCACACAGACAAATGTGCAAGTACTTTCATTTCTGTTACTACTGTATTTTATCTGTTTGTTTCCTTAGAGCAGACATGTCAAACACAAGGGCTGGGGGCCAGATGCGGCCCGCAAAGTGGTTTCATGTGGCCCGTGAAGCCATCCTGAAAACAGTGAGGGAACGGCCCCGCTGCTTTGGCCCTGGCCCAGGCCAGCCGGGAGCCAATGTACAATTTTGTGGTGGCCATCTATGCTGAAATGCATTCAGTCTTAGCTCCACAAGGCTGTCTGGAAATAGCAAGGAACCAGCCCCTGCCGCATAGGCCCCGCCCCCTGGGTGCATGCTGGGGAGGTGTCACCCTTTGTGAGGAATGAAGAAATGCACCATCGCCTGGAAGTGTCCAGCAAATGGCCCTTGCCTACTTCACATATCCAGCTTGATGGGCTCTGCCCTGGTCCCACCCCTTTCTGCCAGAGACCCTCAGATCTGTCCCACTCCTGCCCAGGCCCCCACAGGCACCCTTGGCATGAATGATGTAGAGCTGGCCACGCCCACCCAGTAGGCCACACCCACCCCATCCACACCCACCCAATAGGCCGCACCCACCCAGCCCCCTGAGGGCAACCGCAATGCTGATGTGGCCCTCAATGAAATTGAGTTTGATACCCCTGCTTTAGAGGAAAACAAGCCAGCCACCATAGATATTATCTATAACAGTGGTTCTCAACCTTTTTAATGCCGCGACCCCCAACCGGTCGTAAGTCGAGGACTAAACCGGTCATAAGTCGAGGACTATCCAACCGGTCGTAAGTCGAGGACTTTCCCTGCCCGGGAGCGCCGTGCATGTGTGGTTCCGCCCTCTGCGCCAGCCAAGGCGTAGCTGGCAAGCGGCAGGGACGGAGCAGGCCGACCACCAGCTGGCCCAGCCCAAGGGAGGTAAGGCACCCGCCAGAAAAGGGGGAAAAAATGGCTGACAGCCTTGCTTGGCGACCCCCGTGAAATGGTCGATCGACCCCAAATGGGGTCGCGACCCATAGGTTGAGAACCGCTGATCTATAAAGACACTTCTCTGAGAGTGAGGTATTTAAGTACTTACTCACAGAAAACTTACAGGAGCAAACCACACAAAAGAAAAAAAGAAGTGGAGTGAAATTAATAAAAATTCACCAATGAGATGCTTCTCTTTCAGTCAGAGGATCAGTTAAAACCAATTGTGGTAGAAAGCCACTTTACAAAAGTAATGTAGTGTCCCCATAGGTTGGGGACCTCTGTTCTAGGCAATGGGAAAGGTCCTTTCTTTCTTATAAAATCTCTAACAGAAGTGAGTCCTTTATGGTTGTATGTTTATTAAATAAGAAAACAAAATGCAGATAAGAATCTTTTCATTTGTTTGCTTACTAATGCTAGAAAAGAAAGATAATTCTGGGAAATAATTTTCCTCTATATCTTTTAAACACCAGTGGCATTTTGAGAATTTGAATTCCAATACTATTTTAAACATACCATACTATGATGTGGAATAATGGTTTTGCTCACAAGCAATTTATACAGGGGCTGCTAAGAGTTGCAGTTCAGCAACATCTAGAGCAGCGATGGCACAGCTATGACACACATATCAAAGATGACATGCCACAATATTTTCGGTGACATGCCAGCATTCACCAACACCCAACAATTATTCTCGAAAGCATGCCCCATTCTCATGTGATTTTTGAAGGCCATGGAAGATCATTCTTCTAAACGGCTTCAAAAATAAAGGCCTCCTGAAATCAGGGGCAGCCTGAGGTAGGTCTCAGGGGCCTGTCAACTGAAAGAGAGCGCTGCCTTAAGGGAAGCAGTGCATGGCAGGTCCTGGGGAGGGCTGAGCCATGGGGGCAACCATGCTGTTCCCCAAGGATTGCGTGCCTTGGGGCATGGTGTGAGTCAGTCTTTTTGTGTGGCAGTGATGGTGCAAGGGCCAAAGTTGAGGTTTGGGTCTTTACTTTAGGCCTACTCTTGGTGCAGCTGCTGAGTGCCACTATTTAGGGAGTCCCAGATGGGGATGAGATAAAGGATTGTTTCCCTTTTATATGGGGAGACATGGCAGCAGAATCAAATTAGACATTTTTTTTTATTTTTTGACACACTACACCCATTACACTCGTAACCCAGGTTCACCATCACTTTGCCTTTGCTCTTGAACAATGTTATTCAAACTTGGCCACTTTTAAGATATATGGACGTCAACTCCCAGAATTCCCTAGCCATCATAAGGGAGTTGAAGTCTACGCATCTTAAAGTAGCTATGGTTGGGAATACTGCTCTAGAGGTAGCCTGTACATGACAGTTTATTTTACTTCTTTCCATCTTTCCTATATTTAGTTTAGAACATTTAGATATACTAGCTGGCTCAAATGCAAGGAAGTGGGCTCACTGCCCAAGCCATTTTCTCCTGCATAACAAGAAATTAATTATCCTCCTAGGTTTTCTTGTTTGCATCTCCATGTAGAATAAGCTTATTAATTTGCTTAGATTTGAAGATTTGTCTGAGCTAATTATTACTCCATGGCTTACAAGTATAACATACTCCAAATGGCAAAAGCAACTGTCTGAAAGTATGCTATATGAATGCTCCAAATTTTCTGGATAATGCTAAGAAGATACAGTTCTCTGTTAATATATCTAGCTTTACACCATCAGAAAACTTAAGATGATGAAATGTAATATCCACACTAATGGTTACATCTGCTCTCTGAGTGCTTTGCTAACTTTTGATTCACCTAGTATATGACAAATCCTTCCATTCTACAGGTAGTCCTCGAGTTACGAGTGTAATGGAGCCTGCTCATTCCACTTGTAAATCAAAAACTCATAGAGTGAATCTTGTACCTCGAACAAGATAATTCCCTTGCTCGTTAAGACGCACGCGGCTCATTAAGTGCACATGAGGTATCTCAGGGTGGGGAAGGCCATGGGGGAGCCTAGTGATGGAACAAGCCCCCAAGGCCTCCTCAACACACTAAGAAACCTCATGCTTTCCCCTCCCTTCCTGCCGCGGCGGAGTCACTTACCTTGTAAAATCTATCTCCTCTCTGCCACGGTTTGTTTCCTTTAAGGGAGAAAAGCTTGCAAATGCTTTTCGTGCTGACAATGGAAGCTCCTGGGTGCCGTAATATCACGCAAGTTCAAACACCCATTCTTTGCAAGAGAGATCATGCTTCGTTCTGAACTGCCCCATTTGCTCACAGAGGGAGAATCCAATTTCCCCAAGGTCTCCCTTTGGATAAGAAGTTTATTAGTGGCAGCGGCTTGGGTTTCTCAGCTCCATCTGAGTGGAAGAAAGCAGAGGCACAGCAGCAGGATTGCTCTCAATAAGGCCGGCGCACACAAGCGAGCAGCGCACCCAGGTCTTATTGTTTGAGAGCAATCTTGCTGCTGCGCCTCCACTTTCCTCCACTCAGACGGAGCGAAGAAACAAAGGTCCTGCCGCCGCATGAGTGAGGAGGACAAGGAGGAGGAGAAGAGGATTTGTGCCAGCCTGCTAGCGAGGCAACAACTAAGTTGGGTGGGGTGGCTGTCTAGCTAGGGAGGGGATCATGGCTGCTCAGGTGATTGCTGCCGCTGCCGGCTTGGATGCAGGTGCAAGGGACCTGGCCCCGCAATGCCTCCCCACTCATTTGAAGGCTTCGTTCCTGCCCTCAAACTAAGTCCGGCACACACAAGCGAGCCACTCAGCCAGGCCATGGACGGTATTGGTTCCTGCACCCATCCAACTCCGATTCCACACTTTGCCCCATAGGCATGCAAATGAAACAAACGCTTCTCCCCCACCCCAGAGAATGGAAGCTTCCGGGAGCCATGATCTCTTTTGGAAAGACTGGGTGTTTGAACTCGCACGATATTACGGCACCCAGGAGGGGGCGCTGATCACGTAACTTTGAATGAGTGTTAAGTGAACGCTCGTAACTCAGGGATTACCTGAATTTACTTTAATAGCCATTTTTAACCCCACCATGCACAGAAATATCTTCTTGCATGTCACAAACTATTTCTTGGGCACTGTTTGACCATGGTTTTTGCCCATAATCTCTTTGAGTCACTTAAGCAAAGTATTCAATATTTATTAAATTTTTATACTACCCTACAAGGTGACTCTGAGTTAAACTATCAGAACACTGATACTGACATCCCCTAAACTCTGCTGAAGATGTTACCTAGCCTGGTAACAGAACATTCAGAAACCAACCCACAAGCTTGGAGAACGAACCTGCACTATCATTTACGATCCCCATGTCCTGAGCCACAGTGATATTAATCCCTCATTCTAGTAGGGCAGAAAAGGTGGCAATATATTTTGAGGAGAGATCTGCAATCATTGACATTTCTTTCATGTTTGTGAAATGGGGAAGGTTGCCTAGGAAACCTGTGTTGTCTCATTTTCACCACAAGGAGACAACTACACAAAGAGGCCATGGATACTTCTCTTCACTGTTTCTTGACGAGCCAGAGACAATCCCTGCAAGCTACAACAGAATAGAGCAGTGGTCCCTGCCCATCAGTTTCTACAGCAAGAAAAGGCAGACATTGGTTCATCTTCCTGTCTACCGCTCATACTTCCATTATGGGAACAATCATGAGAAAAATAATAATGGGGATCAAAACAACATGTCCTACCTAACATATATGAAGTTCATTATGTTGTGAGTTCAAAATAACAACCAACTGCTGCCCAACTGCCTTTTGCATTCCAAAATTCACAAATGTAGATCAGCTGGGGATTTAATACAAAAATATGTTTTTCCTTACCAATATAAACTTTTTAAATTGGAAAATTGTCAGAGTTCCATACAGATACATATTAACTCTTTCTATATATAATCTAGTAGTGAAAGCATCAGACTAGAACCAGAAGACTGTAAATTCTAAGCCCACTTACCTCACAGGGTTGTTGTGGGGAAAGTAGGAGGAGGAAGGAGCATTAGATACGTTCAGCACCTTAAATTATTTACAAAAAATAATAAAGGTGAGATTTAAAAAAATCTAAAAAAATGTTTTTCATATTTGTTAATTGGTTGATTAAACAGATTTCTGCTTAATGAATTAAATAAAATAAAATTTACATTAAATTTAATTTTACAGTTTGTATGGGGAATCCATAGAACAATTAATTCTCTATTCTGGATTAGAATATCTACTTAAATGTTTATCTCCTACTTATGCAACAGTATTTTTCATAGCATCTCTCTCTCTCTCTCTCTCCTCTCTCCTTTCCTCCCTCTGTATTGATATCCCACAATTTCCCAAAATCTCTAGCTATTCGTCACTGAATGGATACTAAATTATTTTATCCTCCATATTAATTGGAAATAACTTCCCCTTCTCTATTATTCTATCTGTATTTTTTTCTGTGCATCAATTTATTAGACTGTATTTATTAGTTTGATTTTATTAACGTCTATTGCTCTCTGATTAAATAAAATTGAATTATTAAATATAATTATTTGATTATTTAATTCTAGCACATTCAGTTTGTGTCTGAATTTTTGATAAATAGCAAAAAGGGGAAGGGGCTGGATCTCTATTGTATCATTTTTATTTCAATTTGTATTGTTCAGACAGAAGAAAAATCAATACTAAATACACTCAATACTCAACACTGAAATTCTTATATGCCCACACCAGAATAATAAAAAATACTAGAAAGGCAAAGAAACAACTTATTGTTGAGAAGTCGTAGGGCAAGCCTTATTTTTTCTTTTAAAAAAAAGAAAAAAATAAGCATTCTGCAGAACAACTAAGTTCTACTCAGTCCAACTACAAAGCTTGATAATAATAAATATTAATTATCCAAATAATGCACCTGCAAAAAAGACTACTTTGTTTTAGCTCACTAAGATCTGTATTTAGATTGTTGCTTAAAAATGCTTAAAAATAAAACAGCAGACACGAGAGTGTATGGTTTGTGTACGGTTTATTATCTACACACACACACACATTGTGTATATATTTTTCCCAGGCATGAATATATCACCCTCTGCAGAATATATCCTCAACAATAAAAGGAAAAAGCATAGGAAAATGAGAAGTATGGCGATTATACTGCTGAAATCACTTCTCCCCTCTTGTTTCCAAATTTTCCCATTCAATTAATGACATGCAGCTACTTGTATGTAAGGGAAACTGCTTGCATGAGAAGCTGCCACATCTGACAGTTACATAAATTAAATACAAAGAATGGAATAGAGGCAATTAGAGGGAAAATATATTCTCGCAAATACTGCTGCTATAGCAACCTGGGAAATTGACAGAAATGATAGAGAAAACAGTTTATCTCGAAGCTTGTTTCCCCCCCCCCTTCCTTCCATGCTCCATCTGTCCACAAACCTGAGTTCAGGGTATATTCCCATCTCTCTTTTACTTGCATTCAGATAAGTGAAAAACTGGGAATTACAGCACCCCCATGCAGTGGTGAGATTCAAATATGTGAACAACCAGTTCTCTGTGTGGATGCCGCTTCCGGAAGTCCATTCTGGGCCTGGGCAACAAAAAATTAGCTACCGGTTCTGCCGAAGTGGTGAGAACTGGCTGAATCCCACCACTGCCCCCATCATGCTGTAAGACGAAACAATTATGAAAAATACCGAAGATGCAATGGTTGTGCAAGACAGAAACCCACTGGTCACATTTACTGGGCCTACAGTGTTCTATCATCTTATCAGGTTACTCTCATTATGACTGCAACTCTTTTTATTCTTGAGTGACATACATGTGTTTTCCTTGCATCCTTCAGTGGAAAATCTAAGGTGTAAGATCGAATGGTATTGCAGCTCTATCAAAAAGAGTGGATTGTGCCCGAGAAAACAACACACAAGTAAACAAAAGTTGTAACTCCACACTGCATACACTCTAGTAGAAGAGAAGTAGGCTGAAGCTGCCATAGCTAAGAATGAAGCAGGCATATAAGTAGAGAGGCCAGGAATCTTATCTAAAAGTTCTCCTTGGGGAAATAGGTAAGAAGAAAACTACTTGTTAAAGAAACAAAAGAATTTTTTTTACCATACCTAGACAAAGAAAGCTGGATCTGAACAGATGGGAAAAAAACCAACCCCGGCTAAACCACAAAGCAAGAACTTTGTGGGATAAAAGGGAAGTCCACCCATTCCTTGAATTGTCGTTGGATCCAGTCTTGGTGGCTTCTGTCTCTCTGCCACAGAGCTTCTCAACTGGAGTTCTGTAGAAATTCTAAGGTTCCACAATAAGTCACTAGGGATTCCCTGAAAGACCATGATTTATTTAAAAACATATTTCAGATTCAGGCAACTTGCTTTTGCAATCATGAACAGAGAGCAAATAAGAAACTAGTTACAACTTTTTCTGAGGTCACTGTAGGACTGTGTTTGATTGAATCCATTTTTAATTTTTAACACGATAGGGCAGAAGTTGATTAACAGGTGAATGCTATATAATGCAGTGAGGAATATACTAAAGGAGGGGAGGGGAAAGTGTATTTTTAAAGAAATTATTCAACTCATCCAACTTAAATCTGCGATATCAATCTCCCTCTCATATTTTCCCCTCAATTTCTTGTAGTTATTTTACTCCATTATCTTAAATAAATTTCATGAATGTTTATTCAATCATGTTTGAGGGTGCAAAGTGGTAATTTTTGAAGAACGGGTGTGAGAGAAAACAGGAGGATTCCAGACTGGGCAGTATCAATAAGTTTAATAACCTGCCTCCAGAAGTGGTGAATGCTCCAACACTGGAAGTTTTTAAGAAGAGACTGGACAGCCATTTGTCCAAAATGGTGTAGGGTTTCCTGCCTGAGTAGGGGGTTGGACTCTATGACCTCCAAGGTCCCTTCCAACTTTATTATTATTATTATTATTATTATTATTATTATTATTATTATTATTATTATTATTATTATTATTATTATTATTATTATTATTATTATTATTTATTAAAATCTTCTCAGACATTTTCCTGCAGTGGTACTCAACAGACTCAAAAAAGGTCCATTATGAAAATTATCAATGAGTTTTACAACTCATTGTAAACTGATAATCCCAGTTATCCTTCTGTTGTGGCCCATCTGTATCAAATAAATGCAGTAATGACTCTGGTAAAAGTACAAGATGCTTAATTACAAATCAGTCATATGATAATTAAAAGTTGTGATTATTTTAAATGTGCAGACATAAAAGTAAAACTTTTGTTAATAAAATGACAGCTGGTAAAAAAAAAAAAGCCCAAGAAGCAATAAACTACCTAGCAGAACTTATTACACAGCAAAGGAAAAGTCATGCTTTGGGTGAGGATGTAACCATGCCAGCATATAAAATAATAATGGGAAAAATGCTAGGACCGCATAGAGTACAAAAAGTTGAACAGCAGAGTTGGTATATTGGTATATTGATATATTGATGGTTGGTATATTGATGACATGTCACATGATGCTGAAGGGGTTCTGTGTGATAAATTGAAGAACAATAGCCTTTCTATTAAGCTGATTGGTCAACCGTTTCACCAATAAATATCATATTATGACACTTGTAAGATTTGTAAATGATGATGAAACTGCAGAAAACTTTTTTTGCTGCTATATGAAACACACAAAAGTCAAGATGTTTTTCATGTTTTGTCTTCATATCTGGAAACAAAAAGTCTGTCTTGGGGGAACTGTGTTGGCCTTTGTACTCTATATCAGAGGTCCCCAACCTTTTCTGCGGACCAGAGGGGGCGTGGTTTTGTGTGCTGCCTGCATCTCGTGGATGGGACTTTGCTTGTTTGTGTGGACCGGTTGCTGGTATGCCGTGGCCGGGTACTGGTCCACGGACCGAGGGTTGGGGACTCCTCTCCATATGGTGCTCCATCAATGGTTTGCTCCATAAGAAGTTTCATTTCTCTTGTAAGAAAATAAAATTTGGATATCACAACACATTGCTTCCTTCGCAGAGATGTGTAGATGTCAAAAACTCTTGGAGATGACATGAAAAAAGTTCAGGATGATGCTACAAAAATGTGCCAGTTGCAAAAACTGGTCAAATAATTGACCAGTTCACTCAAGAATGTATTTTAAAAAACTGTGACAAAGAGCACATACGTCTCCTGTTACATACAGAAATACAGTGGCTCAGCAAAGGAAGAGTTCTCCACAGGGTGTTAACCACAGAACAAAATCGATCAATAGTTTGCCTCCCGTTCAAAACAAATTTATGACTCGGTGAGGAATCTTTTCCCTATATCTTCTACTCAGCCTGAGAACTTCACTTTGAAGGAAGAACAATGTAAGCTGCATCTCACTGTACACTCAAGGTGAGATTCACTGATCTGCCCACAGACAAGTTCTTGATTTCTGTGAAAAGGTGTCCTGCCATTCATAGGAAGGCACTGAACATTTTGCTATAGCTTTCAACTTCTACGAAGGCATTGAACATTTTGCTACAATTTTCAACTTTTTATATGTGTGAGCAAGTTTTTTTTCTTTAACAAGCATCAAAAGCAAAGATAAAAATAGTCTTATTTCTGTTTGAAGATGAAATCCAGGTGTACTTATTTCAAGTTCAGCCCAGAATTCAGTATTTGTGATATAAAAAACAAGCACAGGTTTCACATTAAAGAGGTAAATTTCATTCTTTATTTTTAAGGACACTATTAATGCACATAAACAGGCCTTCACATGAAACTAATATAATAATTTTGTGACTTCTGGGCTATATTTGAGCCTGAATATGCAGAGATTCTGAAAAATATTTCAAGATTTGGTGAGATGGGCAGCTATATAAATTTGATTAATAATAAATAAGAGTTTCTCCATAGTCAAAAAGTAGAGAAAGTTTTTCTAGCTAGCACCTGGCAGCCTAAGTAGAGAAGGATGTACGTGTGTATATACACATAAGAAGGAGCAAATGTACACTGCAACCAATAAAAGTTTTGTTGTTACTTTAAAATTCACTGGGTCTGCATGTATTCCAAGGAACCTGTTGTACCTCAGTGTTTGGTTGAAAGTGGTTTGTGTGTATCCTTATTATTTTCCAGCTGTTGACTGGGGGGGGTTGTCTGCTCTAGCCATATCTATATGGACAACCCAAGTAGAAAGTAGGGGGGAGGGCATACAAGATCCACGTCCCTCAACAGCCTGTGAATTTGTAGAGTGAAGTACCACCAGCCAAACCTAGGAGCATAATCAAGGGAGAATGCTTAAACCACAATTTCTCCATATCAATTAATTACTTATACAATAATTCTAAAATGAGGATTACATAATTTAAACAAGAACAGAATAACTGAAATTTTGCCAGGCCCCTTTGGTTTATATTTGGATTGCTATGGAATCCGGTATGAATTTATATCTGTCTTCCAGAAACCATGATCAAATTATTTATAAATTAATCATATGCATAAACAGTGATTGAGGACTGCTCACCTTCATTTATCACCAGACTGACTACCTGAATAGCTCTAACTTAGGTATACGTGGAAGAGGATCACAGTCCTCTTACAGTCAAGCACACCACAATTTCTACTCAATGAGGTATTTATTTAAGCTTATTTAACCTCCTCCACTATGGCATCCTGAGTTCAGTTTAAATATTTCTATTACTCAAGGAAGAAAGCTACAAGAAAAAAAAAGAATAAATGTTCCGCCACGTCAGTTAATACTACATTGGCTAAGACACCTGCTTTTTCTCCTCAGCATAAATCTTTTACGTGTGCCATACATCACAATCAAGATCACTTCAGGCTCCTTCATGAAATCACTTGAGTCCTATTATCCATTGATTTCTTTATCTGCTTTTCAATATTTCCTTAGATGTGCTACATGGAATGTATTATCCGCAGGGAAATTGTTGTAAGTTGTGGCAAGCACAATAAAAGGCTACTGTTGGTTGGTCAAGATGTGAAAAACAATAGAACAGGTTTTTAAAAAAAGAAACCAAGGAGAAGGCAAGACCGCTGGGCTTGACACTTAGATTGGCTTTTTATAATCAGTATCAAATAATTCATATCTTGCTTTCTTTGTCTCAATTACTTGATACTACAAAGTTACCCACTTGATCATAGAGTATAATTTCATGCTTCCAGATACTTAAATCAATCACACCAAAACACAACTGACAATACTGTTGGCTATACTGCCCATGCTGTTGCTGAATGTACAACTAGCAGTTCCTTGATAAATATACTTTTTGATAGCTGGTGATAGTAGCACAACTATTTCATGCATGCTTTCATCACTCAGTGAATTCTTATGATTCATTCTCCCAATTCCATAACAAAACTTTGAGTACTAGGCACCATATTTAAATTTCTGTCCAACTTTCTTCCTTCAGAGTTCAGCTGTTGCAATTGTTATTTTTATTCCTTTTGCTGGACATCCAGGATTAACTACTAATCAACTTCACCTCTCCTGCAGTGTGGGAAGACACTTTCCAGGACCTGCCAGAAACCTAAGATAACACTTACAGCCTACCCAAAAAAGGTTGTACAAATAAGTCATGAAGCAATTAAATTAAACATATTTGGAAATGAAATATATATATATATAGGATAAAGTCTAGATCAGGGGTGTCAAACTGTCGGCCCGCGGGCTGGTTTCATCATACCAAAGCTGCGCCCACCCCATTGCCGGCAATGCAAAAAGAGTCACGATACGTCGTGACACGTCAAGTGATGTGGCGAGTTTGACACCCATGGTCTAGATGCTCTGCAAGGACACCATTTCAAAGGCAAGTAACAACTTCATTTCCTCAGAAAAAAGACAGGTCAGATCTCCAAATGCTCCGATTCTAACTAGACATAATACTTTACATAAAACATAGATTTACACATTTTTGTTAAGCTGGTAAGAACATAGGTCTAGTGCCGGGGTGGGGAACTTTGCCTCTTTTATACTTGTGGACTTCAGCTTCCAGAATTCCTGAGCCAGAATTCTGGGATTTGAAGTCCACAAGTCATAAAAGAGCCAAGGTTCCCCACCCCTGATCTAACGGAATCTCCAGCTAAAGTGGAGGGAAGAGTGAAGAAACTGGCAAGCCTAGAATCCTTGCAAGACAGGAAACAATGCAGATTTGACCTCCCCCCAAATCCCTGAACTCTGAATGCAGTCAACCTGGTGAGATTTGTGTGAATAGGTTAGCAACAAGAAAAAAGCAACTCTGATCATCTCATGCTGGTTCCCTGCGCCTGACAGTAGGTTCAATAATTTGCTACACGTAGATTACTGTTAAGGCCACATACAGTATCTCTGCATATCAGGCAGCAGAACAACAGGCAAGAATGATTATTTTGCTATGTTTGGGAGCTCCCCAGAGGTAATATCTTGTTGGTGGATGCTTGGGATAGATTATCTGAACTAGGCAGCCACAACTAATAAAGTATGACATATAGGAACTAACTTCCCAGCTTAAAGAGATAGAAACAAAGACAAAATGTTTAGAACAATTTGGAGGGCAGAGATGAAAAAATATATTTATTTAAACCAAATAGGGAAAATTCAATTCATTATAGGTTTAGAACACTACATAGAATATGCAATAAAAAGAAGTGAAGAATATTACTGTAGGCAATTTAAATTAACAAATATTAAATCTGAAACTTCATTCAGAAATTGTGCATCTATCCTTCAATTAATGACAGTGCAGCAGGAAGAATTTAAAAACCATCAAAAATGTTCAATCTTGTTAAGCTGCATTCTTACAAATTGTATAAACATACACAATAAAAAAACCTTTATTTTATTTTCACAAAGAGGTGTAGTCATTTTAGATAGCTGCTTTACCTTGTTCATTTAATCTCTGAGAAATCAATTTAAATAGAAGATGACAATAATAATTTTATTAAAAGACTCATGTAGATAATTACATACTAATAAATTGAATGCATTTTCTCCAGAGTGCAAAACTTAGAGAAGGAGGGTAGGGAAAGGGAAACAGTTTCCCAGCAACAAGATTTCAAATCAATAAATTTAATATGTCAGCAACAGAATCAATTGCTATCTTGGGTAAAGATATCTGAAACCCTGGCAGGATATAAACGTACAAATGGTTTCACTTTTGGATATTCCTGGTTAACTGTATCACCTGGACACAGTTTTAGACTGCAATAGCACAAGTGAAGTCAAACTATCTCCATGGGCCAGACATCCTTGTAGAAGGTAATTCAATGCTTAGAAGCATAGACAGACAAGTATGTGAATGTGGGCTAACCACATGGGGAAAGTTGCAGAAATTGGTTATCTAGAAGATGTTGTTTCGTAGATGATGCTGGGGAAGCAGTAAGTGGAGTGCATGTTGGCATAAATTGCATGAAAAAAATAATAATAACTGGATCATCCAGGATATGAAATCTAGGCTGGTATCCTGAAATCTAAGCTGGTAGCTTGGATGTTGAAATCCCGGATTGCTAAAATACAGTAGTTTCCCCCAAAATCCAACCTACAGCACACATGGAGTCAATTAAATATGCAGAGCTGAACCGTACTAATGCATAGATAAGATTATGGTGCCAGGAGTAGTTTAGATCAGAGATGCACTGGGAATATTTTGAAACAAACTAGACTTTTACAAAAGGCATAAGCACTTCCTCAACATGGAGCATCTTAGATCCAGCAGTTTCTGAACTGGTTTCGAGGGAAGGGGGAAAGGTGTCATCTCTAGAAGATGAAACTGAAAATTGTTTCAGTTGTTCAAAGGAGAATACTGTAAAACCAGGAACTGAATAAAATTGGTTGATAAAGCTACAGGATCACAAAGGAAAAAGTACATTGCCAGAGGAAATGAAATGGGAAAAAACAGTATATAAGTAGTAGTAGGATAACTTCATTGACTAATCAGTTGACTGTATGACTATATGAATTCATCACCTTTACTGCTCCAGTGTGTTCTATAAAGCATATTCTCAGATGTAGAATCCTAATTATACACTATATAGTTTTTATGAATACATACGTACAGTATTTGTGCCCTGAAATAAATAAGGTAGTATTTTGTTACAGTCCCAATATTTGGTTCTGTCAAGTACTGTCTGTAAGTACTACTACTGAGCTCTTGGTGGGACGTATATTTGACAACTGAATAGGACAGCGGTTCTCAACCTATGGGTCGCGACTCCATTTGGGGTCGATCGACCATTTCACGGGGGTCGCCAAGCAAGGCTGTCCGCCATTTTTTCCCCTTTTCCAGCGGGTGCCTTACCTCCCTTGAGCTGGGCCAGCTGGTGGTCGGCCTGCTCCGTCTTTGCCGCTTGCCAGCTACGCCTCGGCCGGCGCAGGGGGCGGAACCATGCATGCGCGGCGTTCCCGGGCAAGGAAAGTCCTCGACTTACGACCGGTTGGGTAGTCCTCAACTTACGACCAGTTTAGTCCTCGACTTACGACCGGTTTAGTCCTCGACTTACGACCGGTTGGGGGTCGCGGCATTAAAAAGGTTGAGAACCACTGGAATAGGACACGCACAGCGTCTTCTATTTCTCTCAGAATATGGCACTTGGTGGAATTGTCTGCATTTATCCAAACTTGCTCAAATTTGGCTCTGGAAAGGGCTGTGCTATGATATTGAGACAGACTCATTGTCAGGTGTTTTCCTGTTTGAAAGGACATTTTATTCTTGACCAGCCATTTCACAATCTGATGTTGTAAGTGACTCAATGTTGATTTGGGTGTTAACATCCAAGACTCTTTGTTTAAATTTTGCCTTGGCCTGATGTCCAGCGGAGAGTAGATATTGTGTTGAGAAGCCAAGCTGTGAGATGATTTGGAGAAGCTGATTCATCCATGTGGTGGATTGAATTGTAACTTCAAGGCACACTTTTGATAGCCTCAGGTTCCAATTGGAGAATGGAACCTGCATCAGTAGTTAAAGATGTTGGTTACTGTTAGACTGTAAATGAAATGGATGACTGTTTCAACTGTGACTGCTGCTTCAGGTGTATTTCTCTTGGTGCCCAGGATAAATCTTAAAAAGTGTACTTGATTGTGTATTAGTAGGGGGTCTTTGATAGGCCTGTATAGAAGTGCTTTTATGGAAATTTCAGAATCATCAGAAACAAAAATGGGAACCAATAGAATGTTTGATGGTTTTTGAAAGGATATGTTTTGTCTTACTGTGCTTGGTAGAATTTTTTAAGGATGTCAAGCAGTCAGCTGTAAACCTCTGACAAAATTTTACCCCAAAGCCTCCTGAGGATAAAAAGACAGCTGATGAGCTCACAATCAGGAGACAGCATAAGAACAAGGACCAAGAACAGGCATACAAAGACAATCAATCATTCAGATTGATTCGATTTATATTCTTAAATTTTGGATATGGCAAATTTAAGATTCATTTATTGTGAAATATCTACTCTTACTATGATTAAGCCTTAACTTACATTTTATTTTCTGTGTTACAATTCATACAATACAAGTCACTGAGGGCAACAACCCAATGCTGAACAATTATCAAGATTTCATGCAAAGATTTAGCAGTTCCTTTGATGATTCCGTAAGATGCCTGTTAGCTGTGAAATTCTCAAGTTCAGGCAAGGCCAGCCTGCAGGCATACATTTCAGATTTTAAATTTCAAATTTCAAATTAAATGGTAGAGATCTGAGTTGGGATGATCTGGCTCTGACTGATCAATTTAGGGAAGGGTTTGCTTACAAATGAGACGAACAGCTGAGACAGGCCCTGCAGATAATTTGGAAGAGTTTTTCTAATGTTGTGTAATAAAAGATGGCTAACTTGAGGAATTGAAGCAGGGAGAAACAACAAGTTTATAACCTCTCTTCTCTCATAGCCTCCCTTCTGATAGCCTTCTTGGAATCTGTCACCAGGAAAGAAACAAAGAAGATGCGAGCTAGCTTTATGCTTTTATTGTAAAATTCTTGGACATATAATCAGATCCCGAACAACTAAAATTCATGCCTTTGTTTCAGCTGTAAAATGCCATAGATATAAATCTACAGGCCACGTAAACAGGATCAACCCCCAGGGGCTGGATCCTCTAGTCTAGAACAAGGGTGTCAAACTCGCAATGTCACGTGATGTGTCACGACGTATCGCAACTTTTTTTCCATTGCCGGCAATGGGGTGGGTGCGGTTTTGCCATGACACATCCGGTCTGCAGGCCAGCAGTTTGACACCCCTGCTCTAGAAAGGCTGGGGTGGGGAGATAAGATGTTGATCTCTTAGATCAGGTTAAAGCTTGGAAGCAGCATGATGCTTATGCAAGGGCTTGGATGGATGAACTTCAGAGAGATCCCAAGACAATTTTTCATCTTTCATAGTTGAGGAGCAACAGCAGTTGTACAATGGTTGTTTGTGTGCTTCCATTAAGAGAAGACGTACTGCAACTTCGACACACAGTTAGCAGGGGAATATTTAAGTATTTAAAGGTTCCTAGGGGCCAATACTGTAGTGAGGAGAGACATCAGGAACTATGCTTCATCTTGTCATGTATGTTGAAGGGCAAAACCTTTATCTTTACCTTTGCTACAACCTCTAAACTCTTATTCTGGTCTACTTAGTGAGGCTGACAAAATATATGCCAGATACCTCATCATAAAATTTCAAGACTGGTTAGACCTAGAGAATATATTATCTGAGGTACAAGCTGGATTTAGAAGTGCCTGGTCTTTTTAATCTTGCTCTTATTCTGCAACAATTGGCAGAGAAATACACTTCAAAATCATACAGAAAGCCTACACAGATATTAGAGAGACTTTGATTCAATTTCCCAATCTAATCTTTGGCACAAGTTCCAAAATCCCATCACAGACAGAAAGCTCCTTCTGCTTATCTATAAATTACATGACAGCTCAACTATAAAGGTCAGATGTAGCTTCTGGGACCATTAAACTAAGGAGATCTCTGTTTGACAGGGAATGCACTTGAGCACTATCATTATTTAATTATTAAATCAATCCTATAGTTGCCAAGATGAATCACCTTTCACATCACTCCCTAAAACTGATTAGGAATTATATGCAGACAATGTAGTTCTGTTCTCCCTTACCCATACTGGGTTAAAACCAGCACTGCTATCTCTGGCTGAATATTATAATGCAGAAACGGTGAAAATTAGCTACATTAAAATCAAGATGCTTGGGTTTGCGACAGAGCATAAAGGGCACATCTGGACATTAAATAATCATCCAATAGATTAAATCATTTAAGTAAATCACTATTGTCTTTTATGCAATAACCACACATGGGTTACATATGGAACATGTAATCATGAAGATCTACAACAGCCCTCTAAACATTCTTTTACATCAAAGGGGCCTTGTATGTTCTTGTTCCACTTCAAGTGCATTCAGTCCAGGTTAGTTAGTTAGTTAGTTAGTTAGTTAGTTAGTTAGTTAGTTATTTATTTAGCTAGCAGGTTTTCATGGCTAAGGCAGAACTTGAGCTCATGGTCTCCAGCTTTCTAGCCTGGTGCCTTAACCACTACACCCAACTGGCACAATTCATATTTGGTGCCCAGATCAATCCATACATTTCTTTGGCCCCTTTGGACTAACTTGCCACAGAGGAGGGCAAAACCTGTTTAGATCTTACTTATATATTGGACAAAATTCTGGAAAACACTGAGATGATAATTGCCTACACAAAAGAGATTTCTTTGCAACGACAAGTTAAAGCACAAAGTTTAAGTAAGCACTTTGGAAGCCAAGAAACAGCAGAGGGGGTCTATACCCAAGAGACTTGCTTTCAACCTTCCCTTCAGCCTATTGAGACGGAAGAAGAAAATTTACATTTGGATTATCAACCGATATTGGGAAAAAATCTTGATGCTAATGAGAAAATGATTTATAATAAGGAAATGGAGGATTTTACCCCAGAAGGACAAGCTGACTTGCAGACACCATTTGACTCTTTGACAGAGAAACAACTATCAGACGAAGAGCAAAACTTGACTAAAGAGGATTATACATTATTTCAATTAATCTTTATGCAATTTTAAAAAAGATGGGAAACGATGTTCAGCTACGAGCTATTGAGAATAGCTATAACTCTTATATCAGCTTAATAAAATGGACAATGGGAGACTCCCTTTTGGTGTACACACTATGGCAAGAGATAATGGGAGATCTATTTGCGGAACTAGAGACTCGATTATGGAAACCCATTTGGAATAGAAAGAAACCCAGAATAAGATATAAATATTGAATTTAAGATTATAGTTATGGGTGGTAAAGGTTTTATAGCAACTCGGATTGACTTGGATTTGGATTTTGTCAAAAGGGAGGTCATTACGAAATTATTTATGTTCTTTTTCTTTTGTGTTATTTTTGCTTTTTTCCCCTTGTATTTCTTGATATGTTTTTAATATTAGAGATGTTATAATGAGAAAAGGATTGAAATAATGGAAGAGATGAAATTAATAATTGGAGAATTACTGAAAAAGAATAGAATATAGTTGAGAAATGTAAGAATCTAGTTATGGAAATAACATGTTTAAATAAGAGAAATTAGGGGCACCTGAATAGTAAATAAATATGTTAGTTTAAGTTTAAATATTTGAAAAATTAATAAAGCCTAAAACAGGATCTTATAGGATAGATGAGTTTTTGCAAACTTTTATTGATTAATGGAATTTATAGGTAGTGATATATTAATGAATGAATTTGTTTTAGAAATGTATTAATTTGATTATAATATCTTAAATAGATAGAGTGTTAGTTTAAGTGTAAATATTTGAAAAATTAATAAAGCATAAAACAGGTTTTTATGGGATAATGAACTGTTGAAATTTTTTATTGATTAATGGAATTTATATCTAGAGATACATTAATGAATGAATTTGTTTGAGAAATGTATTAATTTGATTATAATATCCTAAATAGATAGAGAGGGAAATTTTAAGGAATATTATGTGAGCTGTATATTTATAATGTTATTGTTTTTTAATTGACTACCCTATCTCCACGTTGGTTCTTAAGCCTTGTTGGTGTAAAATGTGAAAACTAATAAAAATTGTGTGTGTTTTTTTTAAAGAAATGCCTCAGTGACAGTGAGATTCCATCACACATGTGTTGAGAACTACCCCTCATGCTCCTTATAGACTAAACAAATTACTGTCGCCAAATTAAGGGAGGCCTTAAGCTTGGCATAGTTTAATGAGTTTTCATTAGTAATTTTAGAGGGAAAATAAAGGTAATAAAGGGGCTATTGAAGCCACTAAACATGTTTTATTATACTGTTCATTTCATGTCTATTCTCACTGTGAGCTATTAACCCCACCCCTAATTAAACACCCTGGTCAATCTCCTTCACTCATTTTAGTGAAATATTTTACTTTCATATTCAAATGACACTATTTCCTTAAGCGGGACCAAATCTTGTCATATAAAATGTATGATGTACAGCAATCTGAATGGTCCATTTACTGAATTGGCTAATCGATATTAGCTACATGCATGTGATGTGTTTTATGGACTATTCATTGCCCTCAAGAAAGATTCTAGTCTTTTCTCACCTGTCTCTAGATAAGAAAAATAATAGATATGGGCATTTTCTACACTGATGAACTTTTCAAACAGCATTTTCTTTTCAAGCAATAATGGACAAGGTGATTTTCACTGGAATTGTAAGTGAAATCATGTACAAAAACACCAAATAAAAATTCCTAATATACCTGCTACATTAAAATAGAGAAAATATTATTTGTGAACATGCTCCTTCTTTCTTCTTTCATTCCTCATATGGAAAAAGAATAGATGTTAATATAAACAAACACTATCCCACATTTGATACTATTCAATTAAGGCAATATGCAAATATTAATATTATTATTTGCACATTGCATTAATATGCAAGCAACTGTTCTCACTTATCAACTTAAACAGTAAACAATGTCTTTACCATTAGAAATTTCCAACACTTGCACTGACGTCATTGATACTACTCTCTATTAGACAGATCTCAAACTGGGGATTAAGAACCGTGAAAAAAAAAACAGAAGAATGGGAATATTTGTATTCTTTTCACATTCTTATAGATGAATCTATGCAGCCAACACAGGTGGAAGGAAAGCAGAGACAAAATTTAGAAGCCTTAAGATATTTATTCATTTTTAAAACATGAGGATGAAATTTATTCATCCTCATTCTTAGAATCCATAAAACCTAGATATATAGAGCGTATACACATTGATCTCCAGGATTGATGCAAAAGGATTCACCGTTTGAGATGAGAAGGGAACTGGCTTTTGTCAGTCATGCTCCACTTCTCTGATGGAAAGTTTCACTCCATTGGTCAGGCCGCTGCTGCTGATCTTCGTATAGATATTGCTTTGCAGGAACCCCCAAAGCAAATACTGGCCGCATCATTACTACATTACTATTTATCACAATCGCCTTATTTTTCATCCCTCATACATGTATGCATGTGTGTTGTATACTTTGGACACAAAATGTGATTGCACAGAGAATCAGGTTGGGAGGGCAATGCTTAGATCGTGGTCCTAATTTGCTTCTCACTCAGATCTTCTTGAAGCAGCTGCTTTATTCAATCAAACTGAAGGTTTAGTTTGATGATTTCCATAAACAATTCAGCAGGCAACTGTGATAGCTTAGCCACTCACTGACTTGGCAGAACATATTATATTAGATATTACAAAGAATGAGAAGAATGCTAGATGCACAGTGGAACGTTTTGGTGGCAAATATACACAAATTCTTCAAGAACTGGACAGCTTCTCCACTTTTACTACAAAAGGAAGTTTTCTGCTGCCACTCTAAATATGGCATCAGTAGAGCTAAATAAGTGAAACTCTTCAAAGCTTGAGGTGATCCGAGGGCATCTGAATTCCATATAATTTTCTCGCACCACTTCCTGCAAAGAAAATATATAGGCTTCCCTTCAGCAAAAGGGGGAAAAAATAAGTTTTTGTAGGTGACTTTTGCCATATTTCACTTGCCTCATTTCATCTGCTACAACTCATACCACAGCCCATTATTCATTATTATTCTGTTTATAAATATTACTTAGCTTGATAATAAACTACATGAACTCACATGTATTATTTTTGGCTAGAGTCTAATCTTTAGCAAGGAAAGACTACACCGATCTATGCAACCAAGATCAGAATTGGTCCAAAGATAGAGCACATCCATTTTTTATCAGTTCTTATCATAAGCAATATGAATATCATCACTGTGGGTTTCAAGAGCCATGCTTTCAAAAATCAGGATAAGTTCATTTTAGACACTTTATTTTAAAAATGAGTTCACTCACCATTACACTGGCTTGAATAATACTAGTTTGTTAATCAAATATCACAAATGTTCCAACATACAATGAATTTTGTAATGTATAGTTGGAGGAATGAACAGTTGTACGATAAAATGATGGCATCTAATTACATGAAATGTGTTTTCTAAATGATAAGAAGATGCTGTATTGATTTATATTTCCATCTCACATACTGAGAAAGCTTCGAACAGCCTTTCAGAGGCATTTCCCCCCCTGAACAACTGATAGCTTACAATGTTTTGCAAAAATCTATTTACTAGTTCACAGATTAAACAGATCATAGGGTGATACAACAGCATGCACATAAAGTCATGCTCCAATGGATTTACAACATCATCTGTAAAACTGAAATTTGATTTGAGTTCAGAAACATTATATTTGAAATCCTGCCAGCTAACTCTAAACATTACATAGTCAAATCCAATTTTCTTGAATGTTTATCCTATAAACCAGTTTTTCGAACTCTTCCAGATCCACAGATGAATATAAGAAAAGCATCCAAAAAGCACACATTGGGACAAAGAGTTGCTTTGGACAGATAGAGGCAGTATACAAATTTACTAAATAAAACACAAATTATGTTTTTTCTCACAAGCCATTAATCTGTAGTGGTCAAAACTATTTAAAGATAATTGGAAGTGCTGAATAGTCAAAGGTTTGGCTTATAACATTTTTTTTAAAAAAAATATTGATCTGGATGATGTTACCTACCAAGTAAAGTCTCTAATATTTTGTTTTTTCACTAACATATAATTCCAACAGTTTCCAAGCAGAAGCATACATGGATGATGCAGAATTCAAGAGAGTCTAATTAGCAGTCACAGATGACAATGTGAAAACAAGGATGGAGAAGCAGCAAGGATGGAAAACAAGGATGGAGGAGGAGTAATATCCAGACAGCCAGTGAAAGTCCAACATTAAAAGAAGCTTTATAAGTATTATCAGTCTCTGGACAGATCAGACTGATTTAGCATTCCAGCATCAAATAAAGCGGGCCTTGTTAATCTTTGCTGACCAGAGGCACTTTTTTAAAAAAAGAAAAATATAGCCAAGATTTTGGCAATTGGAATAGGTAAAGACTCATCAAAGTGTTTCAAAGTCCAATGAGTGCCATTTAGCCTACCCTTGAAATAGACTTATTATTTCCTCTTGGCTGAGTGAAGAGTCAGGATAGCTGCGATGTTGAGGCATTTGGTTTTGTTTTATTATACTTTCTGCCTGCTGCATCCTCTGTATTGTAAGAGATTCAAAAACGGAGAATGCATTTGGTGCTTTTATTAAGGATGCCTACAAGGATGACATTTTCCATGTCCAAATTGTCATTTCCCATTTAAATGCTATAATGCACTCCCTTTTTCCAATGCTGCAGTTTACCTCATAAATATGCTTATTGTTTAAGAGGAGAAGCAAGTCTCCAAATGAAGGATGGATCGTTGCACAATAACTAAAAGGTGGGCATACAAACTAAGATGAAGCAATGATAGATAAGCACAGAAATTGACTGCATGTCATAGAATGTGAAATGTATACTTGGCATTACCCAAGACACTTCCCTGTCATTCTGTTTGGCATGCATGGCTACGAAAGTGTAATTAGTAACATAAGCTCTGACACTATTTCAGTACTCTTTTAATAGATGTCAAACATCCCTCAATGCCATCCATTTGTTCCAATTTATGGAGCAATCTACATTGATTTGGTTTCAAGGTCAAGATTCATTTGGCTTTAAGGCAAGCCACTTCCATAGTAAATAGTGCGATTCTTTTGCCAGAAAATTGCAGCAGTTTCAGCATCTACAGTTGAAAGTCTCATAAACAACAGAATTTGGCCACATTTTCATACAAATTATTTGTCCTATTTTTGTTCAGGTTTAATCATCCATTTACATTTTTAAACGGATGACTCGTTTTCCCACATATTAAAATTTAATAAGTTCCAATCAGTGAAACAAATCCATTAATTAACATTTAGCATCTGCCAAACTCAGAAGAATAATCTGGATGTAAAAGAAACGAATTTGATGTTGTATTGTTTAACTGCTGCCCGTTTGCTGATAGCTCAAAACTGGAAGAGTAAAGCTTTACCTACAATAGAGGACTGGAGAGTGAAGGTTTCGCATCTTGCTGAAATGGCAAAGATTTCGGCTTATTTGAAGGATCACTCAAATGAACAATTTTTATCAATATGGAGNTTCAAAATAAGCATAGAATGGTGGAATATAGGTTAGGTTTTTAGATAAAAAATTTTCTTTTTTTATACATATATATATATTTCACCTACTTATGTAGAATTACATTTTGTGGAGTTAGGGATATTAATATAAGGTTACTTTTAGATGAATAGTATCCTGGGATTAGGTTTGGGAAGTCCGGGTGGGGGGTGGGGGGGGGGTTTTCAATTGTGATGTACTTGTGATGTGTTCTTTTTTTTTATGTTGAAAATAATAAAAAAAATTTTTGAAAAAAAAACAAACATTTAGCATCTGCCAAACTCAGAAGAATAATGTGTAAAAGTATCTTTCCAGATGAAGGAAAGAATGCAAAGTCACCCCATTTGTTCCCTACAGGCAAACTGCAGAGATAGGAGTTTCTGCAATACTCTTGGCGAGTTGAGCAGCTGGGAAGTGGGAGTTCCATTCACATTCTCATCTATGGTGTGTAGTCTTTAGGGACAATACAACCTGCCATCCCATTTCTTAGCCACATTTGAAATAAATACTTCATAGCATGAGGTTGTGTTTTTTTTTTTAAATAGCAGATGAGTCGTCTTGGTGATATGCGTTTTCTCTGGATTATAAAACTAAAAGAAGATGTAAAGATTTATATTTTAAAAACCACTTGGCAAAGAGCTTAACACAAGTGAAATATGGAAAAGGGAGAGTTTTTTTTTTTAAAAAAAGAAACTAACTTTTATACTAAAGAAAAGTAAAAACTGAATTAGGTAACTGATATAGACCTGCCATGTTTAAATCAAATAAAGTTGTTTGAGTTGTTTCCAGCTAAAAGGCTACAACCAGTTGGTGGCATTTACGTAGATAAATAAGAGTAGACTGCCTGCTTATTTGTAACTATGGAAACTTAGAAGTAGCATATGTCAATAGTCTTAAATTACAGCATCAAAAACACAACTCAGGAGAACTAAAAAAAGAGGGGGGAGTGGTTTTTACTTCTCCCTTTGTGTGCTTTTTTAAAAAATTACAAAATGACAACTAGAAAAGCTCTCAAAAGGACGGAAGGAGGGGCTCCCTGAAACAACAGGAAGAGAAAATAGAAAAGGCTGTCCCATTGGACTTACTTCAGAGTAAGTTTGACCAGCTGGATATAGGATTCAATCACTTGAGATTAAATTTACAGCCTTTGAAAAGAAAATAATGACAAATTTGGGGAAAAATGGATAACTCTATAAGACAAATATCTGATGATGTAAAAAGTGTTAATGACAAAATGAACACTCTGGACTTCAGTAAAACTGAAGTCATGGATAGAGAATTAGAAAAAGAATTGGATAATGGGGCTTTATTGAAACTGAGGCAGAAAGAGTTCTGTTTGAGATTTAGAGCTATTCCAGACAGCTCTGATGAAAATATTACAGAAAGAGTTATACCAACTTTGTCTACATTTTTGGGGTGGGAAGCAGATGATATTGAAACTGAGATGGACAAATCTATAGGATAAATTCATGTTTTGCAAAAGCAAGGGAAGTACCTAGGGATCTCTTGGTCCATTTTCTAAGGAAAAAAACACAAGAGATCAGGTTCTGCAGCAACACTTAAATACAAAATTGAAGATTGATAATGTAGATATAATCATTTTAAAACAAATACAATAGAATGCAAGGAATGCAAGGAAAAAGAATTTATCTTTGCGACTAAAAAACTAAGGCAGAAAAGGATTTCATTTCACTGGGATAAAATAGAGGGTATGATTTTTATTTCTGAACAACAGAAATGTCGACTACCGGTAATTTCTTTTAAAAAATCAGGAGAACTTTTGAAAATACAGAGGAGAATTGGAAGAGGATCAAATTGAGGTGACAGGTAAGATTTCACATCAATTACAACAGATGCAAAAAGATTCTCAAGGAGAAGATACTGATTTGCGTGCCACAGGTATTTTCTAAATCTTTGGCCTGGTTATGGGTTATGTTTAACATGCTCCCCCCAAAATTTGTCATTAGTTAAAAAAATTGAAATTAGATATGTTTTGCTTACACAGATCCATATCAGGACAAAAGATATCACAAGTTTGATTTATAAAAATGTGGACGAAGAATTTATTTCAGCAGGACCTTAAAAAAAGAAATAGAGTTTTGTATTTTAAACCCAAACTAAAGCCAGAATTTTGGTTGATTGATGAACTTGGTCGATTTGTTGAAATTGAAATTAAATTATATGGGGTTAAGACTATGATATTGGAAATTTATGCCTCAAATGATGATAAAGCAATATTTTATAAGTGACTTATGGAGAAATTAATAATTGTTATGAAAATTGATAGGGAAGTGGAATGGGGTGATTTCCACATAGAGTATTTGAGAAAAATGTCAAAAACACTGAAGGTAAATTACCAAATGCCATTTTGATATGATAGATAATTTAAGATTGGTGGACATACGCAGACAGAAAAATTGAATTTCTAAAGAAGGACATAGATATTTATCAAGAATAGATATGATCTGGATTTCAAAGAATTTAGCTACAAGAACTGCTCAAGTAGAGATTTTATCAAACATTTTTTCTGATCATAACCCTGTGAGTTTGGTTTATAAAAAGAAAGTTACTACTTGCAGATGGAGACTAAATGAAATGTTGTTACAGAAACAAGCAATAGTGAAGGCCTTTAAAAAGAAACTAATAGAACTAATAAAAACACCTTAAACACTAATATGAACTTAAGAATGGTTTGGGATGCAAACAAACCTCTTTTGAGAGGATATTCTATACATTACTTTACCTAAAAAAAGAACCGAGAAAAAAAAACCAGACTAATTTGGATGAGGTTAAAAAAAAGAATTAACAAAATTTTCAGGGAAGACCAACATCTGGGACCAAAGGTTTATTCTTCCATGCTCTCTATCCAAAATAAGAGCACTGGGCTGTTCCATGCATTGTATATATTTGGTTCCTGGTTGTATATACCTTTCAGTTGTTAATTAGGCTGGCTATTAAGTTGTTAATTGTTGTTTTCTTGTGCAGCCATGTCCTTGGCTCCTAAGTTCCTGATAGGTAGATGGTAAAACAGCACTTATATTAATTAACAAGAGGCCAGTTTCCCAGCTGCAATCATTTCTCTGGCTATTTTTGTCCCTCCTTAGCCAATAATTGTAGTAGCTGGAAATTGAATGCATGTACTTGCCATTGTTGCTCTTTTGTCTCGTGCTGTTTTTGTGGTTTCTGTATTGTTTTTTTTTGTTTTTAAATGTTTTAACAATCGCAAGCCCCTCTGAGTTGCTGGAAGTGCAGGTGACATACAAATTTAATAAAGGAAAAGGACACCCTGTCCCATGACTATTCAAATCACCAAAGATTTTCAAGAAGAGACTGGACAGCCATTTGTTTGGAACAGTATAGGATCTCCTGCCATGGGCAGGGGGTTGAACTAGAAGATCTCCAAGGTCCCTTCCAACCTATTATTCTGTGTTCAAATATACACTAACATTGCCCGAGTTTCCAGGTTTTAGTTCAGGGACCTAAAGAACTGGCTCCAGCTCTGGAAGTTTAAGCTCATCTTCAGATAAATATTCTTTCTAGAGAAAAGACTGATGAAGCAATTGTTAGACCAATCAAGCTGTGCACACATTTAGGATATAGGAATGTTTACAGAAAAATTTCCTTTAATCTTATTTGTCTATGAATTATATATGTACACTGGCACTGAGAAAAGGATTTATTCACAATGATAATTCAACTCGCATTGGGTAAATAAAATATATTTGCTTATTTTGCATCATTAACTCTGCTTCTGTTAACCACAGGGGTGAGCACAAGGATATACAAAATGTTGAAATCCCACTGTTTTCTCCCTGGAAAGAGTCAAACAACTTGAGATTTCAATAGTAATTTCCAAAGCCCTTTTATGTATACTCCTGCAAGCAAACCCTCAAAATAATAACACTAATCTCTCCCATGTCTACTTATCATTATTCTGCATTCCTGCAGATTTTTTTCTCTCCAGTTATTAAAACAGCCTCTATTATTGCTAACTGGCTTGTCTCCTATACACATACAATAGATGGACCCATTTCTTAAAATTCAAGAGATTTTGCAGTCAACATCAGAATCACCCTCCAAGCAGAGAGAAGAGAATGCTGTGTGTTAACATCACAACAGTACTATAGAAGATATCCAAACAAAGTTCAATATCCCTTTACTGGCTCAATGTGCATACTAAATACAAAAAGAAAAATGTCTGGGAACAGATTATTGCAGGCTTATAGTTTACGAACTGGAAGAAAGGAACAGGATAAGAAAACAACTGTGTGTCAAAGAAGAAGCCAGAGAGAGAAGAAGCCAAGAAGGTAGAGGGGGGGGGGGGACTCCTGACTGTTTTCTGCTGTTATTAACTGCTACCAATAGCTTCTCAAGTGTTATGGATTGGCAGCTGTCAGTTTCCTGAGTCCGTTCTCCTTTATATTGGATTGGAAGATTGTTTTGGCTTATCCATTTGACAGAAATCAAGGAAGTAGAGAAGGAACCCAGTTGTCAGAGAGTGAGCAAACAAGCAATATTTGTATGTCAATGAAGATTCTTAGTCATCCAGGTGGAGTTATCTGGAAATTGAGTCATGGCAACTGGATTTTTTTTTTCTCTTTTGATTGAAAGGTTTCGCTGTTTATCCACATAGATTCTCCAGTCCAAGCAAGTCAGTTAGGGGGACCCCATGTATGTCCTCCAGGGTGGACATAAAAAGAAAAGACATCCAGCTGCCATGGTTCAACTTCCAGAAAAGCAATATTTGTATAGACATTTTATTAAGGAAGTTGACAGGGAAGGCTCCAAGCAACATGGATAATGAGGGAAACTACGCAAAGGGTGCATAATATTTACTTTCCTGCTTGAAGAAAACCCATGGTGTACCTGCTGCAAGCAAAAACCTGTTTCCTTTTGGGAAGAGAAAACAATATACTAAGAAATTGATACACTGAGATGCATCAGGGCCAACAAGACATTCCTTGACAGGCGGGGCAGAGAAGGGAAGTGAATACCAAAGAAGAGAAGCAAAATACATCCACAGTGATACCATGTAGAAGCATACGACCAAAAGAAACAGGAGGATCAGGAGATATTCATTGCCAGTGGAAATCAAGAGGTGGTACCATACTAAACCTCCAAAGGGTGATTGACAGCCATTTTAGCAAACTGTGCCACAGATCAATGTCTGGCCTATATAGATTTTAAAAAATGGAGAACCACACTAAAGAAAAAGTGGTGTGCCGTGGCTGGGTTGGTAGCTGTGCTGATCTCCTGTTAAGAAAAACCCAGTGTGCTGTGTATGGAACTGATATATCACTGGAAATGTGTATTCTTCTAGCTGATCATCAACAGAATGTGGCAGACAGACTACCATAACTATTTAAACCCACTAACAACTATTCTTCCCTACTAATCCATTTGGAGATAAATGACAGCCAGAAGAAAAGCCATGAAAAAGTATCTGAAGATTATGAAGCCTTGGACAACAAGATGAACAAACTGGGAGAACAGGTAGATTTTTTATTAATACTTGCAGCTGGGAAGAGGCAAAGTAAGTTTTCAAAATTGGAAAGGAAGTGTTCAAACCCAGAGCAGCAGCCAAAGAGCGGGCCCATGAGAACAAAACCCCAAAAGAAAATAGAAAGACATATTAGGGAGTGACAGTTTTGAAGGAAACTAAAAAAGAGGCCAGTAGGTGGCACCACTCAGAACCTTAGATATTATTATACCTACGCACATAGTGAGAAATAAACAGAAAGAACAAGAGATTTGTCAGGAAGACAAATATATGATAATTATCTCTGAAATTTAGTAGGATGATTACTCATTTTATTTCTTTATTCATATATACATCTGCACATACAATCTATAGGCCACCCAATTTCTAACAACCTTGGGTGGCTTGCAGTTAAAAAGGTATAAACATCACGAAAATCAAAAAGAATTCATGATTGGCCTCAAAACAACAGATAGCGAAACAAATCCCATCTAGCAGGGGTTCAACTTTCACTATGTTACACAACTTGGAAGAATAGTCAGGTCTAATAGTTTCTTGAACATCATCAGGACGGCAGCATCTGGATCTACCTTAGATGATCATGGAATATCATAACACAGTGAACCTACCTCAGCAAAGCCTTCAACAGAGACCCTCATGATATTATCCTTCATAAATGGTAAAAAGGAAGCTAGATTATACTGTTGATTGGTTGAATTGTGCACAGAGCTCATTAATAATCCTACTTCAGCTTTGAGGGTGGTATGGAATACCAAGGATTCTGTCAGGAGCCCTGTAGTCAATGACTTGGATCAGGGAGTTGAGAGGATAGTTATAAAGTTTGGAGATGATACAAAGCAAGAAGGAGTTGCAAACAATTTTGATGAAAGAAAGAAAATTCAAAAGGATCTAGGCAGGATTGATACATGGGCTGAACTGATAGGACGGAATTTATCGGTGTGGCAAAAAATCAGTTCTTAGATGAGTGGAATTGATTATATAAGTTGATATATTTTATTTACTTATTCCATGGATGTCAAACTCACCGTGCCACGTGAGGTGTCACGACATATTGTGACTTTTTTTGCATTGCTGGAGCTGGGGTGGACATGGCCTCTGTATGATGCAATTGGCCTGTGGGCCGGCAGTTTGACACCCATGACTTATTCATTTATTTATATCCTGCCTTTATTATTTTAAAATAATTCAATCTGGCGAACATATGCAATACACCTTCCTCCTCCTATTTTCCTCACAACAACTCTAGAGATGGCTTTATAGAGAGATATAAAGCCACAGTCTGTTATCTTATTACATGGGTGTCAAACTCGATGATGTCACATGGCATATTGTAACATATCACTTTTTTGCCGTTGTGGAGCTGAGGTGGGCATGGCCTACACGTGACGCATCCGGCCCACGGGCCGCCAATTTGACCCCCCTGTCTTATTAGAACAATCCCACAGTTTTGCAATGGGAAGTATTTTTCTTTTGGTGTTTGGCGTTCCCAAACGGCTCCCTCCTCTTGAATGACGGGGTAGGTTATGACTGTTACACCACCTGATCTGATCACACAATGATTTGCTTTATGACCAATCCAACTTATAACAGAAATTCCTGTTTCAATTGTGGTCATTAAGTTGAGGACTACCTGTATATGTGAAAGCAATCTAGGTATTTTTGTCATTAAACTAAACAGGAGGCAACAGAGCGATGCAGCAGTTAAAAAGGCAAATCTACATTAGAATACAATACACTGAATGGAGAATTGGCTAGCCGAACTCTATGCTTCTATGATCCTAGTTTTTTTCTCAAACAAAAACTCTACAAAAAATATGAAGTGCTGCTAGTTTTAGGTTTGCAAGAATAAATGTGAAAGCAGCAAAGCCATGTTTTATGGCTGATTTTTCAAGCCGAAATGGATTTCAAAGTGCAAAGCAGGCAACAACGAGAGGAGGCCTCAGTGTTCTAACTGCCCACTTACACCTACACCTACATCTCGAACTGTTCTTCCCCGACAATTTTCCTTTAGTCTCCAGGAATAGACATAAGAAGAAAAGTTCTTAGGCTGAAGGAAGGAGATGAAAGATAATCCCTTCCACCCAACATTTCTCTACTTGAAGCCACCTGCCTAGATCCAGTTTCCCTAATCTGATACCCTCTTAGGAGTGACTACAACTCTCAGAATTCTAGTTCTCATCTTTATATTCATCTTTAGCAATTCATAACCTGACAGCAGTTAATATATTCAGGAATAACAACAAACCCTTAACCCAGGGGTATCAAACTGCCGGCCCGAGGGCTAGATGCGTCACGCCGAAACTGCGCCCACCCCATTGCTGGCAATGGGGGGAAAATCACGATACGTCGCGACACGTTGTGAGTTTGACACCCCTGCCTTAACCAAACAACTGCAAATATAATTTGCATGGCCTGGTGGAAGATTAAATAATACTTTAATTTAATTCTAACAGCCTATTCTACATTTCCTGACAAATGTAGAAGAAAATCAGCTTTGTCATTAACATATCCATTTGTTATAATTCTTTTTATAGAGTTTTGCTTTTACTGTATACAAACCACAGCTGCATTTTATTTTTCATTATGATGATGCTGAATAAAAGTAAAAGTTTTGAGTCAGTTTCTTTTCTTTGGCAACTACTCTGTTCTCAACAAGCCATAGCAAGATATACCCCAAAATAGCTAATACACCTGAGCTTCATTACTAATGCTGAATATAACATGTGCAAAGAATTTTAATCAGGTTGCACTTTTTCAACAGTGTGTCTTTAAAAGATGAATTCATTTATTTGAATTAACAAATAAACAAGGAAAGAGAAGACAGGTTTTTAATTCTCAATTGCTCCTTAAAAAAAGGAAACAATAATTTTCCAAGGCGCCTGAAGGCTGCATTAACAGAGGGATAGAATCAAGATCACGTGAAGTATTAATATCACTTTACAATGCCTTGGAATACTGCATCCAGTTTTGATCAACACGATGTAAAAAAGATGTTGAGACTCTAGAAAGAGTACAGAGAAGAGCAACAAAGATGATTAGGGGACTGGAGGCTAAAGCATATAAGGAACGGCTGCTGGAATTGGGTACGTCTAGTTTAATGAAGAGAAGGACGAGGGGGGACATGATAGCAGTGTTCCAATATCTCAGGGGCTGCCACAAAGAAGAGGGAGTCAAGCTATTTTCCAAAGTGCCTGAAGGCAGGATAAGAAGCAACGGATGGAAACTAATCAAGGAGAGAAGCAACCTAGAACTAAGGAGAAACTTCCTGACAGTTAGAACAATTAATCAGTGGAACAACCTGCCTCCAGAAGCGGTGAATACTCCAACACTGGAAGTTTTTAAGAAGAGACTGGAAAGCCATTTGTCTGAAATGATATAGGGTTTCCTGCCTGAGCAGGGGGTTGGAATAGATGACCTCCAAGGTCCCTTCCAACTTTATTATTATTATTATTATTATTATTATTATTATTATTATTATTATTATTATTTTTATTATTTACAATCTGTGACTTGGGTACATAGGTTGAGAAACATAGTGAAGTGATGTAACCTTTGTTTTATTTTACACTCTGAACCTTCAGAGAAGAAGAACAGGCTTTCACAAAGAAAGCATTGCAAATATGAATAATAATAACAAATTATTATTATCAGAGATATGTAATCATGATGAAGAATTCTATTGCACTTGCATACAGAGGCATCAAAGGGCAAAAAGTGGTCTAATCTTAGCAAAAAACAAAAAAGGAACAAGAGGTATAAAGAATTAAAAGGTTATTGAACAAAAAGATACACTTGAAAATGAGATGCACAACTGGCATATTAACCTGCACTGAAAACAACACACTAATGGTGTTGACATTAGTGCCCCGGTGGGCAAAAGACATTATTCTCTAAAGCAGAGTTCACTAACTATAAGTATCTCATTATTCTGCAAATGTCTCAAGCTCAGTCTGCTTTGAATTGTGCTACAAACTTTTTTTTCTGAGGAATGAAAAAATTTAAGTCCCCATGGATGTTGTTGGCTGAGGATTCATTTCATCTAACAATCAAAATCAATGGAAGTACAAAGTTCTGTTTGACCTGTTTGATATTTGTCTTCACAGGGAGAGATGCCAACATTGCTAGAAGTAGTTATGGGTTTCATAATCACCCGCTCTACACTGCAGAGCAATCAAGCACATAAACTATTGTAACAGTGCTTCATTATCTTCAGAGTATAAAAATAACAACCTGGCTCAGCCTGAAAGAAAACAAAAAGGCAGGGAAAGCATCTCTTATTTCAGTAAATTGACATTATTATGACTCCTCTTTCATGCTAAGGGATAAAACTCCCCCTTGCACATGTAAAAAAATGTGCATTTTCCCCTTGTTTCTGATGGGGCTCATACCTTTTGATAAATGACTTTTGTCGCTGAATAACTGAAATCAGTAGACTATAGAAAACCGCATAACTGAAACCAGAAAACTATAGAAAATCAAGCTTTCTTCTCAAATTGGTTAACCAGTTACACAAAAGATGAAGAAGTTCTCTGGGGATATCTTCTACATGCACACTTGCAATGGGGTTAATTATGACGCCAAGTAGCAGAATCTTTCATTAAAATATAAAGTATTCAGTGTTAAGATGAAGAACAGTTAGCAGTTATTGTAAGTAGTCCTTGACATACAACCACAATTGGGACTGGAATCTTGGTCATTGGGCAAAGTGGGTTAATTGAGACACCCATGTGACTGCTTTACTCAACAACTTCAATCCCGGCACTTCTGATTGTGATCAAGCAATCTCTCATTGTTAAGTGGACCCAGTGAAAGAGCTGCCTGGCACGTTCAGTTCCTCCCTGTGTGCAGAAGGCAACTGTTCCAGTGAGTTGCCGTAATGGAGATTCGTTCTTCAGGATCTGAGCTGTTCTTCTTAATAATAATAATAATAATAATAATAATAATAATAATAATAATAATAATAATAATAATAATAATAATAATAATAATAAAAAAAGTTGGAAGGGACCTTGGAGGTCATCGAGTCCAACCCCCTGCTCAGGCAGGAACCCTACACCATTTCAGACAAATGGCTGTCCAGTCTCTTCTTAAAAACCTCCAGTGTTGGAGCATTCACCACTTCTGGAGGCAGGTTGTTCCATTGGTTAATTGTTCTAACTGTCAGGAAGTTTCTCCTTAGTTTTAGGTTGCTTCTCTCCTTGATCAGTTTCCACCCATTGCTTCTCATCCTGCCTTCAGGCGCCTTGGAGAATAGCTTGACTCCCTCTTTTTTGTGGCAGCCCCTGAGATATTGGAACACTGCTATCATGTCCCCCCTCGTCCTTCTCTTCGTTAAACTAGACATACCCAGTTCCAGCAACCGTTTCTGCTCCCCTTGGCAGCTAGCTCTTTCAGACAGCCCCCAGAGATGAGAGGGAGTTTTCTTAGCAGGCAGCAACTGCTTGCAACCTTCCTTCTTTGCTTCCTCACTGACTTTCTGGGAAAGCTGGCCGAGAAGATTGCAAATGGCAATTTCATGATTGCAGGGCATTTGGTAGCCATTTATAAGTGCAAAGAGGTTGTCAAGCACCCAGACTGTGATCACACGACAACATGGAGTCAACTTTACAGGCCATAAAGCACCCATTCCAAGGCCACCTCAAATGTCATTAAACAGTCAGTCATAAGCTGACGACTTCCTGTAGCTACTACAGGTAGTTACTAGCTCCTACTGCTATAAATATTACATAGTGGCCACTGCAAAATCCTTTCCACAAGGACTTTGAATTAACATATAAATAACATTGAAGAAAGGGACAGTAGAGGAAGAGATAAACAAGGATTGACTATAGATTGAGTTTAAATGGGTCATGGAAACTGCAGGGTTGAAATTCCATGTTTGTTAATCAAAAGCATAAGATAACATGGTTATGATTACTTTTATTTTCATGGTATCCTGTATACCATTTCCTTGAAATTGTGATAAACAAATGCTACTTCTCCTGTGAAATATTCGAATCCACGTAAACTTTACACATCTACTGTAACTTTCATCGTGAAAAGACTGAAGGGGCTTAAAAATGTGTTGTACAATATCTACTTCAGCTCTTCAAGATAGGGCAGGCCAGGAAAAAGACTCTGCAGGTCTGACCAGAATATTTTATTGATATATGCTATAGTAACAGAATTTTGAAAGCCTGGCTATGTTTTCTTTCCCTCCCCAGTGAAATAGGAAGGAGCCAATCTGAGCTTCTTTCTCACACTTTCTCTATTTCATAGACCTAAAGCAAGTTTTCATTCTTGTAATCTTTTCTGCATAGTCTTTCTAAAGTCATCTCTGTAGTTCTCTAGAGTTTGAGAGAGAGAGAGTTTGAGAGAGAGAGAGAGAGAGAGTTTGAGAGAGAGAGAGAGAGAGAGAGAGAGAGAGAGAGAGAGAGAGAGAGAGAGAGTGTTGAGCCCCTCTTCTTTGTGACAGCCCCTCATATACTGGAATACTGCTATAGTCATACTGCTGTCTCATTGGAGATCTTTTTCTAATCTCCTTCCATTAGAAAAAGATCTCCAATGAGACAGCAGTATGACTATAGCAGTATAAGCATAAGATTGGGAGGTTCACAGCTTATGTATAAGCATAAGATTGGGAGGTTCACAGTTTTAATAGTTTAACAGATTCCTATTCAGGAGAATATCTGTATCACAGGGTTGAAATGAGAGGTCCTTGATACTTTCTGAGCTTGATTGTTTTCTTGCCAACGTTTCGTTACCCAAATTATGCAACATCATCTGTGCCCTCCTTATCATTGCTAAGAATTAAATTTATTATAGCTGCCTACTCCAAAAGACCCCGAGCCATTTACAACATCCAAATGTACAATTAAAAGAAAAGGACCTGAAGGGTGATATCTAGAGGCTTAGCCTCCAGGATCCCTCAGTGGGGTTGCTAGAGGTCTCTTGACTAAAATGACACCTCTCGCTGCACTGAGTGCTCCCAGCCTGGTATTCCAGCAATATCCTAAATACATTCTGTACCTTTCTTGGGCATTTCCAGTTCCTTACCTTGAGCTGTAAGCAGAGGTTATCTGGCTTACTAACCCCTGCAATAGGTCAGGGGAGCAAAGAGGGCCATCCAGTGAAGTCACTCTCAACATTAGGCCTAGCTTGGCCCCAATCTCCACAGTGAAGCCCCACCAGCCTGTGGCTGCACTACCTTCATCAACCTTTACATTAGATTAGAGCATTGCCTTCTCTGGCTGGCTCTTAAGACCACGTTGCCTCCAACTATTCTTGCAGTGTCCTCCACAGCAGTGTTCAATATAGCTCTGGTCACCCTAACATCACCCTAGCCTGCTGCTCCTTTGCATCTGCTTTCTGGATCTCATGCCAGAATGTCTCCAAGGTCTCTAGAATTACAGTCTCTGCTTCCACCACAACCTGTGGCTGGTAAGCCCCATTGTTATCCTCCTATTGCTATTGCCAATGGCTGCTTTTATCATTGTCTATCGCTCCTCTCACCAGCAGGAACTTGGCAGGATACAACTACTCTCTGAACTACTCTGCTATAAGGAACTTCCTGGTGTTGTATGGCTGCAGGTAAGTGTTCAGAACAGACCCAACCCCTAGCACATACCATCCTCTTGCCACAAAAAACTCAAAAAACAAAACAAAATCAACCAAGCAACACTACAGACAGCAAACAACTACACAAAATGTACAAAAAAAAGAACATAACACCAACCATTCTTCTGGGCACCAGTTTGCCCACAAATGGTTTTGGGGGCTTTTGTCATTACCCAAACCAAATTATGAAGAATATTTAATGGTTCATTTGCTACCTCTGAATTATCCTTGGACCATTGTGCCCAGCTTTTCAGAGCCATCAAACGTGAGAGGGGGGATGTGCACCCCCTGGAGTTTCTGAAACATCAGTGAAAAATTGTTATCCTTTAACTGGCATTTATTGTTTCCTCGATGGCTATGCTGCTTACAAAACAAAGATCTCTCTTTGCAAATATAATAAAAGAGACAATTTGGATGACAGATTATTCCCTTGTTCTGATTGGTGATTGGATTACTAAAATAAGAGCTAATATCAAGAGACCATTAAAAAGAAAGGGGCAAACTTCCTGTAGACCCCTAACATCTCACTGAGCTGCAATGCATTCAAGAATATTGAAGCAATTGGTTCAGGAATATTGCATCAATTGCTTACGAGGATTATGAAAACTGGCCAAGTGGGTCCATGTACCAGGTGAACCTACATTTACAGTGTTGCATAAAAATTCTTATTGTCCCAGAAGGACGCTGCCTCAGCTGCCTCAACTTCTAAAACTGATCCCCAATGAGTGTCTACAGTTTTATAATTTGGGGGAATAATAAATCCAGAGCTCACATGGAAGTGATTTAAAAAAAAATCAGAGGAACTTTGGCCAGATCTAGGGAAGTATCCTTAAACTGACTCAGATCATTGCTCTATCAAGTCAGTACATTCAACATTTAGTAATAGCAATTGCTTCTCTTTGGGTCCTATCTTGGAATGCCATGAGTTGAAACTAGGTCAGTCTGAAGGTGAAGCACGTGACCTATCACTTGGCTTTTGACTTTGGGGAAAAAACAGAGATGGTATCATTAAAAGGCATGTGATTCATGAATATTGAATGACTGATGTAGGTACAGGTTAGCTAAAGAGGGCCAGAGACACTGGTTATTAGGATTATGCTACATTTTGATTTAAAAGGAAAATGATATTTCAGGAACTCCTTCAACTGTGTCTTTTTCTGGGATCATGCTGCAGCTGTGAAGGGCAGCTGCTTTAAGACATAACATAGATGTTATATAAACACCTATGCTGAATCTATTTTCAGACATCGCTTCTTAAATGATTCCTTCTTTTTGCTGACACCCAAAACATTTGTACTCTTTTTCTGTTAAGGACCTGATAGTAGGTTTTTTTTAAACTGGAAATAATTCACACAAGGACCATTAGGGAATGGCAAAGGAGAAAGTCTTAAGCAACACCGAACAGGACCGTGGGAAACAAGAGCAGGGAAATGGTGAAGCTGGGAAAGGGAATGATGGCTGGCAGCTAAAATGGCTTCACACGATTGATAAAGGTGGACTGTAATTATAATCCACACCAAACAAAAAAAGTTAATGATCTTAAAATGGATTAGGCACTGCAGAAAACTAATCACTTCATTAATGGTATAAAGTCCACAAAGCATTTGGGAGATCAAGTGCTGAAGAGGACAGAGTGTGGGATCCTTAATTGCATTGAAGATGACAGAAGAAAGAAGATCAAAGGGATGACTTATTAAAGGATCACCAGCTAGATCAAGCACTGTAAAGCTGCTAGTTCATCTGAGAAATTTTGCCACTGATACTCTATAAGCCCTTTCTTAACTCTAGACTTAGTAAGAGGAAGTAAGGGTACAATCAGAATAGAACATACACATTTATTTATATATTTATTCATTCAATTTGTATAGCTGCCCATCTCAATCAATGGACAGCTTACAATTCTAAAAGTATAAAAACAATAAAAAGCATTTTTAAAAAACAATAAAAACATCCAATAAAATATACATAGCAGCTGAGGTACTCGGCCAGTTTACAGTAAAGCCAACTTAACACATTTAGTGCCCCAGGCTTGGGTACAAAGCCAAGTTTTTAAAGCCTTATGAAGGGGTTGGGGCCATTCTCTGAGGGGAGGATATTCCACAGAGCGGGACTATTGCAGAAAAGGCCTGTATTCTAGTCCCCGCCAACCGACACTTCGGCAGATGGGATCTGCAGCATGCCCAGTCTGCTAGACTGAATTGGATGGATAGAGACTCTTGGAAAAAGGCAGTGCCTCAGATAACCCAGTCCCAAACCCCCATATAGAGCTTTAAAGGCGATAACCAGCACCCTGAATTGCACCTGAAAACATACCAGTAACCAATGCAGTAACCATTGGTTCATTCTGCGCCAGTTGAAGTTTCCAAATGCTCTTCAGGGACAGCCCCAAGTAGAGCACATTGCAGTAGTCTAAAAATGAAAGGTTACAAGGGCATGGGTGACAGTGAGCAGGGCCTCTCAGTCTGGAAAGGGGCGTAACTGGCACAGCATTTGAAGATGTGCAAAGGCTCTCCTACCCATAGTTGCCACCTGCTCTTTGAGTCTAGAACAGGGGTAGTCAACCTTGGCTCTTTTATGACTCGTGGACTTCAATTCTCAGAATTCCTGAGCCAGCTTAGCTGGCTCAGGAATTCTGGGAGTTGAAGTCCACGAGTCATAAAAGAGCCAAGGTTGACTACCTCTGGTCTAAAAAGACCCCCCCCCCCAAAAGATGGAAATATTCTGGAAGGTCCAAATACCCACAGGCACTCAATCCTACTAGAGTTGAATCCGGCATGTTAAAGTTATATAATAATTGGTACTTATAGCCATGTTTAGAATGTACTCAAGCGGAAATTTGAAAATCAGAAACAATGTTCTTTTGAAACATTGGGTTGATCCGCAAAATAAAGGGCGAACCCAGTCACAATGTTATGGAATGCAATTATAGCTGCTGTAACTTGAACTTGCAAAAGCAGGAAATGAAACTGCTTCTGCTTTATCGGTAATTTGAATAAAAAAGAGGGAAGAGAGAATCTTTGGCATTGTCTCTTTTAATCAAATCCTTTGAAGCCTTAAGCAGAATCTATGACAACATGCCTTTGAAAGCCCCTTTCACCTTTGTAGTAATTTATAGTACACAGATATCACCCATTCTGATCAGGTAAAAAGCCTAGGGACTAGATCTAGCTCAACTATTTCAAATTGGAATAGCTGCCAAGATTATTATTTTATCTTTCCAGTCTTTGCCTCCACGGAAACTTTTCTTCCTAATTGTCTGTGTTCTGCCATGCTGATCCAAGCTTGCTAGCTTCTGTGCTTTATTACTGCAATTTCATTTATGTGCAGCAACTACATATAACCACATAACAAAGTAATTTGCCACCTTGGTCTTAATGACCCTTGCATTTAAATGGTTGTGTATGTAAACTCAATAGTGAAGCACACAATTAAACACTTTCTTTATCTCAATCTCCTGTCCCACTAGCATGCCATTGTTTACATCTTTAAAAAATATTCCTGTATGTTAGATTAAAAAAACAAAAGCAGTGTTTATTTTTTTTTCCTTAGGACTCTTCCCATTTTTAAAAATTATAGAGGCCCCTAAAGAGTTTTATATGGGTCATATTTATCAAATATTTACTGTATAAAATTAAAATTGACATATTAGAATATTAAATCATTCAAAAATATTTTTTCATGAAAACCCCCTTTTTGAAACAAATACAAAATAATAAGAATGACATTGTTTTAATTTTTTTGCAAATACCTTCAATATCTGACACATAATTTTGATTTTGTGAACCCTGAGGTGGTCTTGGAGGACCCCTGTGTGGCCTCAGATCACCCTTCAACAAAGTAGCCTAGATAACAAATATAAACAAATGTGCAATTTTTCCATTGTAAACTTACCCGCTATGAAGATTGCAGGAATAAAAACTGTGCTAAACAAATGTCCTTGGGAATATACTTTATTTTACTCTACAATAAGCATCATTTTAAGGAAAGCTGGAAATATCAGGATTTGGATAGAGATGGATGTCTACTTGCTCCCCTATTTATGAAATAGTTTTGAAAACAAGAAAAAAAGTTGATGTCCTACCATGAACATGCTGACCCGGTCTGCTGCTGTCCTATTATCTAAAGTTCTTCAGCAATTACTTTTGGACTCCATGGAATCTGAGGGGAGAAACTGGACTATCCTTAACAACTCCTGAAAACTGATTCTGAAGTCTTAGCTAACATTAAACACTTCCACAAGCTTGTGAATATTACAGGCAGATGCAACTTATTCAGTGTCCACTGTACTTGTCCAGCTTCCAAATCACCTTCAGTGGCGGTTCTGTGTAAAATGAATTGCACTAGTCTAACTGCCTAGTCACGAGCTCTTGAGTAACTGTTGCAAGGACATCCCAAAAAGTTTGCAACTGGTGCACAAGCCAAAATGGAAAAAAAGCTCTTCCACCTCCTGGTAAAACAAAAGCCACAAGTCCAGAAAACCACCAACTGCAGACCTGCTTTTTAATGGTGTGTGTGTGTGTGTGTGTGTGTGTGTGTGTGTGTGTGTGTGTATCATGCTCATCAACCAACTTAGGGATCAAGCTGGAGACACTTCAATCACCTATACCAGGGGTCCCCAACCCCCGGTCTGTGGACCAGTACTGGGCCACGGCATGCCAGAAACCATCAAAGCCCCATCTGCAGGATGCAGGCAGCACGCAAAACCAAGCTCCCTTCAGTCCGTGAAAAAACCTCTCTCCACGGAACCGGTATCTGGCACCCAAAAGGTTGGGGACCTCTGACCTACACCTTTTATTTTGATCTGTTCTGACCCAACCGACACCCAACAGTTATCAAATACTTAATCAAGACTCCACAGAATCTCTGAACCAGCCTTGGTTGGCAATATATAATTGAGTAACATTGGCATCTTGGATGCTATCTCATCCCAAGCTAACAGATTACTTTTCCCAATGGTTTCATTTAGCTATTAAAAAGTGTGGAGGCAGGGAAGACTCTATGGAATCCTATGCAAGAAGAATCAAGGATTTCCCCCCCCTCACTTTTCACATATATTATCTGGTATTGCCCGCTCATTTAGCCACAGAAACATTGAAGAACAGTGCTTCCCATAACCAATCCATGCAGACAATGCACAAAGGCACCATGGTTGATGATACTAAATACCACTAAGAACTACAAGAGATTCAGAATGGATGTCCCCTATTGCCAAGTTCCTACCAAAAGCAGGTCATCCACTGATAGGAAAAGTGGATGGATCTTTTGATTAGCTGTAGGCAGTAATGGAATGGGCTCCTTTAAGAGGACGTTAACAAATCAGACAGGTAGTGTGGTGGCAGGAATGAAATAAAGTATGCTTCTGGAGAACTGCATGTGGATCATACAACTGCTGAAGATATGTCTTTAGATTCACTCAGCACCTCATAGCCTACTTACCACAAGGGACAGGGCTATACAGTCAGAGAATCAGGAATTCTGCATTCATTCTTTATCACTTCTCTGCCTCTGGTTTGACTAGTTTTAGGGTCTGACTTCTGATTTCCATAGAATGAAAACAAAATACTTCCTCTAGCAGAAATTTCATTTTTTTACCTCAAGTCTGTAAGTAAAGACCATCTTTTCCTATGCAAATAAACTCTTGTTACCTCTTAAAGGCAGGTCAACAGGATACACTATATATTACTTTGGGCAAATGGGAAAAGCAGTAGCTCAGAATCTGATCTTCACGGAGGCTATTTTGAAGCTAGACCAGTGATGGCGAACCTTTTAGAGACCGAGTGCCCAAACTGCAACCCAAAACCCACTTATGCATAGTCGGGTGCCGGGTGGGTGTGGCCCATTGGGTGGGAGTGGCTGCAGTGGTAACGGCAGACTGGGTGGGACTAAAAAGTTTAATCAATCAATTCCAACTTTGCACAATCTTTTTTTTCCCTGCGAAAAGTTGAAATTGACTGATTGATTGAACCTTTTTTTTTTTTTTTGCACACAGCGGTGGAGACTTAAAGCAAAAAGGTTTTATAAAACCCAGCTGAAGGCCTAGGACTGGGGTGACGGTGCGCGTGCCCACAGAGAGGGCTCTGAGTGCCCCCTCTGGCACCCGTGCCAAAGGTTCGCCACCACTGAGCTAGACGGTCCCTACTAATACAGGCTAAAACTTTCACAATGTTTGTATGTATTTTTTGTTTGTATGTATTTTTTGTTTGCATGTACTTTTCAGGTTGTTTTTGGTTGAGGTCTATTCTGGGTCTATTTAATTTACTTACCAGCTTTTGCATTTGTTGCTGCATTTGTGACTTTTTCAATCATCTAAATTGCTTTTTGCAACCTATACAATGATAATCAATGCTTCCCAAGAAACACAACTTACTTGTGAAAACTATTTGCTAGAAAGAGAGGAACATTTATTCATTTAAGTCTCCGTTCTCATGGTAAGCGTTAAATGCAGCCCCATGGGGAGAGAAGTTGTTTGTTAAAATACCCAGTTTGGGACCTGTCATTGCCTATACTATAAATATGAAGTACATGAGACATAAACTGACTGATGTTCCACCATGCAAATAATGAGAATGCATGGATATAAATTTCAAAATATTCACCAAGTTTGTTGTGGCACACAGCAGTTTGTACATTTGAGGCAACACCATAGAAGCACCTTTCTCTTTTAACACAAGTGTTAAAAACAAATCAAAAGAGAAGGAACTCTTGTTCAGCAGTTGTGAGCAGAGATTAAAGTGACAGCTGGGGATTATTTGGCTAAAAGCTTCAGACTAACAACCTATCAGCAGAAGCCAAATGATTAGATACTAGCAGAATTATTCGTGATGGAGCAGAAAGGGAATGGGAAGGCTCCAGGCCATGAAATGGAGCTGACTATCAACAGCTAGATTTTTTTTTAAAAGGGTAAAAAACCCATTTGAAGTTAATTTAGTTCTTGATAAAAAGCATTTAAATGAGATCCAAGCAATGAAACCTTTAATGAGTCCACAGACACAATCCAAAACAGCCTCTGATGGCACAATATTTGCATAAACTTATCAGGATTGCAAATGTCAGGCTTGCAGCTTAAATCTTGCAAGCACATTTGGAAAATAGGAGTTCCTTTTGTTTTGTTGATATTGCTGACTTAAAATGAGGTATATTTTGCAAATGATTTCCACCAAGCGTGTTCCATCTGGGTGATCAATTTAAACTCAATACATTATGAAGAAATACTGCACAAAAGCATATGGAAGTGGTGGACTGGGAAGGACCTTTGTTAAGAAGCAGGCTTCTCTGTCCATGAGTCCAAATAGAAATTTGTCATTCTTATCAACATAGGACAGCCAGAGGATGTTGTTTTCTCTGTTTTTCCTGACTTTTTTGTAAGAAGTTGTGCAAAAAAAAGTAGGCTGAGGGATGTCTTTCCCATGCTGCAGTCCACTATTTCTAAGGCTGCAGTTTAAAAGTGAGCACCCAAGGAACCTTCAGACTGCAGAGTGTGTGTTGATGGATGGCCTGCTTCCTACCCTCAAAATGCAGGAAAGAAAGTAACAGGGTTTTTATTTCAGTTTTCCCAAAAGGAACCAAACAAATGTGGGAGTATAGACAAATAAAAGTAAAAAAATTGGTGTGAACATTCGTCATTCAAATCAGCAATAAGACCAGAAGAGCTATGCAAAACTGTATGAAAACAGGATAGGATAGGATAGGATAGGATAGGACAGGACAGGGCAGGGCAGGGCAGGGCAGGGCAGGGCAGGGCAGGGCAGGACAGGATAGGATAACTTTATTGTCACTTTGAATGTATACTAACTGACAACATTAAAATGAAATTTCATTGCATACAGCTCTCCAAGGGTCACCACTTCCAATATATACTACATAAATATGACAAAAAATAAATACAGAATTATGCATACACCCACATATATTATATGACACAGAGAAACAAACACAATCTAGTTTGGATTATGTAAATATGTGCATGGCAAATGAAGGCCACATATATTACAGCATGTAGATCAGGAGTGTTTAGTTGGCAACTTTAAAACCTGGAGACTTCAACTCCCAGAATTCCCCAGCCAACCATGCTGGGGAAGTTCACAAGTCTTAAAATTGCCAAGATTGGACACCCTTGATCTAGACGGCAATTAAAGAAAAATGTTGCTGCTGCTTTTATACTTCTGCCCATTATAGTTGTGTTTCTTGTATTTCAAGGCATGCAAGTGAATCAGCAATGGATAGAAACTATAATCCACTAAGAAAAATGATGGCTTTAAAAGATGGATGGATGTGTAGCTTTCTATGTAATGTAAGCAACTGAGTTATGCAGCCTTTATCAGCCCACAACACCCACCAGGTTATAAACTGCTCTAATGGAAATGAAAGTGTGATAGAGAGGGAAGAGATAAAAGGACTGGGACATTAAACTCAGTGGTCATGTTGTCCAAGGAAGATTGCCCCCAATGAAAAATTAATTAATGTTACTGGTAATCATTCATCTTGCAGAATAAGAAGCTACACTAATTTCCTCAGCCTCTGAATCAGTAATCATGTAATAAAGCAATTACAATGCAAACAACAAAAATAGTAATATATCCAATATAACCCAGCTGAGTTGATTACTAGTCTTAATTTCACATGCCCTTGATTCTCCTTAAAAAATCAGGTCCCTTTAAATACACTTTCCCTGATACTTTTCATAAGGAACAAAATTAAGCTTTCTAGAAAGAGAAATAAAATACTGAAAATTCCTATAAATAGAAAGTTAAGAAAGAATTTAAATTCCAAAAGAGAAAATGGAAGGTTATATAAATTGGCTCATGCTTTCATAGTTGTTTGTAAAAGACAGTAGACACCTCAGAATGCACATTAAATATGACGGGGGCAAATCTTTTCTATGATAATGAATGGTACTTGGAAAAGAAATTAATAATCAAAATTAATGTACCCAATATCTTTCCTTAAAGAATTTTACAAAGCATATATTTTTTATCTTTAGATATCAAAACATCTCTCTGGGGAAAAAAAAGGATATAGTCAGATTGTCGAATGAAAGAGTAATCAGTATATGACCAGTTCTTGCAAAAAGCAATAATAATAATGTAGTAATAGGAATCACATCTTGGTTTCAGTCTTGATTGCCATAATAAATAACCAGCCTAATAAATTTGCCAAGAGATCCCATAGAAGCAGTCATCCTTTAGAACAATTAATAAACAAGGTTCCGCTCTTTGATAGAGGGTTCCTTATCATATCATACAGGGTAAAGATCTCCCCCAGTTGAGCTTGGCAACAAGGCAGAAATGCTTTCTCTCTTCCAGATTTTGTTTTTAATTTTGTAATGGTTTTTAACCAGGGACACACCTGCCTATTTTTAATCCAAATAAACCAAGGTCAGTTAGGTGATTACAGCTGTTGCTGTGTTATTTTAAAAGCTGTATTTGAAATTTACCTTTATTGAAGGAAAAAAAAGCTTGTCATGAAGATTTGGGAGCTGATGTTTGGACAAATGTGAAAACAAAGCCTTTAAGATGCATAGAGCCAGATATTGCCGTTGTTAAGATCCCTTAATACCTCACAAAATACTAAAAGAATATATCCAATGTAGACGTGCATCTTTCAGACAGTAACTTCTGCAATTCTTTGCAGCTTCATACAGCTATTTGTTATCTTTTATTATCTATCATCCCCCCTACTTTCTCCCAAAGTATTCATTTTCATTTTTTTCCCCTTTTTCCTGCTTCAAAAGTTCTCAGTGTAATTATAATCTCAACGTTGTACTTGAATACTGAAAAAGCTCTAATGATAATATAAACTATAAGTGCTGGAACAGTCATTGCACATAGGACTAATTAAACATCTGATCTTTGATCAGCCTGATATGGTATTCTTTTTCATTCCTCTTGATGAATAATCTTGAGCTGACTATTCATATTTCAGTTATTCTGCCTTTTCCTGCCCCAACTCCCAACTTCATCAATGCAACCTATCAACTCAATCAGCAAAATAGATCTTCTGTCTTCTCAGTCTTACAGCATGGAACAATAAACCTGCTTAGAATCCTGGGGAGGTCATGCTAAATACTAAAACTGATTTTCAGGGCAACAATTAAGGGATCAGGTGTCCTTCTCCCTTTCTGATTGCTACATTTGCCACTAAAAAGAACTTTTTTTTAGTTGATGGCTTGTAATCCAGTGTGAGAACAGTTCTTTAGACACTCACAGACAGACTTCACACCTACATATCTTGCAGTTTAACACCTGGAACATGCATGTTTTTTTTCTATCAGCTACTTAGCAGCTTCTATGCAAGTTTCCAAAGCTACTGTGTTCTCACAGCTGTTAGAAAAAAAAGATCTTTGCCCAGTGTTGAAACCCCAAAGCAACAAATATAAGACAGAGGAGTTCAAGGCTTGGTTTCCCTAGCAACATTATCTTCCTTCAAAGTACCTCTGTATCTAAGCAACAGAGTCTTCTCCCAAGTCATTGGCAAAATGAATCCACCATTTTATCAGGAACAAAAAGGTACGGAATGAGACACGCAGGCTCAAGCCGGTGCACCCAGTTGCAACCCTTCCTGAAAATTAAAGGGAAAGGTACATTTGAATGGTTGAGCCTTTCTAAGGAAAGACTTTAAGCCAGCAAAAAGCTGCTTAAAGTGTGTTTGTGCAGGTTGGGTGAAGAATCTTTGCTTTTGCAATACCTTGGTGTGCTATGGGCTGATGAAGGATCTTGACAATGAAAACAAAGTAATAACCTTCAAATCAAAACCACTTGCTCAAGGGAAAGTTTCATCAGGTTGCTAGCTTAACTGTGATCTTTAAACTTGATTTCCACAGTAAGCCAATTCTAGGGATCATTGCTCCCAAGAATAATTCTCAGAACTTCATTCCATTTTAGCTTAAGCCTTCAAACACTCTTGGTCTTTTGTCAAGACTTTAGGTTTGAAACTACTCTTTAACAATCCATTCTGTGACAGTCCTTTTTTTCATAGTACAGTATATAATCTACACAGAATTGTACTCTTATATAATACACAAAAACAAGGGCATCATTCCTCACTAGTAGTTCTAGGAGCTTTGAGAACAGAAAGTTAAAGTTAAACCTAACTTGTATTTTTTTCTCCAGAAGAATCTTTTAACCCCCCCTGGAATATATTCCTGGGGCTTATGGATACTAAAAGCCTGGGGGGGGAAAAGTCTACTTAGAAATTCTTTGAAACTGCAAATAGTTATAAGCTGTGAATTTCAAAGTGGCCAAAAGTCCTTTATGTTTTTTTAAAAAACCATAAATATAATGCATGAAGAGAGTGGAGGTTGAAAATTCTGGGGTGTTTCCAATGTGAGAGCCAAAATAGTCTATGTGTTGAAGCCTTCCTTACACATCCTTGGCAGCTGACATATGCCTTAACTGATATATTATTTTGGGGTTCCACATATCATTTTTGTGTATTAGGATTAGGAATGCTTGAAGAATTAGTTTTAGTTTTCACCATCTTGACCTAGGGATTATGGCATCCATAGGAAAACACATGTGGAGGGCAGCAAGCTAGAAAAAGAAGTGGATGATGTAGTATCCCTTTTGCACAACTATCATCTACAGATGTGTCCCTCTTCCAAAAGGTATATATCTACCGGGATCAATGTATGCATGGGCCCTTTACAGCCCATCCAGCTGTTCACTATTGGAATTATAACTACAACAACTGTTATTGTAATGGTGTGTGAGAGTGACCTTGAGAGACAAGGGGATAGATGCTGCTTAGGGAACAGTCAGATAAGAGGGGGCATAGCCTGCAGATGCATAACGATAGACAAAAATCTCAGAAAGAACCATCCTAACTTATCAGGTGGTAAAACAAATGGTGGAAGATTTGTAATTTTAGACTTGCATGATTTTGTTAATGTAACCATACAATAAAGTAGAATTAGCTCATCTGGTTGTGTTTCCTGTCTGTACCACTTGGGAAGGCTGATAACTGTAGTTCTAGTCATACAAAGCTCATTTTAATAAAATTTCAAAATGGCTATACATAAAAACAAACTTATTATTATGTAAGCTGGAAATAAAGAATTGTCAGGAAGTAAATATTTAATATATGTAAGTCAGTTCTCGATTAAACGTGACCTTCTAAAACTTGAGTGGAGATTTGGTGGAATCTTTGAGTCAGATAACTTGGTGATGTATATAAAAACACAGTATCAAGAATTAGTGAAAAAAAGCACTTTTCTATTCCTTCATCTAGTTTTAAGAAGAGGGAATGGGAAAAGTGAGAATCCCTGCTTGGTACCAATGTGAATTTTTTCCTCCCAAAGAGAAGTTGTGCTTTGCTTCTATGAATCAGCAATTCTAAGTAATGCTACATCTGGCAATTTTCTGTCAAGAAGCAGCCACCACACCCTGGAGTAATCTGAGGAGACAATGATTACTATAGATCACAGGTATCAAACTTGCCACATCACGTGACGTGTCACGACATATCACAACTCTTTTTGCATTGCCAGCAATGGGGTGGGCGCGGCTTCAGTATGATGAAACCGGCCCGTGGGCCAGCAGTTTGACACCTCTGCTATAGATTATCAAGGACCTTTAAGGACTCAACAAATAAAGAAGATTATAGTTTTTGTGACAAAAAAAAGTGGTATGTAAAGCTTGCTTAGTAGAATCTGCATTTGGCAATTGACCATAAAGTCTCTTTAATCATAAAAGTCATGATAAACTGACTAATTCATCTTGCTGACACTGAAAGAAAAAAGCTTGGCATCTAGATTTAATAGGCTTAAATTCTTCAGAAGTTGCAGCTTGATTTGTATGATACTCAAATAACTACAAAAAGAACGTGCCCTAATAGAATTTCTCTGTATGTCCAAGAAAAGCTTAATTTTTGTAATTGGCATCCAGAAGAAAACAATATAAAGCATAATCAACTTGGCTCCCAGGATTCAATTGTGATTAATTAATTTCAAGCATTTTCTCCATAATGATACATTTGCAGTCATGACTCTAACAACAATTCTAACAGCTCCCGCAATGATGGCAAGACTAGTTAAACTAAAGCTGTACAGTTTTCTCAAAGGCACTAGAGAAAATTCATCGCTGATTAAAGTGATCCATTTGTAGGCTCTAAGTGCTACACTGAAAGTCCCTCAGATTATGTAATGTATGTATGACATCAGAGAGACTACTGTTATCCAACAGCAGTTCTGCAAAACTATTCTGGGCAATCATTGGATATTCATATTGGGAATGTCTTCTCATTCCATATAAAGGACATGATTAGCAACTTCAAGTAGAGGCACTGAAAAAGTTTTGGAGACTTCCTAAAGCAATGCAAACTGACTCCATTTACTATATCCTGCAATTCTAGGATATGAATTACCTGTGGAACTCATTTGAGGAGCAATTTTCAAAGAAAGAAAATGCTAGAAAGAACATGTATGTACTTACCCAGTTTTTGGTGAACTATTTCAATGAACTGTTCTTATAGTCCATATAAACAAGGAATTTATCCTTAGCTTTCCTAACAGGTGTTTTAACTGAGACTATTAAAATTATGCAAGCACTAGGATTAGGCCCACATCTTATTAGGCTTTCATTAACATTCTGCACAGAATACTTCAAAACAGTATATAAAACAGAAATATTCACCAGTAAAGCAAAGAACTTCAGAAAGAAAGCAAAACAAAACATAGTTTTTCCTTTCTGGTTCTATAATCCTAAATATAGTCAGCAGGAGTGATTGAATGTAATGCGACTTTAATTATACATGGATAGCATCTTGCCAAAGGAACACCTTCCCTTTTACACTCCTGCTCAATTAGCAAGAATATCCTCAGAAAACAGGTCTTAACTCCCCTCCTGTCTTGAATTGAGGATATATTATCAAACATAAGTTCCATATTTCTTGCATAAGTTGATACCATGTTTCTGCTCTTAGGGAAAAGTATTTGTTCAATAGTAGCACCAAAGGTTTATTTCTTTCAACAGGAAATATTTTCCCAAAGAAACAATAGCACCTCACCCTTCTTATGAATATCCCTATCAGGATAGGCAGTGTGGTACCTACAGTCACCATATGCCCCTGAAAAAAAACCCTTGCTGTCCACCCAAAAATGCTTTTAAAAATAAATAGTTGATGTGCTACAAAGCAAATGTTTATTCCTAGTAATGTAAAAGACTAACACAAAAGTCCATTGAAAATAGCAGAGAGCATCATAAAGCGATTAATTCACCTTATACATATTTTCTGACTGGCCATGGCTTCTTTTTTTGAAGGGGTAAGCTTGCCAAGACAGGTGCATGCTCTCAAAATTTCAATTTGAATTCTCAAAGTTAATTAACTGGCAGGTGATATCAATCCTACGACTATCAACATTTTTAGCATGATCCATGAGTATTGTCAGGCTTCAAACCATAGGTAAGAATGTACCTTTTAGGCACATTCAACAAGAAATTCAAGAACTTCAGATAAATTTCATTTACTCAAGAAAGTTAAAAGCCAAAGTTTTGGGGAATGGTCAGATTTGCTAACTTATTATTTCACACAATATGATAACAAGCCACACTGATCATGTGAGAATTAAATCTCACAAATAATTTTCAAGAATAGTCTGACATTCCATTCCATCAGTTTCTCCTTTCAGTCCAAAATTACGATTATAATCTCTCCTTTAGAGTCTAAGATAAATGACAGATGTGAATTTATCTGTATTGAAGTATACATACTGCAACTCATTCTAGAAAATACAAAGAAGATGGTGATGGTTTAAGCAGTAGGTTGTTTGAGGAAATGCACTTCATTTAATAAATCATATATTTTGGAATAAAATTCACACCTAATCTTTTTACTGATATATCATGGCAAATAAGAGCACAAACAAAACTATACAAAACTCACAAATCTACAGCATCCAGCTCTCCTTTTTGTTAAATCAGAATTTTTAAAAAACATGATTTAGCTTTCTCATTTACACCTTGCTAATTTTTATTTGTGATAGGCTTGTAACATTTTAGTTCATTTCCATTTCTTGCCATAACAACCACTGAAAGCACAAAGATTAACCAGAATAAACAGCCCCTGATTAAATGCATAATTAATGATCCAGTAGTACATTAGCAAGTACTACTCCACCATTTGGCATCTCCCATCTATATCAATTTATTCTCTTCATTTGCTTCAGCTTGGAGCAAATTAACAAGCCTTTACTTCAACTCTTAGAGCCAATAAACACAAAACAGGCAGGCAAGTTGAGCTGCTTCACTCCATTATCTTTTTCACATTTCATCTAGCTCCTTTCCTGAAATGAAAAGGTACATATATATGCATTTATTTTAGGAATGATAAACATTCTGTCTCGGCTTCATAAAGGAAATGTCTATATCTCAAACATTAGTCAGGCAGGTCAAATTGAAAACCATAAGTAAATTAATTTAATTCATCAATAACAAATACTTGTATAAATGTGATGTACTGTATATATTTGATTAATGAATAAACATATCCTATTAAGTAAAACACTTACTGTGTCTGCCCTATTGCCACTACTGGAACACTTGTGCAAAAATATAAGTTTCCTTTGCCCACATGGGCTCCCCATTTTACAGAGAGAAAATATAATTATTTCAATGGGAAAAACAAAGCAAAGCATTTGCTGAGTATAGTTCAACTTTCAATGAATTAATCAGTAATTTGTTTAAAAAAAAATCCATCATTCAAACCGCTGGACACCAGCTTTTCAAAAGAAGGAAAATTTCACAAAACGTGATACTTTAGCCCACAAATTAATCTTCCGCTTTAAAAATGTATGCTTTGTAACCTGATTTACTTGTTCAAGAGATCTGTAAATGTATGCTTGGTCTGTGCACGTAGCCCTGTCAGTTTATGGAAGCCCAAGCATTTTAGCCAAAGAGCACGAATTCAATAGCATTTTTAATTACATTGAACTTTAATTATTAAAAAGCCTTGACTCATGAGAACAGAAATTTGCATTGTAGTAAACACTGAAAGGCAAAGCAAAGCAAGAACATTGCTGGGATGGGGTTTAAAGCACAGGATAAAGTACATTATTATTTCATTGAACTGAAACATACATACTGAAGGTGCTGTTCTCAAACGCTGCTAGCAACCTTATGGGGAAGGGGGGGGAGAGAGACATTAATGCCACGACCTTTACGTGTTAAGAAGATCATTCTGGGGCCTCTATAATTATCTGAAGGTAGCTTTGTCCTGAACAAGGAAGATTAAAAAGGTTAGGCAGGCCCTTTCAAGACCTTGCTCTAGCAACAGTGAGATTATTGCAATTGACCTATTGTGAAGAGGGGATTGTCTTCTCTTTACAGAAGTTCCTTATTTTGTCTTGAGTGACAGTAAAAAAATAGCTCACTGTTGCTCTTCTGACAAAGTAGCAGGGTAGCATTCAGAAAGATATACCCATTCTCACTCTATCCTTATTTGAAATGACATTTGACAGTTTGCAAGAAGGATAAAGTCCAATTAGGGTTGCCAGCTCTAACAAATTAACCTTTATGAGGTAAAAAACCAAAATGCCCCCTTAAATTGACTGTTCCTTGATTTTATTCTGTGCCTGAGTTCTAAAAAGCAAAAAAAACCACTTCCTCCTAAGGTTATTAACAACACCATGCATTCGTAAGAATAAGTACAGTTACTTCACAGTCAGAACTTTACAGGTTTGTCTTTGCCGTATTATCACAACTCCAAGCCAGAATAAGTACAATGTGAACAACTATCAGACGCAGATCAGGGTGATGGTACAACAATGGAACTGCATTCAACAAAGATGCTGATGAATGATAAGGAAGCCATAATGATATAAATCCCCCCTTGATGGCTGGGGAATTTTGGGAGTTGAAGTCCACAGGTCTTGAAGTTGCCAAGGTTAGCCACTCTTATTATAAAGCCAGGAGAAGAAACATTACTATAACATGTAACTCATTGTTTTTATCCATTTAGGAAATAGTTTTTGTCAAGAGGGTGACTTGATTTCCAGGCTTAGGTCTTTGACCTGCCGAAGTGGCAGGAGAGAGATAATGCTTCTATATTTTGCTCACAAAAGAGCAAATGCTTTGTAGAACTGACATTAATTTGTAGATATAATGATCTTCTTATACTCATAGTCTAACTATGTATAGCATTTGTTTATCTTTGTGTCTTCTTGTGTCCAAAATGATGTCTTTGCCTTTTAGATTTGAAGATCTTCTACCTAATTCCTACCCTTGGAAGTCCTAAGGGATGTTTCTCTTAATATTATTAAGCAGAAACTTTAGTTCTTATTTTCTTCATTTTAAAACAGACCTTCCCTGATACATTTGATGAAACTTTTTGGATATTTTTGATGAAATGAACAGATTTCATTTTGCTATATAGCTTACACATAAGTCAGAAGATATTATGCTTATTATTAAGTTGAATTACCTCCCATCTGTTAATACCTGACTGGGATTTTAAGAGCTAAAAATATGGATCATGGTAAAGGTCAGCTTCTAGTGAGAAACGTGTTGTGGATTTCCTAGTCCCCCAAAATGAAATCAACAGAAATAGCACACAGAGAAATTATAAACTGTACATCACTTCATATTACAGATACTGTACAGATACTGTGGTAGTGCAGTGGTTAGAGTGCAGTATTGCAGGCTACCTCTGTATTCCCACAACCAGGAGTTCGATCCTGACCTGTTCAAGGTTGATTCAGATTTTGGGTGGCAATATGCTGACTTTGTAAACTGCTTAAAGAGGGCAGTAAAGCACTATGAAGCAGTATATAAGTCCATTGCTACATGAAATTCCTTGAACCATAAATGCAGCTTAATATTAAACACATACATACTTCTAATTAATATACATCACTTGGGTGCTGCAAATCATAATATATAGAAATCAAGAGCAAATCTGTTTACTTAATAGATCATGAGAGATTACTTTCAGCAAATTTGATATTCAGATTTATTTGGAAATCCCAATTGCTGTAAGCTGTATAATAAAGGGCAGAGCCAGCAACAAAAATAGAGAGGCTGTTATAAATTTTCTTCCTTGCCATCTGTTTTTTATCCAATATACCTTCCTTTCAATTGCTTTCTTCCTAGAACATAGAAAACATTCCTGTGTTATAGGGTAATCTTTTCTATAAACAACACTATCCTAAATCAAAATCTTTTAAAACTTTTTACTATGGTCTTACGTTTTGTGCCAAGATAGAAGACATATATAGTATATAGATGAAAGATCATCCTTCCTGTATTACACAGGGCAAGAAATCTTCCATGGACTTTCAATTACATACATGTAAAGGAATAAATGGCTGAAAGAACTTGATCGGTGGAGTGCCTTCCAAAGGAAAGTAAGATAAAAAGTTCCTATTGATCTTATCACGTAGCAATCTACCCTTCAAGTTGAAGCTACAGCTTTAACTTCACGCCACACCAGATTCTCATTACCTCTTACACCAGAGATTGAGTAGGGTATAAACATGTCATTCCACTTCTGCAATTTCTTCAAGAAAGGGAAAGTTAACTTGAGCCTATGACTCTTGCTAAGCCACTCCAAAGCACAGCCCCACTTGATTTGAGAAGTTTCTTGCACGCTTATTAGCTTCAACTCAGAAAATGTCCCTTAAACATTGGTCCATACATCTTAGTTGTGTGGTTTTGAGAAAAGTCCACATCAAGTTATTTTTCCCAATTTGTCTATGGGAATTGTATTTTGTAAAATTCTCCCTTTTTTATTCAAAAAAGGCTTTCATTTATTTATTTCAATTTGTCATGGCCACCCACTTTAACAGGCTCTGGGCAACTTTACAAAAATCTAATGCAGTATTACAACAGTTAAAAATATAAATAAAACAAGACAACCTAAACTAAAACAGATACTATAAAAAGCAACAGCTTGCCCGTCAACACATTAACCCAGGCATAGAGCCAAAGGCAGGTTTTAAGGGATGTTTGAAATCTCAGGAAAGTAAGTGGATGTTATCAGTATCCCAGTTTCGGAGGGTGGGAAATGCTATTTCAGAGGGTGGGACCAAGTCAGAATAGGCATGTTCTTAGGTCACACAAGTTGACAACATTTAACAGAAGGGAGTGCACCCACTCTGCCCAAATGTACTGGATAGGCAAAAACAATGGGAGGGAGGTAGTCCCTCAAATAACCAGGTCCTATGCCATGAAGCATTTAAAGATTTCAACCAGTACCTTGAATTGCATCCAGAAACTAACTAGACTGACATAGCAGAGGTGGCACATGTGTACAACAAGAAGTGCTCATTGTTACTCATGACACCACAAATTGAAACATCTGCACCTTTTAGATAGTCTTCAAAGGCAACCCCCTATCGAGTGCAGTTTGGTTAGACATAAGGAATGCAGTTTTAAGGGTAGTGTCTATCTAAAGCCATTTTGCCTAGCATGCATTTTTGAATGACTGAATATTAGCCAAATCCTCTAAAACATTTAAATGAATGGGAATGTGATGTTCAAATCATTCAGCAATCTATTTATTTAAAATTCTTTACAATTATTTTGTCTACTCTAACCACTGAGCTGTGGTGGCACAGTAGTTAGAATGCAGTATTGCAGGCTACTTCTGCTGATTGCCGGCTGCCTGCAGTTTGGCAGTTCGATCCCAATTGGCTCAAGGTTGACTCAGCCTTCCATCCTTCCAAGATTGGTAAAATGAGGACCCAGATTGTTGGGGGCCATAGGCTGACTCTGTAAACTGCTTAGAGAGGGCTGTAAAGCACTGTGAAGTGGTATATAAGTCTAAGTGCTATTGCTATTTATCTGAATTTGGCTGAAGAAGACATGGTTCAGGCTACAATGAACATCAATCTCTTTGCTGCAATCAAAATCAATAGCAAATTGATTTCTTTAAATTACAATACATTTCAAGATTTCTTTAAATTACAATACATTTCATACATGGCACCACAGAATGGGAGCATGTAGGTGACTTTGATTGAACTGAAAAAATGCTAATGAGGTTCCGCCCCAATTAGTATTTTGATGGGAGAAATCTCAGAGTTCTATGCTTGACAGGGAAGTTGAAAAGGAAAATGGGAAGGAGGTAATGGCAAAGTACATCTCCTATTACTGTTGGTTCAAAGATTTAGGACACCATCATATAAACAAAGAGCTTTAACAATTCTCTGTTATCAGTGAAGAGACCCGTTTCCTTGCCAGGTTAAAGGCTGTTAAAAAGAATATCAAATGAATATCAAAAAGTATAGGTGATATATTGGTTCTAAGAGGAAAATAGTTCGATTGCTGTAATTTTTCTAACTTCATACCATTTATTTCAATAAATATTGATAAGGTAAACTACGAGAATTGTACTTATAAAGAACAACAAGTTTGAGGCAGCTGCCAAAGAGCCTGATATCTTTTGCTGCAATGAGGTTCCACACTTTTAACATTGAATAGTGAATAACATTGATCTCAGAGTCCTAGTGGACAATCACTTAAATATGAGCCAGCAGTGTGCTGCAGCTGCCAAAAAAGCCAACACAGTGCTAGGTTGCATTAACAGAGGGATAGAATCAAGATCACGTGAAGTGTTAATACCACTTTACAATGCCTTGGTAAGGCCACACTTGGAATACTGCATCATGTTTTGGTCACCATGATGTAAAAAAGATGTTGAGACTCTAGAAAGAGTATAGAGAAGAGCAACAAAGATGATTAGAGGACAGGAGGCTAAAGCATATAAGGAACGGTTGCTGGAATTGGGTAAGTCTAGTTTAATGAAAAGAAGGACAAGGGGGGACATGATAGCAGTGTTCCAATATCTCAGGGGCTGCCACAAAGAAGAGGGAGTCAAGCTATTCTCCAAAGCACCTGAAGGCAGGACAAGAAGCAATGGATGGAAACTAATCAAGGAGAAAAGCAACCTAGAACTAAGGAGAAACTTCCTGACAGTTAGAACAATTAACCAGTGGAACAACCTGCCTCCAGAAGCTGTGAATGTTCCAACACTGGAAGTTTTTAAGAAGAGACTGGACAGCCATTTGTCTGAAATAGTATAGGGTTTCCTATAGGGTTGGACTAGATGACCTCCAAAATCCCTTACAACAACAACAACATCATCATCATCATCATCATCATCATCATCATCATCATCATCATCATCATCATCATCATCATCATCCTGGGGATATATCCTGTAGATAAAGTGTCCTTAAGTTGAGCTCAACTACTGGCGACTACATAAACATCTTTTTTTGTCATTCAAAGTAAACTTAGAAGGCCATTCATCATTCCTGCATTACAGAGACATAATTATAATGCCAACATCACTCACTGTACTGAACCTATTAGCAGTCACTCCATTAACCTTACTTATCAAATCTGAAAAGCACCTAGAGTATTACTTTGATGCTCCTTAAGACCATAATGAAAACCCTACCTATGGTATTTTCAGGTCTGAGAATTATAGACATCAAAAGAGCAAAACAGGGCTTACCAGGAATGTTGTGTATTGTTATTGCTAAAATCAACAGCATGATCCTCCTCCAACTGCTGCTTGCTGGAACAGGAGGGTTGTCTTTGAGAGTTTGGGACACTGCAGGAAGATCTGGCTGATTATGTCCAGCACCTTTCCTCCTTTGATATGGTTCCCCATTTTCACCTTTGTCTAGAGTAAAAATAAAAAAAAAGTTTACAAAACTTTAGGTTGTTAGAAATGCTTAAAACAAAGAAATAAATAAATAAAGGAAAGATACAAAGATGTTGATAGGCAAATAGAGTTTAATATTAATATAAACCATCTTTCCCTAATATGGTTCCATCCACATGTGTTGGAAAACTGATAGAAAATTAGGAGAATTGCAGTTCATCACATGCAGAAGGCACTCATGGGGGGCGGGGAGGGACTTGAAATGAAATATTTAATTAGAGGTTAAAAACCTACAAAATATTGTAGAAATGCAATGGTATATAAATAAAATCATGTTATCAGATTTTCCACTATATATAAAGTGAGTGAAACACCACAATTTGGGACTTGTTCATATATCCCAGGAATAACTTGAAATGACTGATTATTGCTTTTTGCTACATTATTGTAAGTGTCCATAGATGTTTTATCATGGATGCAATTTACAGTGGGCAAAAAAGTAAAAAATCAAGTAAACCGTGCTAACATTTTACACAGTGATCTTAACAGAATACTACCGGTAGCATAGAGAGCTAGTATTTGCAGCTTATGCACAAGAGGTATTTTCTAATAGAGTAAAATTCCAAACTGAAAGCAGCAAAGAGAAAGAGTTCAGGATGAAAAGAATGTACATGAGCATGCAATAATACAGTCAATCATTGCTACACTAAAGGACAGAGTGTTCATTGGTTAACTCTTTAAAAAAACATTGTTAGATTCTACCCATTCTTCTCCTTTCTGACAGAGCTGTCTTGAAAAGGTCTCTCTGATTTAAAAGCCAGTATGAGCAAAGCAAGTGTAAATTAAGGCCATAGAAAAACGGGCAAAATGCAGCATTTTGAAGTACAATATCAGATTCTTTCCACTGATTAGTAACACTTGGAAGGCCCTGAGATATTAATATAACAAAGGGAGATGTTTCTGAAATTTACATAGGCAACAGCTGTACTCTGATTACAATTATCTGACATTTTAAATGCATCTTGACTCTCTTTACCCAACCAGCTTAAAGTCTCCAGGCAAACGAACAAGTTTCAGAAGTCATTTGAAGGCACTTCTCAATTAATGTCAGTTGCTTCCCATGCCATTTCAAAGCAGCTTAATGCTAATGTTCATGTTGCAAATAACTTGGCGGCCCCTGAAACTCTCTAGCACATTAAACATTGGCTTAGAAACTAAGAAGAGGAAGCCAACAGGTAAAAACAAAAACAACATGCAATCTTACATCCTGCCATTTGAAATAAGAGTTCTGAAAGAGAAGGAGAGAACCTGGACAGTATAAAAACATTCAGTGGTACTGTAGAAAATCTGGTCTGACACCATTGTCAGTGCAGGTTGTTCAAACAAGTATTAAATAATAGGAAACACAAACTGGCATCTAAACACATTAAAATAAACAGGTCTTCCAAACAGATATTTTTACCCTGTAAAAAATACTAATATCTCATAATGGTTTGGCAAACACGAGGAGCCGAACAAAACCGGGTGAATTTAGTCAACTTCTTTTGGTCACCATATCACAAAAAAGACGTTGAGAGTTTGGAAAAAAATTCAGAGAAGAGCAACTAAGATGATCAAAGGCCCGGAGACTAAAACATATGAAGAACGGCTGCAGGACTTGGGTTTGGCTAGTCTAAAGAAAAGAAGAAACAGGGGCGACATGACAGCAGTATTCCAGTATTTGAGGGGCTGCCACAAAGACAAGGGGGTCAAATTATTCTCCAAAGCACCGGAGGACAGGACAAGAAACAATAGTTAGAAACTGAACAAAGAGAGAAGCAACCCAGAATTAAGGAGAAACTTCCTGACAGCGAGGACAATTAACCAGTGGAACAGCTTGCTTCCAGAAATCGTGGGCGCTCCATCACTGGAGATTTTAAAGAAGAGGATAGACAGTCACTTATCTAGGATGGTATAGGTTCTCCTGCTTGAGCAGGGAGCTGGACTAGAAGACCTGCAAGGTCCCTTCCACCTCTATTCTATTTATTGCTCTTGTAATGATACAAATTGACATCCAGCTGTAGCTTACAGATTTATTACGTTTGGAGACAGGGACCATGAAAGTTATAGTGAAAGCTGGCTGGGGAATTCTGGTAGTTGAAGTCCACAAGTTTTAAAGTTACCGTGGTTGGACATCCCTGGTATATGGCATAAGGAGAGAAAGAGATGAGGAAATAAAAATTCTCCCTCCAATGCATTGGGAAAAAAAACTCAGGAAATCACAGCCCTATCTATGTTGAGATGCAATCCAGCCTCTCAATATTCTTACCCCATTCAGGGCATCACTCCCCTCCCAAAGCTTTGTAACTTCTTGCCCACCAAACATTTAGCCCTAGGGGCAAACAGTACTGTAATTGACAGAAATATTATGTTTCATATTTAAACACTGACTCCTAAAAACTATAAGAAAAAAAATGAAGGTAAGACTAAGAATAGAACCCTTTTTGTATTTTGAAAAATAAAAAAAACAAATATATAATTTTAAAAAAAGAATAAAAACTTGAGTTTTTCATTAAAACTCCTTTAATGTCAGGCAAGGAAGGATAAACACTCTCGCAAAACAACTCATGACTACATGATTGTATACAACCATGAGATTTTCTTGACAGCAAGACAGAAGTGACTTCAGGAATGCTTTATCAAGTTCCCAGTCTGTACAACCTTTGAATGCCTTCTACTCAAATCCTTTCCAGCTCTGATTCTATTCTGCTGTTTTTGAGATCATCCAAGATCAAGAAGGTGCTGCTGTTCCCCCTTACTCAAAATCAGACTTGGTGTCATATCATGGCAATCAACACATAGTGCTCAACTTATTTTTCAGCACAGATGTGTATCTTTTGAACAGAGCTCATACAAATAGCTAAATCTGACACTTTCTCCAAGAAAAGCTGTCTTAACAATTAACCAGTCAGAATGACATGAATGCTGTTGCTGTTGCTAAGATGAAGAACAAAATAAGAAACATTATGTTCCACATTTATTTATTAAATATTTTTAACCATCCAATAACTAAACACCTTAACTATTTTCCAATACAACACATTAAAAATATAATTTGAATAAAAGCATAAATATTACAATCAAATAAAAGGTAGGTCTGTGACCTGTATTAAAGTTAATTGATTGATTGAAATACAAACTAAAAGTACCATAGAAACAGGCAGCAGTAGGGTAGTCATTCATAATCTAAAACAATATATTAAACACCAATTCAGGAGTCTGGGAAATGGGAACGTATAAAACCAATGCTAACGCACCAGCTGAGGCCCTCTGGAGAGGGGATTCCATAAATGGGATGCCACCGCAGAAAAAGTTTTCCCCCTTTTAGAAGTCTACCTCTCTTTCTTTGGAGGGACTTGGAAAAGACTTAAAATTGGGAGGGAGGATATATATGTGTTAGTCTTGCAAAGTAGACCAGAAAGGAAGTACACCCAACTGAACTAATTCTACTTTAGAATTACTATAGTTTACATTAACAGAATCTTGCTAGTTGGAAGGTATCCTTCTTGGTCTTCTTTATTGCCTGAGAGTCCTTTTTGAGATGTTTGCCATGTCTACATGTCTTCTGCAAGCTAAGCTGCCTGTAATGGAATGCATTGAGGAGAGAAGGAGAGGGGATAGGAAGAGATGCAGCCTAGAAAACAATCAGACAAGAGAGGCAGGAGGTTTAACAGTTAGTTAAAGAAATTTAGGAAGGGCCCCCATTAATAGATTAAGAAGTTAAATGTGGCAGCAGGAGGTTTGTGCCTTCAAACTTGCAAGGCTCTATTAATGTAGCTTTACAATAAAGTAGAATTAGTTCATCTAATCCTGTTTCCTGACTGGTTTACCTGGAAAGGCTGATAGAACCAACAGGGCATCACTTAGCTGATGTCAAGCCCAAAAACAACACGTGAAGTTACTTCTGAGTAGTTTTTTTTATTGTTGCTAACCTTCAAAAAGAATCTTGTCAGAATAAAGCAATTATCTGCAATAATTGTAGACATACTCTGAGAATTGCTAGGAATAGTCCAACTTTGCTCTCTTCCTGCCTTCCAAGCTCTACTATCACTTTACCCTCTAGGAAAGAGGTCCCCCCCACCTGCAACTCCTCAATACATTCTGCCACAAGTGGACAAATGTGTCACCCCAAAATAGTATCTTTGTGTGGACTGAGACTCAGATTATTAGCCTTCATCCAAGCCCTAATTCAGAATGCCAACCATCTCATCTGTGTTAAATGAAAAGGGAAATAAGAACTGTGTGTCCTCTGCATATTGATATGGAACTTCAATCTAGATCTCTGGATGATCTCTCCAAGCTGTTTCATGTAAATGTTAAAAAGCATAGGGGATAATATGGAGACTGACCCAATCCTCATGAGGCACCACCTGCTAACAAAAGCCATCCAAGTAGGAATGGAATCACCATAGTACAGTACCCTCACACACTATGTCTGACTGCCAGTTCAGGAAGATGGCATACTCAACAGTATTTAAAGCAACTGAGAGGTCTAGGAGGACCAACGTGGTCACGCTACTGTGTCTTTTTCCCAAAAAGGTCCCATGGGGACTAAGGCAGTTTCTGTTCCACAGCTAGGTCATCCTGTAGAGCTAGAAGTTGATCAGCATGCAACCTGGAGATCCTGGAGTTTTATCTGGCATGCAAATTGAAAATCCTACTGTTAACGTATTTACACATTCTTGTTATTTTTGAGGAATCCTCTCTTCTACAAGTAGCACTTGCTACTAAGAGTTACATGTTATTCTACTGAGTAATTGTCCTGATAGACTGAAGTCATACAGATTGCTGCAAGCCTTACTGGATCATACTGACATGCTCTGAGTGGGAAAGGAATTCATTATCTGCCTTCCACCCAAAGAAATTTATCACATCCTAGCGAAGAGATAGGTAATTAATCATCTGAAATATTTGTGTCAGCTCCATCAGCTGCCCTGTTTCTTACATTAACTTGTAAGGGGAAAAAAACCACTGTGGCCTTTTCCACAGCCTTTCCACTGGCCCTGTTATATTTCAGTTGGCATCAAACTGTGCCATCATGATTTAAAAATTAATGCTATGTAGCATAGGAGCAACTCTAGAAAAACAAAATAGTCCCAACAAAAATAAATTATGTTAGGATACAGAAACCACCCCGACCTTTCCTCTAGATAAACATTTGTTTGCAAATCATTTTCTGCATTACAGCAACAGAACAGGTAGGCAAATCTGTGGCTGATGATTCAGAAAGCTATGACTGCCCTATGTGCTAACCACAGGACAAGGCTTCCCACAAGAACACTTCCTTCAGCATAACACAGCTGTCAATAGGACTGCACTCTGGTTGTCTTAAGTATTCCCAGCTCTGTGTGTTCCTTTATCTTCATCACAGTGGCTTTTCACCACTCTGGCACACTGATCTTTGCAATATGTTAATCTTGTTTCCTAGGCAGGAAGGCTGAGCAGGCCAAGATTATCCAATACTGTATATAAATGCCAAGAAATAATTCAGAGCACCTTTGGAAATGAGGGAACTGAAGTCATTCTTGAAGGAGTAGTTGTGTGACTCTATGACAGCAAAAACAGAACACCTCAGGTAGCATTTTAAAAGGCTATCTCATTTATTACCATATAAGCTTTGACACATTATCACACCCCGTTGCCACAACATGGAATATAATCCTGAGAAATATGTATATTTAAAATAATTGATTGGGTAGACAGTGAACAGATAAAAAGGAACTGTATGAGGTGATTATTATTTAATAACAGTGATCGTTGTTGGATGTGACCTAGCTATTCCTGTATCGATTGTGATTATGTGCTATCAAGTCATTGTTGACTCCTAGCGGCCACATTCCCCCCCCCCAGATCCTGTATTAGGTGATAATAAATAATACATGAGGTATGTTATGAAGCCTTGTTTCTGTTTAATCTATGGCAGGGTTAATAAATTCCATCCTAGCTGGAATTATTGTGCTCAAGGATAGCCCTGTTGAGGTCAGCATCTTTAGTCCAGAACCACAATTGATGGTTGTAACATCAGAGCAATAACACTCTTCTTTCTTGTGAAGACAGATCTATGGGTCCAGGCAGTTATCAAACATGAGCAATCAAATGTAGACACGTCAGAAGGGTACCAGTTTTATTTTTATTGTTTTGAAAACTGTACACGCTCACCAGATGAGATAAGAAAAATGAGACAAACAAAAAAAGGTATGTATCCCTAAAAGATCTGAGTGAAAACATGTTTTGACTTTCGCGTTTACTGCAGTAAGAAGCAGACTTGCTTCATTTCCAAGGGCTATATGCTCCATAAAATAGGGGAGATTGCGCAATAGCTATGGTCACTTTGCTTTTGCCCCACAGGGAGCACTGCATATTACGTAAATTTAATAGTACACTAGAGAGATCTAAATTGGGCCTAGTACATTGCTTTTCCACCGATAAACTAAGAGCTTTTCCACATTCCAAATTTTAGCTGTTTGTCATCTGTGTGTAAATCAGCTGGAAATGAAGCTGGTTTAAGAAATCCGTTCCTGGAATTCAGCACTTTTCTCCACTTTGGCCACAGTGATGGTGAGTGCTCTGTCTAAGACATGGTTAACAAGGGCCCCAATTGGCAGTTTTGCCTCCTTCTTTTCCTCTCCCATCCATGCTGGTATCTGCTCTCCTTTCTGTGTGCACCTCTTTTTGAGGACGGAAAAGAATAAAACACTTCTACTTTTTTTTCACTTGGGCTGGAAGAGGAAACTTGAAAGCAGTCTTGTCAATTTCAGCCAGTTATAAAAATAAATAAATAAAAAACAAAGAAATGGCCAGCATTTCACCATTCCACTATTCAATCTGTTAAAAAACACACACACCACATAACCAAAAGGTGCAGCCTTTCATAGTGAGCAAGGCCTACCTGCCAGAGCATACGCCATCTAGCTGGCACAAAAGAATTTGTATAGGAGGGGATGAAGCACAGCAGGGAGATCAGATGATCTCGCCTGTATCCGCAGGAGAAAAAAAAACCCCTTATTTTTGATACACATCCAGCATCTCAGATGGAAATTCCTTTTCTAATACTCTAGGGCAGGGGTAGGCAACCTTAGCTCTTTTATGACTCGTGGACTTCAACTCCCAGAATTCCTGAGCCAGCCAGTCTGTCCGCAGCATGCCAGAAACTGGGCTGCGCAAACAAGCAAAGTCCCATCCGCGGGATGCAAGCACATACAAAACCATACTCCTTCCAGTTGGAGGAAAAACCTGTCTCCACAGAACCAGTTCCTGTTGCCCATAAGGTTGGGGGTCGCTGCTCTAGGGATCTGCTGAGGAAGACATCATTTGTTGCTGCCCCCCTGAAACAGCAGGGGGCCTATCCTAATGCTGAGGTAAATTAGTCAGTCAGCTATAAGACTAAAAAGATATCTATTTCATTGGACAACACATTTCATTTGCTCAATATACTCATATTCCTGATTCCATAGAACCAAGCTTCAGTTCTCAAACGATAGATTCATAACTGCCTCCTAACCAAGCACCAAATCTTAAGACAGTGCTTTCCAAACTTTTTTTTCGATTACCAAAAATCGCTTTTTCAGAAAGTCTAATCCAACTCAGAGGACCAGCCCTAAATGCCTTCCTTCAGCAGCATTGTAACGTCAAAGGATTGCTGAACAAATGGACATAACTTCAGGACTACCTGTATTATGAAAACAGTATCACTGAACGATCTTTATGTCATTTCAACAAATTACCGTTGGTAATTTCATTGATTTTCATCTTAATAGGAATACTTTGGGAGATTTTCAAATATATTTTAGAACATGTGGCAATCTTTCAGTCAATTTAAATGTTCTGGTTGTAAGGGGTAAAGAGTTTGAGTGTCCTTACCCAACAATAAACCACTTTTACGTATTTCTTAGTAATTTACCCAGGTTTGGGAAGCAGGAACTAGCGTTTCTCAGGCTTGTGTAAACATACTGCTACCTCTTGGTTTCAGGGCCATGACATGCTGAGTAAAGACCCCATTAATTTATGGGAAGTGCTAAATAACAACTTTAAACCACTGGGGTACTAAAAATTATTTGTATACTCTTAATAGCAATGGGCAATTAACAGTTTTGCATGGCTTCATTCATTCATTCTTCTCTGCAATAAAGATTCTTCTTTAGCTGAGCCACGAGCACCAAGCCTAGCGGAGAAAATGGCCTCTGGCTCATCTCTTCTGCAAGACTTTGACAGCAAGATAACAAAAGCACACTGGGAGCCTATCAACAGTGATCAGGATGACATGACACAAGTCGTTTAAAACCTTCAGAAAAGAAAATCTTAAATGATGGAACTGGCAGAGATAACAAAGCTAACTGTTTTAAAGAGAACTTATCCAGGGGTTTTTTTTTAGGTTTTTTTTTTTATTTTCTGGATTTTATGCTTGAAACAGAAAAAAATGAACGTTTGATTTTAGGTTTGATGTTGGTTGTTATAGAAATGGCTTGTATCTTTCAGAAATGTAAAGCAAAAAGTTGAGGCTGTAACTGTACTTTGTATTCTATTACACGAAAAAGAGTTGAAAGTCACTGCTATTTTTTCTTTTCTTTTTATCTTACAATTCTTTCCCATCTTCCCTCTGATCTTTATTTCCATTTATATATTTCCATTTGTGTTTTATATTACAATAAACTCTAATGATTTTTTAAAAAAAAAATCTTTTAGAGAAGATCTTGATTTAATCCAGCTCCAGTTCCAGTTCCAAATGCATTTATTTTGTGAACATTTATGCTTGTGAAGGGATTGCTACAAGACATATCTAATTATAATTAAAAATTAAAAATTATAATTCATTTTTAATTACTATAATTAAAAATAATTTAAAAATCCACTTTATCACCAAGCTGCAGTATCCAAAAATTTAGCTCTTGCAAATCATAATACAGATGGATGGTTAACACAAAAGCATCAAGAAAATTCTGTGGTAATTTCCTAGCAATTTGCAAAATGACAAGTATACGATTTTATGTCCTATTACATACACATATAACATTTACTGTCAAAATCTTTCCTTGTTTACTTTTACATGGAAAACTCCTTCAATAATTCAGTTATAAGACAGAAAGCAGGTAGATTTTGATATACAGTATAAATATCTATGCTCAGATATTATAGTAATAGAAAACTAGGCTGCAATTCTATATACTTATAGTACATAGGCATCGACAGTATATCACCATAAATATATCTGATTTTTAACGCATCATCAATTGTTCTATCCAGAATATAGTTTCAATGAATGGCAAGTAAAAGCAATGTTGGGCCATAGTGGTTTGAAATTAAGATAAAGCCCGGAATTTAAAAAAAAATACATCAGTTACAACACAAATATATTTATTTGTAACTTTTCATGTCTATTTACTTCTACAGCCTGACCTGTAATAACAGTCTATAATCAGTTTAATAGACATTAGATAAATGGATTATTTAAAAGAGTTAACAATCTATTTATTACTGTCAAAAAATTTAACTATTAAAAAGTGACCTAAAAGTAAATATATATTTTCACACTGATGCTGAGGTAAAAGTCCTTGGAAACCCTTGAAATTAAGGTCCTTGAAATATGACAAAATATTTTATGTAGACCTAGTTGGAAATTCCACTTTACATTGATTGGGGGGGGGGGAGAAAACCTATGGGAAGGCTCTTAAAGTAAGACATTTTGACAGTCCAAGCTTCATAGAAGGCAAAAGAAGATTTATGCTTAAAGAGAAATTATTTCTATTATATTTTCTGTTAATATCTGCAATAAATATTTCATGGTACATTGAAACTGATGTATAGCATAGGCATTCCAGATATCTGAACTTCATAGCAATAAATAATAAGGCTCCCCAGAGAAAATGCACTGCGTTTTAGTGCTCTACCAGTTTAAAACCAAACCAAAGCGAAATGAGTCTTTCAATAGTTAAGTCTGAAAAACATTTCAAGAAGTCCTTAGAATATTATATTCTGTATTCTTCCCACCCAAGTAGCATTCAGAAAAAGTATACGGTCACAACTCATGCTTAAACTACAAACATGTTAAAAATGTTTGGATTCATACAAGCCAATCTAAACCGAAACAAACACATTGTAGCTTAGTGTGAATTGTGAATCCAATCACAACTAATTTTGTATGCCAAGATTGAGATTCTATCTTTAATCTGAGATTCTTCATACATCCTGTAAGCAGAAAGATTGTGAAACAACACTTGAATAATAATCTAAGAACAGTTTTCCTCCAGAAGGTTTCTTAAAAAACAAAGTTATTGACTGAGCCACATATTAAGTTGCTAAATATATAGAAAAGTTGAACTGTAGGACAGTGGAAAAAAGTTGAAAATTTCCCACTTTATTCTAGCACAAATACAGAATCATTAAACATTTCTCTATTTCATTTAGACCAGGAGTGTCCAAACTTTTTTCAAAGAGGGCCAGATTGGATGAAGTGAACGTGCTGGAGGGCCGAACATTTTTCCTCTCTTTCCTCTCTTTCCTCTCCCTCTTTCTCTCTTCCCTCTTTCTCTTTCTATCTTTCCTCTCCCTCTCTCCCTTTCTCTTTCCTCTCTCTTTCTTTCCTCTCCCTCTTTTTCTCTCTTTCTCTTTCTCTCTTTCCTCTCTTTCTCTCTTTCCTCTCCCTCTCTTTCTCTCTT
>NW_015386414.1:756775-771752 GCF_001527695.2 Protobothrops mucrosquamatus
TCTCTTTCCTCTCTTTTTCTTTCCTCTTTCCTCTCTCCCTCTCTTTCTCTCTTTCCTCTCTCCCTTTCTCTCTCTTTCCGCTTTCTCTCTTTCCTCTCTCTCTTTCCTCTCCCCCTCTTTCTCTCTTTCTCTTTCCTCTCTCTTTCTTTCTTTCCTCTCCCTCTTTCTCTCTCTTTCTCTTTCTCTCTTTCCTCTCTCTTTCTCTCTTTCCTCTCCCTCTTTCTCTTCCCTCTTTCTCTTTCTATCTTTCCTCTCCCTCTCTCCCTTTCTCTTTCCTCTCTCTTTCTTTCCTCTCCCTCTTTTTCTCTCTTTCTCTTTCTCTCTTTCCTCTCTTTCTCTCTTTCCTCTCCCTCTCTTTCTCTCTTCCCTCTTTCTCTTTCTATCTTTCCTCTCCTTCTCTCCCTTTCTCTCTTTCCTCTCTTTTTCTTTCCTCTTTCCTCTCTCCCTCTCTTTCCTCTCCCTCTCTCTCTTTCTCCCTCTTTCCTCTCCCCCTCTCTTTTTCCTTCTCTCTCTCTCTCTCTCTCTCTCTCTCTCTCTCTCTCTCTCTCTCTCTCTCTCTCTCTCTCTCTCTCTCTCTCTCTCTCTCTCTCTCTCTCTCTCTCCTCTTCCCTCAATATCTCTGGTTTCCCCTTTCAGTGACTGGGCAGGTTAGAGTTCAAAGACGTATTACAATTAAAAATACTAAAAACTTTTTAAAAGAGTAATGACAGCAAAACCAATAAAAACAACAGAAGCATCCAAATTAAGTGACCACGCTGGAATAACGCCCATAATTGGGCCATGAGGCGCAAATTCGCCCTAGGAGGCAGAAAGAATTCAGGCAAGTGGCATTTCGGAGCTGCGCAAGTCAGCCCGGGGCTCGGTCGGACCCTCCTGGGCGCAATTAGGGGCGGATCCACGGAGTCCCAGGCACCTGACTCACGGAGGAAGCCGGCCGGGAGCCCACAATTAGCGGACCCGCCAGGAGGCGGCTGACGTGGACATCCCCACAGCAGTCAGGCGGCCCCCGAGCCAGACAAGATTCCTGGCCAGCCGGCCACAGGGCGGGAACGGGTCCCTCACCAGGGCTGCTCAGCCTTCCCGGCCAGCCAGGTGGCCGGCCCATTCCAGGGCCAAATCCTGCCGACCTCTGCCTGCCACAGGAGAGCGAGCCAGACCAGGCTGGGAAGTGGGTCCAGAGGAGTGCCCCCACCCCGGTGGATGGGGGACTGGGAGGGAGAAGCCCCTTCCCATGCCCGGAAAGCAGCACTTCCTCTCCTGCTCTGAGCATGGGAAAATGGGCAGAGGTCCCAGGAAGGGCAAGTGTGGGGGGGGGCAGGAGGCAGCGGAAGGCCCCGCGGCTCCCACAGCACCACCCGCACTCCACACCGATGGCGCAGAGCTTGCAGTCGCCAAGCCAGACGCCAGTGCAGGGCAGCGGGGGGTGCGGACGGCAGGCAGGCCCAGGTGGCAGCAGGCATTGCGGGGCAGGCGCTCCCGGTCGGCCACGTAGACTCAGGATGAGGCNCCTTTCAGTGACTCTGGGCAGGTTAGAGTTCAAAGACGTATTACAATTAAAAATACTAAAAACTTTTTAAAAGAGTAATGACAGCAAAACCAATAAAAACAACAGAAGCATCCAAATTAAGTGACCACGCTGGAATAACGCCCATAATTGGGCCATGAGGCGCAAATTCTCCCTAGGAGGCAGAAAGAATTCAGGCAAGTGGCATTTCGGAGCTGCGCAAGTCAGCTCGGGGCTCGGTCGGACCCTCGTGGGCGCAATTAGGGGCGGATCCATGGAGTCCCAGGCACCTGACTCACGGAGGAAGCCGGCCGGGAGCCCACAATTAGCGAACCCGCCAGGAGGCGGCTGACGTGGACATCCCCACAGCAGTCAGGCGGCCCCCGAGCCTGACGAGATTCCTGGCCAGCCGGCCACAGGGCGGGAACGGGTCCCTCACCAGGGCTGCTCAGCCTTCCCGGCCAGCCAGGTGGCCGGCCCATTCCAGGGCCAAATCCTGCCGACCTCTGCCTGCCACAGGAGAGCGAGCCAGACCAGGCTGGGCAGTGGGTCCAGAGCAGTGCCCCCGCCCCGGTGGATGGGGGACTGGGAGGGAGAAGCCCCTTCCCATGCCCGGAAAGCAGCACTTCCTCTCCTGCTCCGAGCATGGGAAAATGGGCAGAGGTCCCAAGAAGGGCAAGTGTGGGGGGGGGCAAGAGGCAGCAGAAGGCCCCGCGGCTCCCACAGCACCACCCGCACTCCACACCGATGGCGCAGAGCTTGCAGTCGCCGAGCCAGACGCCAGTGCAGGGCAGCGGGGGGTGCGGACGGCAGGCAGGCCCAGGTGGCAGCAGGCGTTGCGGGCCAGGCGCTCCCGGGCAGCCACGTAGACTCAGGATGAGGCAGCGGCAGCGCAGGTCCAGCACCGGCCAGGCCAGCCTCCCCTCACTCCCTTCAGGGGTCTGCCCGGAGCCTTTAGCGAGGCGGTTATTGTTATTGTTAGCGCCCCGGGACACCCAGCTTGGTTTGGGTAGCCTCCCGAGAGGGGACCCCCGTCCGTCTTCAGCAGCCCGGGAGGGGCGCAGGCAGGGTTCCCTTGAGCCCCCCCAGCTATGGGCACTTGCCACTCAGCAGCAGCGCCGCCGCCGCTGCTCTTCGCAAGAGCTTTTCCACCCGTAGGGCACCGAACGCCTGCCTGCATGCATGCCTTCCTCTCTCGGGGACTCCTGGGCACCCGCCCTGCACCGTCAGCAAACTAGACCGGCTGCTCAGCCATCTGCCGCACCCCACGCTCGCCACTTTTGCAGGCAGCGCCAGGCGCTGCCCCGCCAGAACCACCTTCGCCGCTGCCTGTCCCGCGCAGCCCCGCTGTGTGAAGCGGGCTCCCACGGCACCACCCGCACACCATACCGATGGCGCATGAGGTGAGCACGAGGCAGGAGAGCATATGCACTCCGCTTTTTTGGCAGGGCAGAGTAAAGCACTCCTACCAACCTCCCACCCCTGGTCCTCTTTTACTTACAAGTAGTAGAGTAGAAGATGGCATTCTGTAGTTGCTCAGCAGGGATGGGTGGAAAGTTCCCGCAAACTCGCCTTTGCTGCAGACAACTTGCAGCAACGTTTGCCGGCTGAGACTTTTGGCGCGCTCAGCAGTGCTCAAACAGCCTTTAACGGCCAGGTCTGGACAATTCCTATTGGCATTTGAAAGCCAATAGATTAAGAGTCTATTCAAATAATAGAGTCTATTCTATTGGTGTTCGAAAGCCAATAGAATAGAGGGAGTAGCACAGCTCATGGAAAAGTTGAAAAAATCCATCAAAAAAAATGCCGGAACGCCGTTTGGAGCGTCGCGACCCACAGGTTGAGAACCGCTGTGATAGGGAGGGCCGTGGGAGGGCCGCATTTACCCAGAGCAGGGAGGGCTGTTAGAGGGCCGTATTAAACCGGAACACGGGCCGCAAATGGCCCGCGGGCCGGACTTTGGACATGCCTGATTTAGACTGTTACCCTGCCAACTACCCAAGCCTTTGCAGTCATCACTTTACTTTGGAAGCCCATAATCTTTTCAACTTTGTCCTGAGATTTGCTCAACATGTTCAATTTTTTAAAGTTAGCTCTTCATCCTTCCATTATGTTCAGTCTAAGAGGAAAACCCTGCTTCATTTAAAATGGAAAAAGGTGAAAATTGTTTCTAGTATATACACATGCAGATACTCCAATCCCCTCTTGAGTTACTGAAAAGCAGTCTCTGAGAAGAGACCAAATATTTTAGATATCCACCCTCAACCCCGAAGCAGAGTCCATAATAAAAAATGTAATAAAAAAAACTATCTGAATTTTGCTGTGAAACTATTTCCTATTTTATTTTATTTTGTATCCCACCTTTATTATTTTTACAAATAACTCCAGGAAGCAAACATATCCATCACATCTTTCTCCTCCTATTTTCCTCAGAACAACCTCATGAGGTGACTTGGGCCAAGAGAGAGTGACTGGCCCAAAGTCACCCAGCTAGCTTTCATGGCTAAGGCAGGACTAGAACTCCTCCATTCTAGCCTGGTGCCTTAACCACTAGACCAAACTGGCTAAACTGTATCATATGGTGTACACACACACACACAAGCAAACATATACACAAAACTAAGTCCTACTTGGAATTGATTTGTTACAGAAAACTAAATACAAAACTGAGTATTGCAAATGTAATCCGCATCTTTAGAATAGCTCTAAATTTAAATAGGAAAAATATGGAATGATATTGCCCATCTGTCAGCAACCTTTCTCAGCCCAGCTGCCAACAGTTTCCTTCTTTTAAATACAGCCCACTGCCTATATTTCTATCCATTATTACTGCCATTGTATAATCCTGAGATGTGGAATGGTCTGTCTGCAGTTCTATCAGGCTAATTAACCCTTAAATAAGATCTATTCTTACTGCCAGCTGCCGTCTGCTGACAATTGCCTGTCACCCCAAGTGTCATTTATATGTGCTTCATTTTTCTACCTCATGGAAGAGATTATGCACAGTGGCAATAACTTTAAATAACTCATCCACCAGAATAAAGTTTCTTCCTGGCTGGACTAATGAAGTTGAATGTCCCACTTTTATAAATCAAAGATAGACTGTTTCAAAAAATGGAAACCAGTTTCCTTTGCTATCATATGTGTCTTACATAACAGAAACTTATTCCCATCGACTAGAAATTTCAAAATAAAGTTTAGTAAGAGCAGTCAGAGATACTCAAAAGATATTGTGAGATGACCCGAAAAAGGATGAACAGAAAGAAAAGCCCAATTTCCTGTCTTGTTAAACTATGATTGCCAACTCTATCTGAAATGAACTCCTGAAATATCTTGTACACTTCAAAAAACAAGAGAGACATGCCAGGACAAAAATATATCTCTAATATTAACTGAAGAAGTAACTACTAATTAAAATCAATTGCCTGTAAAATAAGATCATTTTGCAAACTAATTGATCTTCATCTATATATACAAACCATTCCTTCTCTTAACATGCACTGCTCACACTAAAGTACATAGCAATATATACCTTGTCCTCCCTCCTTCCTGCAAAAACCAGCAAAAACAAAAGGGGGGGAAAGGCTTGGAGGTGAATTAGAGCAGGGCCCCTAACCCCCCATCCCACGATCGGGCTGTGGCCTATTTGGAACTGGGCCACACAAGAGGCAGGCCGGTGTGTGGGTAGCTCCACTCATACAATGGCACCCCAAAGGCTTCTCTCTTGTATGCGTGCACATGCACACTGACCCACCATTCATGTGGCCCAGTTTCTCTCTCCCCTCCCAGTCGGACCCCCAAGCCGCCTGCTCCTGATGCTCCAAAAGTGGAGTGGTGAGAGCAGAGGCTGAGTGGGATGAGCGTGCCCTACTCAGCTTTACTGACTCGCCAAGGCTGCCTGCGCAGGACACCCGATTCACTTTTGGGGCGTAGGGCAGCCTTGTTGAGTCTCAAAGAGCACGAGACCACATCCCCAAAGGATTCTCTTCTGCTCACCGAAAGCTTTTGCAAATGGATGAAAGGCTTCAGGGGAGTGATCTCAGTCCCTTTGCAAAAGCTTTTGGCATGGAGAAACCTGAAGGAGTGTGTAAGTGGAACTGCACGATCCTGTTCCCTTCTCCTCTTCCCCTCCCCCCCCAGCTAGGCTGCCAAGCCGCAAAGGTTGGGGACCGCTGGGTTAGAGGATAGTGCATGGGAGGGACAATCCAGAACAGAAATAACATGAGGAAAAAATGGAACTGAAAAGAAGATAAAAGCCCTAGTTAAGGATTATGAAAAGGGTTGAATTCCTCAATCAAGCAGAGTCTCAAAGCAGGGATACTTGTTAAACACATTCACACTTTTCAGCAGAGATGTTGCTAGATATTTACATCTCTTGCTTATTCCTTTTCAAATACTTCTATTCTTAACAGCAAACCTGAGATGACCCTCCCTCAAAAATCTGAAACAAATTTGTAGGGAAAAAATACTTCTGCCTGACAACTTTGGGATTATAGCATAAAGTCATGTACTATTTGGTTCTGTTGGGTTGAAATGTACAAGATGGAGAACAAAAACTTGCATTCATCACTGCTTGTCCAAAATTCACAAGCTGTTCTTGATTACATTGCCAGCATTTTGAATGTATCAAGGCATGAATGTTAGCCTACATGTATCAGAATAGCCGAAATATAACTTTGAAAAGAGAAATCTGCCCCCAACCTGCCCAGGTCTGATCATTATGTCTTCTTTGTCAACATCTAAATTACTCCTTTTTTGATAGAGCAACAAGAGATTTTAAAACAGACTGAATTTTTAAATATATTCAGTAATATGGATTTCTAGGCAGTTTTCTTTCTTTTTTGCTTCATATTGTACATTATATTCATAGCTACTGTAATACTAATTTAGACCTGATTTGGTAATACTTAAAAATGCTCAAACATGTTATTTAAACTTTTGCTCTTGACATTATTATGTTCTTGTTTTTACTGTTATTTCTTCGGGTGAGCTGAATAGAGCAAGGAGAAGGCAGGTATCACTGTCACTTGTGAAAAATACCTATCTGCCATTTTAAATGAGTGATTGCCTAGAAAAGACCTTTAAATAGCAAGCCTTAAGAATATCAATCTTTTCTCTTTAACTATAGTCTGTAAGGGAGAAAAAATGACAGAATTCCAAAATATCTAGGCATACTCTAAGACAGCGGTTCTCAACCTATGGGTCGCGATCCCATTTGGGGTCAATCGACCATTTCACGGGGGTCGCCAAGCAAGGCTGTCTGCCATTTTTTCCCCCTTTTCCGGCGGGTGCCTTACCTCCCTTGGGCTGGGCCAGCTGGTGGTCGGCCTGCTCCATCTCTGCCGCTTGCCAGCTACGCCTCGGCCGGTGCAGGGGGCGGAACCACGCATGCATGGCGCTCCCGGGCAGGGAAAGTCCTTGACTTATGACCGGTTGGGTAGTCCTCAACTTACGACCGGTTTAGTCCTCGACTTACGACCAGTTTAGTCCTCGACTTATGACCGGTTTAGTCCTCGACTTACAACCGGGTCGCGGCATTAAAAAGGTTGAGAACCACTGCTCTAAGCATACAATAGTGTTGGTGTTTCACCGATTATTTTAAAGAATTTTTCACACTCAGCAACTGAATGGTACAAGTGGTCCTTGATTTATCCACAGTAGTTTAGCCACCATTCAAAGTTACGATGGAGCTCAAAAAAGCTCTTACGGTCCAGACTTGGAGTTCCATAACTGACCCTCCCCCGAATCATATGATTGCATTTTGGGTGCTTGGCAATCAGCCCAGGTTTACGGCCAGCAATCATATGACTGTGATTTATGAGATTTTTCTCAGAAACCGGCATTTACTTATGATTTGCGGCAAAAAAACACCCCACAGCAAACAGTGGGTTCACTTAACAACTGCAGTATTTGCTTTGTGACTGCTATGTTTGCTTAATGACTGCCACAAAAAAAGGTCATAAAATTGGACACAGTTATGTGGTGACCCACTTACGTCTGAAGTGAGGGCTCAATTATGGTCATAAGTAAAGGACTGTAAAAAAAATACTATGGCCTATCAACTCTAGCATGAAGAAGAAGCTGCTAAAATTCAGTTAATAAATCAAGTTTGAATATAATATTCTTATTAACATTCCACATAATATTACAGTAAACATGTTGAAAAACTTTAATCATATCTACATTACTGGAAAATGAATATTAAAAGAAAAAGAAAAAAAATCTAAGCAATGTTTCTTCTTCCTTTCATCTAATAATTCTGTACAATATTCAGTAAAAACAATTGAATCATTTGCACAGCAACATACATCATGCTTTTAAAGAATGACAAACTAAAGGAAAACATGCAGGATTCAGCAGATGCATTTTTCTTAATGCAATATTCCAAGTTAAAGCTTCAAAAAATAAATTAACTTTTAATAGAGACAGATTGCAAAAGCAAACACTAAAATATAATTTAATGACTAATGCTCTTTTGCGGTTTACTTTAAAAATATTCATTTCTCCTTCTGACCAAAGATGTCCCATTTTCAATTTTACTAATTAGGGTAATTAGAAAAATCACTTTATTTAAAAAAAATGCTTGTTAAGGATTTCTAATGTAATGTAAAACTAAATTTACAGTCATGCTATCACCAAGATCTGAGCCATCAGTCATATTTAAGAGCCCCCAATGACTTTTAGACTTTTATGCTTCAACTGTTTTTAAGATGTAATCAGTAGGCACAACAGTTTTAATGTTCTGTAGAAGTAAAGAGAGGCCCACAGAGCAGTGTTGTGAATTTCTTCCATCAAAACACTTCCCCAGAAGATTGCAGCTGTAGCTGCTCCCAGGACAGGCTGGGAAATGATACCCAAAGGGGGCATTTCTGAAAGAGTTTGATAAGCACATTCACACAATTGGGGAGAAATAAGGAATGCCAACTGCTTCTTCACTAGGGATTTCTGGAAAAAAAAATAGAGCAATATTTGTGTTCTTTTACCTGAAGATTTTCTGAATAAATAGAAGCAGAGCTCCATGTAAGTTCTGTCAATTGGGGGAGAAAATAAATCATTTGAGGCTTATAAAAAATACCAAAACAACTTTAGGGATAAGCAAAGAACTTCCATCTAGTTCAAAATGCACAGTAATTGGAGCACAGCCATCAGCTTCAGACACATGCACTTCAACTGTAAGCAGTGTGTCATGGTTCGGACAGATGAAACTCTTCAAAGAACTTCTTTACCTTAAAGAATCTTTATTTGAGAAGAATAGCATTGGCACTAACACAATCGAAGCCAAAAACTGGATTCCTCTCCCCTGAGCACATAGCATCAAAGCATAATTCCCTCCTCCAATTAACAGTCATAAATCACATTCTCCAATTAGTTTGAAATGCAGACTTTCCCTCCAGTTCCCCAGCCCCCCAATTCTTATCATCTCTTATTTCAATAATCTTGGTTCACACACTAGGTTCAGTATTATTATGTATAGCTAAACTCTCATGTACATTCCTCCCCCGCAGCATCATCTAACTCTAACTCTAAGAGTAAAACATAGGAAGAAAATGGTTGCATCTCTATCTATTGTCAAAGCAAAAACATTCAATGTTAGCAGTGTTGACACAGTGTTTTCATACCATTGTGCAATGCTCAGCACATCTTCCAGAGTTTCCCTTCTTGAGCTGATGTAGCAGGTGGAGGACAGGAGGAAGAACTGCTATCAAGCAGTGGTCAAATAAGAGTCTGTCCCAAGAAACTAATTTGAGTCAACATCTGAGATAGGATGTAATGGAATGCATGGGAAACAATGGGGAACAAGGGGGAGAAATGCTGACCAGGAAGCAATCACATTGAGATGAAACACACACACACACACACACACACACACGGCTTAATAGTCAAAGAAAGAAACTTTGGGAGGACCCGCTTTAATGGATCAAGCAGTTAAAAGTGATAGTGGGAAGTTTGTACTTTCAGACTTGCAAGATTCTGTTAATGTAGCTGAATAATAAAGCAACATCTAGGCTTGTTTCCTGTCTAGCAATTTACCTGGTCAGCTGATAAAGACCCCAGTTCACATAAAGATAAAGCAAGGGAGGGGGAAGCACATTCAGACTTGCAGGAGCCTGTTATAGTAGCTCTTATAATAAAAACAGTCCTGACTTATTTGGCCTTAGTTTCTTGGTTTAATGTCCCTTGTAGGCTGACAGATGATCAACTTTCCAACCAGCTGGCCAACAGCAACTAGTCGGTATCCACATCTTTCCTAATTCTTCTTTCATCATACTTGCTTTTTGCAATAACACAAAAGATCAATAAACAAAAACAGAAGGGGGCTACTGTGCAAGGATCAGGCAAAAATGTTCCTTAAAATAGACTGACTACAATGGGGGCATTTCTTTACTTCAGGAGAGAAGGGGAAATTGCAAGACAGGATCAAACGTTTTCACCAAAAGGAAACCGCTCTTCTGCTTCGAAGAAAATATTACACGATATCTCTGTTGCATTTGCTCTGAAGCAAAAGCGGACCCTATTAACATCATGTGAAGCTCCACTGCATCATCCAGATATGCAAGAAGGACCTTTGCAGAAGATAAAATTTCACCATACACGATCCTGTGAAGATGTTATCCATTCGGTTGTGTCTGACTCTTAGTGATTCTATGGGCCAGGTCTCTCCTCATCTTTCAATCTTGTACTGGTTCTTTGAGTTTTCCTATGTTCTGGCTGGGGTTAGCTTTGATGGTATCCAGTCATCATGTTCTTTGGAGGCCTGGCTTCCTTTTACCGCTATCTCTTCCCAACATGACTGCTTTCTCCACATGAATGGCCAAAATAAGTGAGATGCAATTTTGTGATTTTTTCTTCCAGTGACTGGTGTTATGCACACCAGTACTTCCTTGTAGGTCACTTTTGCTGTCCAAGAAATACGCAGGAGCCTTCTCCAGCATCGCAGCTCAAATGAGTCAATTTTCTTCCTGTCTTTTTTTTTTAAGATCCAACTTTCACAATTTCACCATAAATATTACAAGCAAAACCATGCTTTATGAGTTTGACATTCGAAGGAGAAAGTGGCTAACAACTGGAATGAGGAGCACTAAGTGTCCAGCTCAGATTCTGTACTAGAAGCATTAGTGCTACAAGAAGTGTTAAGAAGATTTTCTCCCCTAAGAAATCTAACTAAATAAAGTGGGTTGGTAAGGTCTCCCTTGCTCTTATCTTTTAGAGGTAAGGTGATAACTTAGAAGTTATTCCTCTGGGAAAATTTGTGTATAGGAGGGTCACTTTTGGGGGAAAAAAGTAGAAACAACCTGGATGGAAATTTACCTAGCCCAGATAAAATGGGAACAGTCCCAACAACTTAGTCCAGCTTTGCCTGGGCTAGCAAATAGCAAACTTGTGCAGGCAAAAAAAAAGAAGCAAAGCCTGGAATAATTCTAAGGTTTAGCTATCTGTGAAAAATATTCATCATTTGTGGACTTTGGAGTTTTATAGATGTCATGGATTTCCATATTAAGATGTGAAGGTTTAGGATAATTTAGTGTCAGAGGCCAGGTCGAAATCATAATACATAGGTATAAAGTAAGAACTGGAGACAGCCTTATAACATGTAGTAGAATTATGAAGCAAGAAAGCCTGTTATATCAGCAAAAACTGTAAAGACAAGGGGGGAAAACCTATAGTTATAAAAATATATGTTGCAAATTACCTATAATTTTCATAAAAACATGAATGGGTGGTGCTATGGCTTACAGGGCAAACAAACATGATAATTACTATAAAAATGTCAACCATTAGGATATGCCAATTTTCCCCTCAAAAACAGATTACATAGAGCAACTGTCTTTGTAATGCCTTTAAAATAGAGGACATATCATGTCCTAGATCCACTCTCACTAATAAGTTACCAAAACTTCACAGAACATAGATAAAAACTCCCACTATTTCCATTATGGAAAAAATTAGCACTGCAATTTAGCACCCATGCACAGTTTCAATCAAAGATTAATTTCCAAAACTCAAGCAACTAAGATGCTTGCCAGGATAGACTTACCTGCTTCTTGCCCATTGGCCTTGTGCCCAACTAAATGGGTACATTTAAACTAAATATAACATATTGAGAGGAAAGCTTCAAAATAGCCTGTGTGATATTACGGAATGTACACAAGTCAGTGTTTAGTAAATGTTTGATCAGCTGCAAATTTATCGTAAACCAACTGTTGAAATTAGTAACAATGCTAAACTGTCTTCTAGCATTGCAGTTTTTAGTGGAAAAGAAGAAAATAAAATTAGATCAAAGACAGAATACTTAAATATAATTAAAAATTAGATTTAAAGCCAATAACTGTATAAAGTCATTTATGGATCTTTTCTCTTTGTTTTAAAATGTGACTACTTCACCCCTGCTGAGTTTTAAATTATATTGTGTCATTAGAATTAGAACTATAACTTAGCTTTCCTACTGAATTATTTAAAATAAGATCTAGTTCTTAAAATTATTATAATATTCATTGGGATGTTGGTCTGAATGAATCCAGTATTGTTCTGAATAAAACTCTGCTCATAGAACATTCTCTCTAGAGGAAGTAAGCCTGCAATTTTCATACATTTTCCTTGAAAGTTGCATCAAAGGTCTGGATGACAAGTGTGAAATTCTATAGTAGGACCAAAGGAGAGAAATAACTTCTCAATTAAAATGTGTTGCTATTCTTCTCCTCGTTTCTCAGCAAGAGTCTTTTACTGTCTTGTATACATTAAAATCAATGTGATTGTGTTGGCAGCCAGGGGCTGGGAACTGCAGGGGTGCTAAGCAAACAATTTATAATACTCTCCTGAAATCTCTTCCTCTTCAATCTATGGAGGTGGTAGGAAAAGCAAGCAATTTCAGTAGGCAATCTCTTCTTTGACTATTTTCTGCCGGCAAGCCATTGATTTCAATGTCTAGAAGAGCAAACAGCTTGCTCTCTTGAAATCTCTTCCTCTCCAGACTTTTCATTTGGCAGAAAAGATCAGGCAAAAGAAGAGATTACCTACAGAAATTGCTTGCTTTTTTCTCTTCCTACCCCCAAACTGTGGAATGTGGCAGTATAAAAACATAGCAAATAAATAAAATTTATGACAAGTTTTTTCTAGTACATACTGGTGGAAATCTGGAAGTTTACTAACTTCCAAAGTAACTTTTATATAGGTTTATATTTATCTCCAAACCTAGTTGATAATCTGCTAAAAAAACATATTAATTCAATTCAGCCATAATAGAGGATATGTGTGAATTAGTTTTCCATTACTCATTGAATTTTAAGTACAATAAAAAGCATGCACATAGAAAGATAGGTAGGTGTATAGGTACTTTCAGATGAACAATGTAAACTTCAGACTAAAATTCGTCTATATTATATTTATAAATGCAAAAAAAATAAGCATAAGACTTCAATCTAAATCTGTCTAGGAAATCACATTTACTTTGGCAATGAAAAGAAGGGAAAGAGAGCATGGTGAGGAAGGGATGATAACCCGTTATTTTTAGAAAGAAGAAAGTACTACAATTAGACTGAAAGGCAAGATAATCATATGGCACACATTGAAATGTGCAAAGTGTATCTTTCCATGTTTCCTTTTAATTTCCTTTCACTTAAAAAGAAAAACCCTCAAACCTTCTTGAATCTCTCTCTCTCTCTCTCTCTCTCAATTGCACATTATTGGATTTCTGAGAAAAGCTGAAGGCAAAATTTCTGCAAAAACTTAATTACAGCCTGCTGGTAAGGTACAGTATCAACTTATTGGTTAATAAGTTTTAAGAAAATATTTTCCACAAATACAATAAAAATCAACACATAAAGATTAAAGATTCCCCTCAAGTCAAACTTGACTCAGAGTATTCACATGAGGTAATGGTGTGTGGGAATGACCTTGGGAGACAGCAGAAAGAGCCATCATATAAGTGGCAACTGTGTCCACCGAAGGAATGGGAGCATGGCAAATATCTCAAAAGGAACCCTCCCTAATTTCTTGGACAGCATAGGCAAGGGGGGGGGGGAGAGAAGTACTTTCAGACTTGCAAGATTCTGTTTATGTAACCTTACATTAAAGATCAAGCTACTACTCCTCTGGTGTGCTTCTGGTCTGCATCTCCTCTGACACATACATATGTCCATCTAGTTTCCCAGCAGAAATACAGAAGTTTGCCACAAATTTGTAATATTATTATTATCTGGCATTTTTAAAGACTTCATAAGCAAACAAAAATGTCAAATCCAGCCTAAACATTTGATTGACTGTGTGACCACAATAATATTAAACTTGTATGATGCTCAACTTCTAACGATTCTGGGCAGCTTACAAGAATCAAAGAAACTGCAGCACTTCAGTGACACCTGGAAGCAAAATGGCAATCAATGCAGCTCACACAATATGGGCATGGAAAGACAAGGACACACAGAAGCATGCCTATCACTGTTCATGCTGCTGATTCTGGACGAGTTGAAGTTTCCAGGTGGTCTTCAAGGGGAGGCTCATGTAGAGCATATATGGTATCCTTCTGGCCTGTTCCAAATTGTATCCCAGTTCTGACTCTCTGGTATCCTGAATTGGCAAGAAGGATCATAGTGGCCTGTTCGTGAGACTGGAACAGAAAGCATAATCAGCATGCTCCGGCTAGTTGGCAGATTGAGGGAGAAAAGTAAATGAGATTACTGCAGTTCCTCCATATATTTTGATCATTCTATAGGTCAGCAAGCTCTTCATCTTTTTAATTAGCTTTCCAAAAATTAGCTGGGTGGGTAGCCAAGTCTTTAAACTTGATTATGCAATCCTTCAGATACTTGAGAGCCTGTTTTTCCTAGTTACATTTGGTAATTATGAACAAACACCCCACATATACCTAATGATAAAATTAATACCTCCTTTTGTCAGAAGATGTTGAAAAAACTCACTTATCAGAAATTATGTTTAATGAGCTGTTATAGCTCTTCATAAATATTATTCAGGACTGGTAAATACAGCAAGCAATACAAGCAACAAATTTTAAAGGACACATTTTAATTTAATAATAATAATGCATAATAGGCTTTTCAATAAAGCATTGCAACAATTGATTCAAGAGATAATTAAAATAACAGAATGTGAAAGACAAGCAATAATGGCAATTTTTTATACGATAAAATTGCTTAAGCACAAGAACTTAATAGAACCAGCTAACTCATAATGCCTAAAACAGCAACATCAATTCAAATACACGCCTTCCTGTACCTAACAAAATAGCCAATAAAGCAATTAAAATATTATTATTATTATTATTTATTAAACTTATATGCCGCCCTTCTCCCAACAGGACTCAGGGCGGCTTACAGCATATTAAAACGATACAAACACTATCCCCAATAAAAACCAATTAAAAACAAATATTTACCGCTGTGTTACCATTAAAATTCTAATTAAAATTGTCCCTATTTAAAATTCTCCCTAGGCCAGACCCGCTTGCTGAAAAAGCCA
>NW_015386414.1:775694-842856 GCF_001527695.2 Protobothrops mucrosquamatus
GGCAGGACTGGCCTAAGTATTACTTTTAATTAGTTTTCTATTGGTTTTAAAGGATACTAATTGGCCTATTGCAATATTTTATTTTAATTGATTTTAAAATGTGGTATGTTTTTTGTATTTGTTTATTTGTTTTTAACGGGCTGTAAGCCGCCCTGAGTCCGCAAGGAGAAGGGCAGGGTAGAAATCTAATAAAATCAAAATCAAAATCAAAAATCAAATGCCCAGCCTGGCCCTCAAGCACCCACGGCACCAAGCCTAGCCCCACTTCCCCAAGGGGGCACCCAGCTGCACTTACCTCCTCCTCAAGCTGCTGCTGCTGTGCTTGCTCTCCTTAGCCAGGTTGCTCATGATGGATACGAGGGCAAAATCAGAGGGAGGCCCATTCCCTCTCCATGGGAGGAGACCCGGCTTTGTATCCAAAGTTTCCTTAGCAATAGGATGGGAGACCCCCAGGATAGGCCAGGAGGAGGGGGGCAAGGGGATGGTGAAAGGGAAGCAGGGCAGAACTAAGGCAGGACTTCCCTCAGATCCTCCCTCTCCTTCTTTCCTTCTTTCCTTCCTTCCTTCCTAAGTACAGAGTGGTGGGAAAATATTTGAGATGAGGGAGGGAGAAAAACAGGCAAGAAATGCAGCTGGGGAGGTATCACCCTTTGTGAGGAATGAAGAAATGCACCATCGCCTGGAAGTGGCCAGTACATGGCCCTCACCTACTTCACATATCTGGCTTAGTGGGCTCTGGGAGAGGGGATGCCATGAGTCAATGTTACCTGTGCAATGTCGCCCAGCCCCCAGCCTGCCCGGTCTCGACGGGCAGCAGGGCGCTTTCCTCACAGAGCCAAGAGGCTGAACCGGGCAGTGCAAATCCAAAAAGAAGCATGATGCCGCCCAGACCCCAGCCTGCCTGGTTTCGGCAGGCAGCAGGGCGCTCTCCTCACAGCGCCGAGAGGTTGAGCCAGGCAGTGCAAAGCTCATCAGCTTTGCACCTTGCTGCCTGCTGAAACCGGGCAGGCTGGGGGCTGGGCAGCGTCGTGCTTCTTTGTGGATTCACGCCACCCGTCTCAACCTCTCGGCGCTGTGAGGAGAGCACCCCGCTGCCTGCCGAAACTTTTCCCCCCAGAGCCCATCAAACTGGATATGTGAAGTAGGCGAAGGCCATTTGCTGGCCACTTCCAGGCAATGGTGCATTTCTTCATTCCTCACAAAGGGTGACACCTCCCCAGCATGCACCCAGGGGATAGGGCCGATGCGGCAGGGGCTGGTTCCTCGCTGTTTCCAGACGGCCTTGTGGAGCTAAGACTGAATGCGTTTCAGCATAGATGGCCACCACAAAATTGTACATTGGCTCCCGGCTGGCCTGGGCCAGGGCCAAGGCAGAGGGGTCCGTTCCCTCACTGTTTCCAGGATGGCTTCACGGGCCACATGAAACCACTTCGCAGGCCGCATCCGGCCCCCGGCCCTTGTGTTTGATATATCTATTCTAAGCAAAGCTCTAACTATTTATCCTGAAGCTCACTCTGCAGAGAGAATTTTAACAGAAGGGAAGGGAGGAGAGCTAAGACGACAGTGACAAGAAAATGTCAAGATGACTGGGGATGGGGGTAGTGGGAAAGGTAAGGTTGGAAATAAGGAGGGAATTCAGGAGGGAAAATAGATGGGCTGTCATTATAAACTACAAATGTTTCACATAACAAACTTGGGAACTTTGCAATATTAATAACATGCTAATAAATTTCATCCCAGTTATTATTTTTATATTTTGTGTGTGTGTGTATACGCGCGCGTGTGTGTGCATGCATAGGAAGAGAGAGAGAGAGTGTGTGTGTGTTTTCACTGTCAGGAAATTCCTCCTTATTTCCAAGTTAGATCTCCCTCTGATGAGTTTCCACCATTGCTTATTTTCCTGCCTTCAGGTACTTTGGAGAATAAATCAATCAAACCTCTCTTCCCTATGACAGCTCTTCAAGTAATGGAGGACTGATATTATATCTCCTCTAAGCCTTCTCTTTGTAAGGCTGAACATTCCTAATTCTCTTAGCCATTCTTCAAAAGACTTAGCCTCCAGATCTATCATCTTTGTTACTCTTCTCTGAACTCTTTCTATGGCTTCAGTATCTTTTTTTTGTATCGTGGAGATTCTATATATTAAATATTCTACATATTTTCACATTTTCTCCAGTATTGCCAAATATTTATCTAATCCTAACTCCTGCAGGTGAATATTATATAATTTTGCTTTGATCCCAACATACTTGCACAGTGCTAAATTATGACTACAAAAGATGTACTGTATTCATCATCCCTGATACTTTAACTAGTGTTTGATCCCCCCAAAACCTGTTTCATTCGCCTTGCAGGGATCATTTTATCACCACCTAGTAAATGGGTTGGGATCATGGTGATCCTATAGGAATTACTGAACTCCCATCAGCCATATTAGCTGCAGCTATTAGGACCTGTAGGTCAGCAATTCTGCAAAGTCTCATCCCTATTTGTCAAAATGCATTCAGAACAGATATTAAATGTGCCAAGCACTATTACACCATTTTCTTCTAAGAAGTTTTAGCAAAACCAGCATTGCCATATGTCATATCCATTCATCATGCTCCAAACAAGTCCAGATTTTATCAGTCTTGTTTCTTTTATAAATCCAACTTTGAACAATATTGATTTTCCTTAAGATTACTACTAAGCACAAGCAGCATGCTTTCACCTACGTTCACAAACGTTTGATCAAATTGTTTCTTCTCTTAGATTTGCTTCTTTAGACTTTCACTGGAAATACTGAAAAATAGGAACTGAATTATTTTTCTCTCAAAGATTGTGATCAGAATTTAGCATTTCCCTACATGCTTTTCAAATAGCATTGAAGACTAGGCTCTTCCCTCAGGAACTGCACTGCAGGCCTTGAAAACCTGGTTGGGAATGTGTGGATTTGATTAATTTGTAGCCTTGTCACATGGCAACTGGTAACCATGTAAACTGAAACAATATATATAACATAAAAATGTTACTCCACTATAGATGGCTATGGATATACATATTCACCTCAATTTAAATCATTCAGTAGTACCTACTTTTAGAAGAATAAGGAGATTTTTAAGAGCTTAATTTCTGTTATCTTACGCAGTAGCATTGTCAAATTTCATGAACAGATTCTCAAACTGTGAAGAAGAAAATTTCCTCTTATTATTTTATTACTTGGTTAAAAGCACCATGTATGCACTACATTGAAGCAAGTACAAGTGAAAATCAATAAATTCAGCATGTTTCATTAATTCTGCCACTTAGCACTTGAGTGACATAATTAATTTTGGGAAAGGAGCACATTAGCTCCTTTACAGAAAGGACGATATGATGCATAATGCAACCCTCAAGTACTAGTTTAATGTTCGTAATTTCTGTTTTTTCTCCTACATTTGTCAAAATTGTTATAAAAATTAGAACTCTTCAAAGCATTGGAAAGCAAAAACATAGCACTGTCCTTCAAATTCTTAAAGCAACAATCTCTTTTTCTAGGTTCATGCAGCTGTTTCTAAAGGTGCTTCCAGGTACCTCTGTGTGCATGCCATATGCCATAACCAGGAGACCTTTTTTTTTAACCAATAATTCTATTTTTTATCAATTAACTAAAAAGCAACAGGAAAAAATAAAGCAAAGGAGAAAGAAAATGAACAGATTACATACAAATAATTACATATATACCGTGGTAGTATAATGACTAATTCATGTATGTTGCTATTGATCTTTTTTTAAAAAAAAATAATATTACTGCTGTTCCATAAGCTTTACACTGAGGTGAAAGTTGAAATGAGAATTCAAAAGATCAGATTTAATACTGTGGCCAAGTAAAATAAATAAATAAATAAATAAATAAATAAACAAACAAACAAACAAACAAACAAACAAACAAACAAACAAACAAACCGAGGAAAATAATGTATCTATAAGAAAAAGCATTGAAGCAGTTCCAGGAGTCATTTTGGACATCGCCAAATAGGTCACACAAAATATGTGGCAGCTTTATCTATTTAAAGAGAAATGCTTTGTTCACGCCTCCACCCATTGCAAAGCACCTCTTTCAAATACTGTACTTCCCACTTCCCTCAAAAAAATTACAAATAGAACCAGGAAAGAAAACAATTTGGTCTTTTATTTCACTCTCATAATACTTTAAGCCATATTCCCATTCAAAAATAATTAGAAGGTTCCCCCCCCCCAAAAAAAAAAAAACTAGTGTCAGAAACTATTCATTTTGGACACTGAGAAAAGCTAAAACCTGATTAAAGCTAAAAGCTAAAGCTTGGCCTTTACAATCCCATGAGGAAAAAGGCAATGGACATCTGAACACAGCTTAGCAAAACAGGCTGGAACTGCTATAACTTGGATACTACAGGTAATCCTCGACTTACAACCATTCACTTAACAGCTGCTCAAAGTTACAACAGCACTGAAAAAAGTCACTTGTGACCAGTCCTCACACTTGCAACCTTTGCAGTAGCTCCACAGTCACGTGATCCAAATTAGGCTGCTTGGCAATTGGCATGTATTTGCAACGTGGCTGCAGCATCCTGGAATCATGTGATCGCCATCAGCCACCTTCCCAGCTTGCTTACAACAAGCAAAGTCAACGGGGGAAACCAGATTCGCTTAAGAGCTGCATGATTCACTTAACAACTGCAGTGATTTGTTGCACAAAATCATAAAATTGTGAGCGACTCACTTAACAACTGTCTTGCGTAGCAATGAAAATTCTGGTCCCAATTGTGATCATAAGTTAAAGACTAATTTTTTTTTAAATAATGAGATACCAAACCATGTACGCTTGTGAAGAGGAAAAGTAATTGCTAAATTATGATGTGGAAACAGATTTAGAAAATATCATTTTTGTAGATAGGAGCTTGATCATAATCATCAGGATCCTATCGATAAAATTATATTTTTCCAAAACAAAAAAGTCCCATAAATTCAAGGTCCTGCAATCTGTCTGGGTCAATAAAAGAAAACTTGATGATTAAGCTGTTGAAAATGTCATGACAACCATTGGAACTGCATTAATATGTATCAAGGAGAAGGCAACAAAACACAAATGACATATAAATTTAGCCCCAAGATCTTAAATTTTGGATTAATCTTACCTAAGGGGATGCCCTGAAAAAGCATACCAAAGTGCTTGAGGTATTTTGAGATATTGGGGGGGGGGTACATAATTTGGGCTTCAATCTTACACTCAATTATCTAAAAAGTCTTTGAATCAAATTCAGAGAGCACCAAGGACCCTACCATATAGGTTTATTTTCTATAGGTCTGACAGGTTGAGTTTAAGACATTCCTACAAACCATCAGCATGTCATATCTGGACTTTCTGCATAGATTTGTGTAAATGCTTGTTTTTTATATTCTTTAACCAGCACTGTTATAGTTTGGGCCATTTGCTTGCCTGAAAGTTGTTGTCAAAATTGGGGCATCATTGTTTAGGCAATACATCTGGACACTGCAAAGCAATTGTGGCTATTTGAAGATTTGGTACCGCTGCTTCTAATCTTCTGAGGTCTTCTCTACCTCAAAGGAAGAGGCTTATAAAGCAGCCACACCAAACCTTTGTGCAGTGGCTTCCTGAATTTGAGGAATCCGTGCAAAGGATGCTTGAGTTGTTACTGACACACCACACTGAATTAGATGCAGAGGCCTATATGGAATATGCACCAGGTATTATTTCCAAAAATTGCTGGAAATTGTTGCATTTTTGCTGCCTTTTTGCTGCCTTTTTTCCCTACATTAAACAAAAATTATTGAATATAGGGGCTGAAAAAGTGAAAATGTTCACGAATTCCTACAAAGGAACAGTTTGGAAACCACAGGAAAACAAAAACAGAAGTTTAATGTTGCTCTGTGGGGCCATTATAACAAGAAAAGATTACAGCAGGGCATCTGATGTAAGAAATACATTTACCACAATTTGCTTTTTACAGAGAATATCCTTCTACCCAGTGTTTTTCACACAAGCTAGTTAATTACTAAAATGCTTGTTTTGAGAGGAATGCATTAGTCAGCATGTTGCAATTAGCTTGGCATCTACAGCCTTCCAATCTTCCATTAAAAAGGGAGGGAGGGAGAGAGAGAGAGAACACTTCAGTTTCACATGGATAAAATATTCCTTACAAATTCACTGATGAAGGGATTGGGGGAGGGGGAAGAACAAGGAGGAAATACTGTTTTGCCTGCCCATAAAGGAATTATCATCTTAAATTAAACTGAAGGGAACATACTGGTAAAAGAATATAATAAGATCAACATCAAATTATATTACCCATTACTATACTGCTTATTTGGAACATGCATAGGATCCAAGGCCTTCTCAATTATATCAAGATTTGGGAAATTGAGAATACCAAGTATTAGTTATTACATTAAAGTAATACCTTTAGTACTTCGGAGAGAACAATCTCTATTTTCCCAGCAGATTTCTGGAAGGTGGGAGGGCGGGGGAAAGAGCAGAAGAAAGAGACACTGCACTCACCAGCAGCAGGGTGTGTTGCATATAAGAGATTCCCTGGGTAGGAAATGGGGCTCTCATACCAATCCTCCTCTTATTTTCAAATTTCCCATATCAAAAAAGAAAAAAAAATGCTATTTTAATTCTAAATCATATCTTCTATTATAAAAATCTAGTTATATCTAAGGATCATCCATTCTTTTAATCATATTCAAACAAGTATTAAACAGATAGTGCCTCCTCTGATAGATCAAATCCTCTGGTTTTTTAATTCTAACTCTCACTTTCTTTCTTTGCCAAGCAGCTTTCCAGACCAGGGCAATTAAATCGCCCAAGAATTTTCTTTCTATTTTTGTGCAAGCTGCTTGGCATGAGAAAGACAATTTAGTATTCTTGGGGGGGGGACTCTGCCCATCCACATTTCCCCTATCCGCTTTATGTTCCATTTTCTAGAATCTTCTTCCTTGTCATCAGGTGTATTTTGGAGAAAGGAGTAAATGGTCTTTTGTATTTTCATTGTTATATGTAGGTCTTGGAGTATTTTATTTGTATATGGCAGTCCATATTTCCCTTCTCCTATCTCCACCATCTCTAGGTCTATTTCTTCTGCTTCACACTCTGATTTCTAGTTTATTTGTTCATACTTTGTAGTCGTTGTCTGGGAGCTTTCCAGTTGTAGCTTCAATTTGGAGATTTGGTCCTTTGTGTCATCTAGATTATTTTTAGTCTCATTATGGTTTCTTTTTATGTCCTCTTTGTGTGCAAGAAGTGTCTGATGAATTTGCTGTAGCATAGAGAGTATTTCCTTCTGAAAGGTATTTGTTTTTTCTTGAGGCATCATTCCTAGAAATCCTCTAGTATCACCAATCTCAGTAAGAGTGGAATAGAATTTCCTCTAGTTTTCTAGTCTTTATATATCGCCTTTATAATCCAGTTATAATAGCAATATTTTATAGTAATCCTTTGTCTCAAATAATAGCAATATTTTATAGTAATCCTTTGTCTCAAGTATCCTGAAAATTATCAGTCAGGCAAGGTTGTAATCCACAATGTTCCAAGTGTTCAAAATGTTCAATCTCCCAGTAGCCAGACGTATTCAAAAGTCATTTTTTTCTTTCTCTCCCACTAGCTCTTGATATTAAAAGTCCAAGCTCAGTAGGTATTTGTAGTCCAAGAAGATCAAGATGATAAATATGCCAAAATATTTTCCTTTATTGCTAGCTGTTCTCCCTTAAGCTGAAATTCACCAAGCAGCCAAGGAGCTAGTTATAGTGCTGTACTCAAATCCACGACTAGATGTCATTCAAAGTCCATTTTCCACACTTAAAACAAAGGGTTGTTTTCTTATATTTCTTATATGTCACCTCAATAATCTTAACTATTTTTCTCAGTTCTCAGATTTATCAAAACTGAAGCTTTGTATTACTTTCACTTCAGTATTGTGTATTTCTGTCCCCCATAAAAATGTCACTTCCATTCACATTCAGAGGTTTTAAGCTTCTTGGGAGCCTTTCCCAGGAAATTCAGTTGTAAAATAGTAAAGAAAGGATCAATATTCTCACCCAGTCCAAACATGCTGTTTACGATGTGCTAATTAAAGCTTTTGTTCTTCGGTTGTCAGCAGCTAATGGCCGGCCGCAGAGGTGTGGCCGGTCTTTCCCCTGCCAGTTTAGAGGCTTTCCTTGGATCAAACGGAGAGACTGCCATCTCTCCGTGATCAACAAGGCATCCCTTATTCTTTATTGCCTCTTCGGGGACACTTTAGGCCCTTTTCAGGGCTCCCAGCAGGGCAAAATCAGTCGTGGAAGGCAGAGCTCTGCCTTCCTGCATCCCAACTCGCCACGACGCAAAACCTCTAGCTAATCTAATTCTTGATATGCAAGAGAAAAGTCATTCTTGGAGTTGGCCAACCTTGTTAATTACAATCCAATCTATAACATCTCCCCAAGGATGTGGATTATTTGGACCCATTTCAGTCAGTCAGTATTCTACTTTCGACATCGGACAGAATTGATATTCATCCCCTATTGTTGCCAATGTTTGTCAGGACCTGAATGGAAGTAGTAAATTTCCATTGGTCCTTCTAAACTGCTCAGCAGCTTTTGATATCATTAAAAGTAGTATCCTTCTGGACAATTGAAAGTTGAGGATTAGAGATACTATTGCAAATGTCCCATTCTTTTCCTAGTAGACAATTGCAGTCAGTGGTTGTGAAGGCAGACAGAGGCCCAGAGGTCTCCAACAGATGCTAATTCTACTTTTTCTTAAAGCTATGTTAATAGAATCTTCCAAGTCTCTCTGAGAGTGTGAAAAACAAACAAACAAATAAAGCCTGAAAGTACAAATACCCCATCATCTCTTTTTATAGCCTGATCAATTAGGGCAGGTCCTTCCTAGACAGTATTTCTTTCCACTGGTCCCTCAAGGTCATTTGTACATAACAATACAGTCTCCTCTTGTGGGATACTGCAATGGTAGGTTCTCTTTCTTCCAATTTATAATATCTACATTAAGCTGCCAAAACAAATTTGTCCACCAGTTTGTAGTATAGCCTCACTAATATACTGATGAAACCTAATTTTAAAATGCCACCCCCCTAGTCAGGTAGGTCAATATTGTCCTAGGGCCTGTACTTTGCAGTAGCCTCCTATTTGAATTCAGCTTGGCCTTTACTTTTGATTTCCTTTTGATTTCCTACTAAAAACAGAGCTTAATCTGAAGATGCATGACTTCTAGGATAAATGAAGATACTACCATTTGGGAATTGTATGATTTTATAATAATGTAATTTGATTTTTTCCCCCTCTGTATGTTTTATTTCCTATGTTTTACTAGCATTCTGGCAAGAAATAAATCTAATTAGTAAATAAATAAAACTTTTAGTATCCTTGTCTCAAAATCCTGCTGTGATGCATTTATATTTGTAACCTATATAATATATGCTGCTTATTTTAGAGCCAAGATCATCTATTTCTATATCTTTGTGCTGTGGATTAATTGCATATTCATCCCACAATTACAAAATCTACTCCTTATTCCTTTGTCCTCCTGAAGTATCTGGGTTTAGATGGTAAACCTCTTGGGATATGCCTTCTCATTGCTGATGAAGTATCATGGATGCTGTATACATTACTTTAGTGATTATATAAATTATTTCAACTACATATATCTGCCAAGAGATAATGTCCCTCATATATCTATGAGCCATCCATTGGCAATAAAGAATGCCATATCGAGAAATTAACTCATCAGGCTTATTTATCTTTTATAAATATGCATAACTATGTTCACTGGCCTGGACAATGAAAAGAAAATATTCCCACTGACACTATCTATTAATCTATGTTTATCAATTTAAACACACCGACTTTTTCAATAATTTAAAAATAGTTTTCTCCATCCATATTTCAGTTTATTAATAAGCAAATATGATAGAAATATTGTATTTATTTCCATCAAAACGTACATTTTAAAGCTAGGGGTCCCATCTCCTGGGCTGCAGCCCACTACCGGGCCATAGCCTATTCGCAACCTGGCTGTGGGCCAGCGCACACGTCCAGCTCACCTTGCACAAGCAACAGGCTGGCGGGCACATGCATGCACATGCATCTCCACCTGCAGTCGAGCTGCATCTGCATGCACGTGCGCGCCGGCCTGCTGCTCGCATGAGTCGAGCAGTGCACGCGTGTGCGACCTGCCCCACCACTCGTGGGGTCTGGGTTCCCTCTCCCCAGCTGGGCTGCCAAGCCACAAAGTTGGAGACCGCTGTTTTAAAGCAGCCTTGCTCTCCAACTACAAATTCATAATTCCAGCTGCATACCATTATACCTGGAGGCTAAATACGTCCTGTTTATTTATGCAGATAGAACCTGGTTGAGTTTGTTGGTATGCAGAAAATTGTATTCAGTTTGAGTTAAGTTTATACAAGAGCTATAAAATGTGATGAATTTTTTTTTTCTGTAGTTCATATAAGTTCATTTGTTTCACCCTTCCTTTATTTTCTGGAGTAGATAAACCAATTTTAAAAATTGTACTCAAAGCAAATTGTTGTAGGGTTTGTTTTTTTTTAATATAACAATGTAATACCTCTATCAAATCTATCACATTTACCCTTGAAGGGAACTTCCTTTCCTTGCTGCTGTCCAAGTCTAATCCAATTGTCATCAGCAGAACAACTTAATGTGCTTGCATTAATCAGCCCAGCATCCGAAGGAGAACAGTTCTGGAGTGTAGCTTTACAGCAGTGCAATCACTGCCACCATGGCAGGGCCAGGCTCCCTAAAATTGCTTTGGGGTTAACAACAACTTTAACAGTCAGGTTTTATTCTTTGCACGTATAAAATGTAATAAACTTTGCTATGCGAATGGAGAAAACACTGACTGTGCCTTAACAATGTCTGATAACTCACGAAGACAACACGTACAGAGATAGCTATTAATGCAAATGTGGTTCCTGCATCTTTAATAGGGCATAAATATTGAACTTGCTGTGAACTAGGAATAAAAGAACAGAAAAAGACACCCTACAAAAGCAGGCATTTAACTGCGGAAAATATCTGACATCTCATGAGGAATGTCATAGCAAGTGCTGAATATATATTGAGCTAATTTCTGATTCTCTGAAAAATGTCCCGGTTAGCTACCTCTAATGCTGGTGCACACATGGGAACAACTGTAACAGGAAATTCTCTTATTTTTCTTTGAATTATACAAGCTAGCAGGGGGAACCTAACTCAGGTTCATTCTCCAGGAAGTGGTCACTCAGCTTGGATCACCTCAGGTATGATTCATTTGGCCTTTTATCCAATTCAGAACCTTGCATTATAAATCCAGGACTTCTGTTTTTTTCCCCCCACGTTGACTTTCATTCCAGATTGGGACTGATGAAATTTAAATTCATGTTCCTGTCACTCAGGGCCTTAGGGCCAGTCCCTCTTTCCCACACTGTTTTTGTGGTAGAGTTAAAATGGTTGTTGTGAGAAATCTGCTCCACTTAAATTGTGTCGGAGAGAGATCAAAGAACACTTTTATTGGAATACACTATGGTTATCACCAGACTCCTGACCATTAGAGAACACTGAGTGAAATACTTCTACTGAAGATTTAGCTTTGGTCAATTACACTGAAAACAGAAAGATAAAAGAAGAAATACATTACGGTACACAACCACCCTTTTGCTAGAATGCTTTGATAAGCTATTAAAATGACTTTCTTCATATATTTCTCACTTGCTGTCCTCTGCCTGATATTACCCACATGTACAATAAACAGTATTCTTTACACTGTGGTCTTATTTTACACCATCCCATTCCCCCCATAGCTAGGAAGAACAGCTATCTGGTTTCTGTTAGTCTCTTTACCTTATGTTAGGCATATACATTCAATATAGAATTGGAAACAATAATTAATTGTTTCTACCGAACTGGATGGAAGGCATAATTGCCTCTGCTTGTGGCCTGGATGCCAACATTCAAACAAAATTTCTGTACCACATGTCTTCGTTCTTCAAGGTTTGGTTTTGCTGGTTTTTTAAAGTAGAGACACTGACAAGGTGACCATAAAAGGGATATGTATATTGAGGATGCAGGGGTGTTTTGCTTTTCCCTCAGGTATTCATCAGGCTGTATGCATTTATTATGTGCATGTATTGGGTGTGAATCTTCTTGTATGTGAAAATCTAATTAAAGTGATGCCTTTGTATTACCTCTGTTTTTGAATATTTTGGCTTTTCCCTTGTAATATGTCTTTGTGGATTGGGGGTATGGATGTAGTGGGAAAGGAAGGGCAGGCGGCCTGGATTTTAATCTGAGCCTTAGGGCCAGGAAGAAGAGGGAAAGGACATAAAATGGAGCAGTCTGCAGCATTCTGAGCATAGTGTCCAACTGCATCTCTCAGAAGGATGAACTGAGGGATTTCTTCAGGAATGTCTTTCTCTGCAGCCCCAAGTTATATCTGATCCATTTTTTACATCAATCATCTTTTGCGAACTTCTTCCCCCAATAAAATTGGTCCCGTCCTGTTTTCAGAGTTACGTTTGCTGACAAATAGATTAATAAACAGAGTCCTGCCCCACTTTGCATAATGCCTTTCCAAAGTTCTGTTGGGTTGGAAAGAATAAAAACAAACAAAGCAATTACAGTCTTGGGAGAGCGGTTCAATTAATCACAGTGTTACATTTTTGACAAACACTAAGCTTAATCAATGCCAGAGTCTTCAAAGTCCATGCTGCATCTTGGTTTTCGAATAACAGAGGTTCCTTTTCTTTCCTTGAACCATGATTTTCCAAATTCCAAATTAACAAAAACAGATAGTGTATTATTCCGAAATTCGGCAGATTTATTGTCCCAGCAATACCTCCAACAAATCCCATCCTATCCCCAGTGCCGGCAGTTGCCAAGCGCAAGCGAGAAAGATCAACATTCAATTGCAACTCTAAACTGCACATTTTAAATATGTTTCATAATATCCTGCCTATTTTACAGGAGATTAAAACATTCCTTGTCCAAAGAAAGAACTTGAGTGCATTTTGACTGAGAACCTCACCAATGGAAGGCCAAAATCTGAATTGTAACGGGGGGGGGGATTTTTAAACCTCTACACCAGGGGTCTTCAAACTTGGCTCTTTTATGACTTGTGGACTTCAACTCCCAGAATTCCTGAGCCAGCATGCCTGGCTGAGGAATTCTGGGAGTTGAAGTCCACAAGTCATAAAAGGGCCAAGTTTGAAGACCCCTGCTCTACACCAAGGTTTCTCAACCTTTGCAGCTTTAAGACATGTGGACTTCAACTCCCAGAATTCCTCAGCTAGCATATGCAGTATCTTATTATGGATCAGAATGTCCTACGGCTAAATGTGTTCGAACATCTCACCCCTATGCTGGAAATGTAAAACGGCAATAGGATCATATTACCATATGTGGTGGGAATGCCCAAAGACTCGCGAGTACTGGAACAGGATACGAAACTGGCTGAGGGATATACTAACACTGGACCTAGAGTTAAAACCTGAACTCTTCCTGCTGGGAATAACGACAGAAAAATATGATAAGGGAACAATCTACCTGTTGCTACATATCTTGACAGCAGCCAGGCTTGCCTTTGCGCAAAAATGGAAGAGTAAGGAAATTCCCACAGAGGAAGAGTTAATACATAAAATTTTAGCATGTGCAGAAATGGACAGGCTCACAATGATACTAAAAGATAAATGTGGATCAATTTTTTTTGAAACCTGGGATAAATTTTACCGCTGGAGGAATTTGAAAAGGACGGCTGGGATTAAAGACGAATGATAAGATAGAAATGTATGTTATTTTAGAATAGATAATGTATATAAAATTTAATGTATATGTAGAGATAATGAATTGATTGTAAAATATGATATAATCTGATAAGAATGTATATACTGGAATGTCACGTCAAATCCAATGTTTGTTTGTTTTTTAATTGTTTTATAAATAAAAAGTTTTTAAAAATTTAAAAAAAAGAAAGAAAAAAAGAATGTCCTACGGCTATTCTTACTTTTCTTTAGAAATCATGCAACGGCTAAGCACATTAATTTTATTCTACCGAAATAATATGCAGGATAAATTTTGGGAGGGACAGGACAGCAAGTTTCTACTTAAAAAGAGAATATAAAAATATCTGAGATATGGCAGGGAAAGAAAAGTTGACCTAAAACTCTGATTTTTAACATATACTGCACAGCAATCATGTTCTTTGTGTTTAGGAAGCTTTCAAAAAAAAAAAAAAAAACCCCACCCTTCCATCATTTGATACTGAGGACCTCTTTCTCCCTATAGAAACCTCAGTGTCATGGAACCAACTGTACTTCTTTAATCCATATTCCATTTTGTTTGAAAGAATTATGCCAAACTCTGGAACAAAATTGGTAGAAGCAGCCTTGCTCCCAAAGCTTCAGACTGATAAAATTCATAATCAGGTGGGCGTGTGAAGATCTCAGGAGAAAACATGACCATCTGCTCAGAAGCTTCGGCTCTTTGGAAGTTGCTGCAACAGACAGCCGCCTGTTGTTAAGTGTTATTCTGTGCCACTGATAAAGCTATTAAATGATTAATTATCTCCCTTTCCTCAAAACCTAATTATTGCATAAAATCTGGCAGATGACAAGGACCATTAAGGGGGAAAAAATCAAACTGCATTAAAATAGTTTCTGGCCCACATTCCAATCGGTGATATGCTAGGATCCTCCAGAATTTGTTAGATCTTCACTGATATTGTTATAGTAGAAAAGTTCAGTGAAAGCAATAGCTCAAAGAGGAACTCCAGTGAGGAGATGGGAGTTTTGAAATGAGGTAAATATGACATCCATAAGTATCCTTAACTTCTCCACCCACCCCCCAGGAAAATCGAAAATCAAATATAGATAGTCCTCGACTTACGACCACAATTGAGTCCAAAAATTCTGTTGCTAAGTGAAACATTTGTTAAATGAATTTTGCCCCATTTTACAACTTGTCTTTCCACGGCTGTTAAGTGAATCACTGCAGTTATTAAGTTGGTAATGTGTTTATTAAATGAATCTGGCTTCCCCATTGACTTTGCTTGTAAGACGGTCGCAAAAGGGGATCACGTGACCTTGGGACACTGCAACCGTTATAGATATGAGTCAGTTGCCAAGCATCTGAATTTCGACCATGCGGACGCTACAATGGTTGTGTGGCAAACGGTCTTAAGTCATTTTTTTCAGTGTCATTTGAACTTTGAACGATTCACTAAATGAACTTGTACCATCAAATGTGATTAGCTTTGAATAATTCTTTCAGGATATTTTGCCCTGTTATGTAAGACATCTTCAATACATCCAGTTAGTTGGGAACTGTGGGAGTTGAAACTCGACACATCAGAAAAATTGGCTTTAGTATTTCCTCCCCAAAACGCTGATTGATAATGGCTGCATTTTGTAGACTCATAAAGCTATTAAAGGTCATAAGTCATCTGTTTTTCAGTGCTCTTGTAGCTTTGAACAGTCACTAAACAAATAGTTATAAGTCAATAGTTAAAGATTTAAAGCCTTAAAAAAATGACTTATAACCATTTTTCATACTTACGACCTCTGTCCAAATTCGGACACTTGGCAACTGGCATGATGGTTGCAGAATCCCAGCATCACGTTATCACCTCTTGCGACCTGACAAACAATGCCAATAGGGAAGCCAAATTCACTTAACAACCACATCACTAACTTAAAAACTGAAGTGATTCACTTAACAACTGTGGCAAGAAAGGGGCAAAATGGGGCAAAATTCACTTAACTGTCTTGCTTAGCAATGGAAATCTTGGGCTTCATTGTGGTTATAGGTTGAGGACTACCTGTAAAGTATCTGGGTGCGCAGAGCAACATGCAGCTACTCAAACAAATATGTATTTAATTCACTGTGCAAAAGCCACATCTGAGTTCTTCTCAACTCTGAGTCACTATATGAAATAGACAAATTACATTTAGAGCAGCGATCCCCTATCCTTCCAGCTTGGCAGACCAGCGAGGGAGGGAGAAGGGATGGTGCAATGCGAGCGGCAGAGCGAGCGCATGAGCGTGCACAGCTCCATTTGCGTGAGCAGCAGGCATGCTCACTCGCCGTCGTGCAAATGAAGCTGCACCATGTGCACACTCGCCCGCCTGGTAGTGGGCCATGGCCCAGAGTTGGCAACTCCTGCATTAGAGGCCATAGTATTATTTGGAATCCATAGTTAGGCCAAAAACATGTTGAGAAAATGAAGCTGACCATTTAAAAAAAAACTGATCTTGATATTATGTATTACTTATTCATATTAACAGTATTTGTAGATTATACAGTAAGATAAGATAAGATAACCTTTATTGTCATTTTTTTACTGTGGGCACAACGGCACACATCAAAAATGAAATTTAGTTGCCCGCTCTGAAAGTGAAACACATACATGACGCACACCTAAACATACTATGAACAACATATGCATAGACCCACATCCCTACATATACGTAGCAAATAAATATTAAATACTGTCCATCTTGAATAATTACAGCTAGTCCTCATTTAGCAACCCAGTTCGAACTGGCAACTTAATCATTAAACTAAGTGAAACCGCAAACGTGCTTATGATCTTTCTTCAGCTTTCCTTGCTTTACAGGCCTGCCAAGATTGTAAATGCAAGAACTGGTCGCACAGTTATTTTTTTTTCATCAGCATCATAACTGCAAATGGTCGTTAAACAAGGCAGTCTAAATGAGGGGTGTCAAACTGCCGGCCCGTAGGCCGGACGCATCATCCGGAAGCCGCGCCCACCCCATTGCCGGCAATGGCAAAACCGTCCCGATAGGTTGCGCGATGTCACGTGATGTCGCGAGTTTGACATGTCTGGTCTAAAATGAAGATTGCCTGCATACTGTCTGTGAAGGAACCACAATTACAAAATTTGTCACTGAACATCAAATCATTTTTTTTTCCTGCACAAAGGACCTACAACAAGTTTTCTGCTTTCTGTGGCAGCTCAGAGAACAAGGGAGGCCTACGGTTTCAATTCTAACAGATTCTTTTTAGCAGTGTAGTAGTACCTGACAAGTAGCTCTTCTGGTCTGATAGGCAAATAGAAAATTAACACCCTAAGGTTTGAAATGTTCTCTCTCTCTCTCTCTCTCTCTCTCTCTCTCTCTCTCTCTCTCTCTCTCTCTCNTGTCATTTTCTCTCTCTCTCTCTCTCTCTCTCTCTCTCTCTCTCTCTCTCTCTCTCTCTCTCTCAAAAAAAAAAAAAAAAAGAGCCTCACTGAAACCAAATTATGGCAAACAACAATTATCATCTGAGAGCACAGCTTTCTCTTTCTTCGTATTATGTACTTGAACTGCAGATTTAATAGGCATGCTCTAAAGTCTAGAGATAGAGCTTCAACCATTTTAATTTTCAAATGACAAGACATGAGTAAAAGGGCAATAAAAAGCACAGCCGGCTGGAGGTAGAAATCTGATTTAAAAAACACATTACCAAACCAGGCATGATATTTGTAGTTTAGAGACACTTCTTTTTAATCATTTATTTTCTACCCCTTAGCCTGAGCAGGATGACTCAGCTTGGAAAATAGCATTAGTGCTCCCTCCCACGCAGACCTACATGAAAACAACTGAGAGGCTGCGTAGAAATTGGAAGCCCACTACTTGATTCTTGTCTCTTTTCGCAACACTACAAACAATCATTTGATGCGTACGATAGCGTGGAGGATATAGCCAACACCTTTCGAGCACAAAACACACTGCAATGGCCTCGCTCACAAAATCAGGAAACATTCCCACTGCCCCCTTTTGTTCTTGCTTAATAAGAAAAAAAAATGTCAGATAAAAGGTTTGCAGGTTAAATTGCACTCTGTGCATGACCCATCAATGTGCGCTCTGCATGAATCTAGTAAAGTGGATTGCATTAGTCCAGAATTATACTCTTGACAAAAGCTGCTCTTGGTAATATAATACATTTGCAAAAAAATAAATAAAAAATCCAAGCCATTAAAACTAGGACCTGCACATCAGGGAACTAAGGAACTTAGCATATATGAGCAACAGCCTTAAATATAAGTAGGGTAATCTTGCTACAGAGCTAGAATGGCCTTTCCTTGTATGCATATGCTGATTTTAAGCCCATTTTCTGAAACATTTCATCTCTATGCAAAAGATGAAAATATGAAAAACTAATGCTGCTGTTAGATTTATTATTAAACTCCTGAAGGATAAAATTCTGGAGAGGAAAGGAAAATTACTGCTCTCAGTGGCTATCAAGAGATTAAGTGGAGTCCCAAAACAATAGGGAGTAATTTAACACAAATAGCCACCGGAGTGACGCGCCAAGAACGTGTCTCAAGACAATCAATTTTCATCCTTCATGGCCTTGTAAAACCCATGGGCAAAATTTTAGGGAGCCAATTAAATGAATGGAAATTGTTAAAAATAAAAGACTGCTTTCCCTACGACACTCAGACAAAAATAATAACAGTTTGCCTTCGTTCACAAATTAATTCATTTACAGTTTACTTTAATCACAGTTATGTTTTCATGCTTGTAGCCTTACAGATTTTATTTCCATAAAATATAAAAGGGAGGGGGGGGGGGAAAGCAATATGATGAAATGCAATAATCTAGGGAAAAGAAATCAACTGGGATGCAGAAGCTAAGGCAGTGATGAAGATCCTCCAGACCACAGCAGCATCCTGTATGGCCTAAGGATCTATATTAGTAAGGTGACCAACTTTTTTACAATGAAAAGGAGGACACAAATAAATTGAAGAAAAAAATATCGTAAATAAAAGAAACATTTTATTCATTGCAACAATAATACAGACAACTTGCATGTGCAAAGTTTGCCAGCCGGGTGTTTTGGCGCGCTCAGCAGCAATTCCTATTGGCTTTCAAAAGCCAATAACGGGAGTAGCACAGCTCATGCAAAAGTTGAAAAAAACCCATTAAAAAAAGGTGCCGGAACGCCGTTCTGAGCGTTCTATGAGGAAAAAAAAAAGCCCTGCAGATTAGTCTTCAAATATCGAAAAGGAGGACATGTAGGAGGACACTTTTCGAGGGAGGACAGAACTCACAAAAGGAGGACTGTCCTCCCTAAAGGAGGACGGTTGGTCACCTAATATTAGAGTCCCATTCTAATTTTCTTCTCTTCCTGAAATTATGCCCCTTCCTTGCAAGAGAGCAGTCATTTCAAGGCACTAGTCCTTCCATCCATTCCCCCAACTCTTCCAAAAGACAAAGGCAATGGAAAAGTAAAGTCAGTTCATAGAGAGCCCTTTATAAAGAACCCCAAACACCCTAAATGTCACCTTCCAGAACTCTATTTTGGTTACTGGGAATGACAAGGAGAGAACAAAGCTAACTCATGAACAGCTACAACTTCAGGCATTCCAAGGAGCTCTGAAATAAATGCTAACATTTCCAGAGTTTGCATGCCCATCACTTTTCTATAGAAAAAAGGCAAATGGCAGCCAAACTGGCTCTCTTCTCTTCTCTTCTCTTCTCTTCTCTTCTGAAAGTATATCTGTACCTCCTCATTCATATAATATCATATAAATAAAACCCTGGAGTATTTTTGTATTGCATCTTTTTTTCTTAACGAAGACTATCTATTAAGAAGAGAAAGACAGAGTAAACTCGATAATATACATTGACAGGAAATGCCAGGAGATTATCTGGAAGTACCTTGAATGATTTTAGTTGGCTAGGCTTATGGTTCACCTATACATTTCATGTTGTTGTGGACTTTCTAATTCTTTATTTCTTTTTCCACCAGCTAGTGGGTTTGGCTAGTCTAAAGAAAAGAAGAAACAGGGGTGACATGATAGCAGTCTTCCAGTATTTGAGGGGCTGCCACAAAGAAGAGGGGTCAAACTATTCTCCAAAGCATCAGAGGGCAGGACAAGAAACAAATGGTTGGAAACTGACCAAAGAGAGAAGCAACCTGGAATTAAAGAGAAACTTCCTGATAGTGACGACAGTTAACCAGTGGAACAGCTTGCCTCCAGATATCGTGGGCGCTCCATCACTGGAGGTTTTTAAGAAGAGACTGGATAGTCACTTGTCTGAAATGATATAGATTCTCCTGCTCGAGCAGGGGGCTGGACCAGAAGACCTCCAAGATCCCATTCTATTCTATTCTATTCTATTCTATTCTATTCTATTCTATCCTATCCTATCCTATCCTATCCTATCCTATCCTATTAATTTTAGATCAAAATGTTAATGCATTTTATATTTGTAAACACATCAAAGAAAGTTAGAAGTTATTCCTTTTTTCTTTATTCTATTGCAATATACAAAGATTTAAAAATATTGCAACGATACTGTTAATACTTTCAAACAACATCTCCCTATCTCAGGTCCTTGGGAAAGACTTAATAGGTGGATAAAATGCCAGATCTAGTCTGAACAATGAACAAATGACAAAGTAGCAACAATGATGCATTGGACTACGTGCAACAAATACCACTTGCCTGCAAGCAAAAATTGGTGGGACTAAAGTAGACAAAGCAATAAAAATGAAGAAGTAAATGCTCTGGGATTTTAGAATTTAAACAGACAAGTACCTGTCACATAACAGCCAAGGTTTAACAATAGCTGACAAGAAAGGCAAAAACTCTGGATAGTGGACATAGCAGTACCTGGAGACAGCAGAATAGAAGAAAAGTAATTGAAGAAAATCACAAAATACAAAGACTTGCAAATCGAAGTAGAATGTCTATGACAAAAGAAAGCAAAAATAGTATTATTAATATCAGGCACCTTGGATACAATCTCAAAACAACTGGAGCACCACTTGACCACCATCAGAACTGACAAAATCACCATCAGTCAATTGCAGAAGACAGCTTTATTTAGAAAAGCTCACATCCTGTGATAACTTTAACATGATCAAACAATAGCATCTGCCTATGCCAGGCCCTTGGGAAGGACTCTATAGATGAATACAAATGCCAAACCCAGTCTAAATGTCTGGTTGACTGTGCAACCAACCATAATAATTTTTAAACATGAAAAAAGCCAGTTTTCATCTTTGATGCCTCTCAGCAAATCTTATCAATTCTCTTTCTATCTAAACTAATAGATTTAAAGTGACTTTTATATTGTAACACAGTTGGAAAACAATTGTTTCTGGGACAGGCAGGTGCTGTCAACAGCCTATCCACCTGTTAGAACAGAGCCAGGATTTCCGCAGAAAAAGCGTGGTTGCCCAACAAAATTAAAGTAATTTCCACCCAAGCTATATTTGCTCTTGGAGAGTTCATTCTTTAATCAAAAAGGCATTATTTCCAGATGTATATGGAGAAAAATGTTGTATGCAAGCACTGCTCTGCCTTCTACCAAGTTTTATAACAGAGATTGGCTGCCAAAGAAACTTCTATAAAGGTCATGAAATCCCTCTTCTGTTCTGAATTAGAAGTAGACAGGGGCAATAAAATGTAACTTTTTGCAAGTGGTACGTTTGGGAGGTGCTAGGTTGTAAAATTCCACTTTACAGGATGGAAGACCATCCTACTAATATACAATGAAATGAAGCCTGTGATAAGTTAGACACACATTTCAAACCTATGGATGGAAAAGATCCACCTGATTTCATATTATTACTATTAATTTAAGGCAGACCTTGATTGTTACAAAGCACTCTCCATCTTTGAAGAGATGGAGGCTAGCTTTACTATGCTTCTTATAGTACCCAGAAGGTCTTACGTTATCATATAGTAACACCTGTTTCTGAGAATATTTTCATTTTTTTGGATTTGGTGGTGATGGGAGAGAATCACAGCTTCACATATGATGCCAAAGTCTCTTCAACGAAAGGCAGATGGTGATGAATATATTTCAGCATTTATGCTTACTTGCTAATGAGGTCCCTTAAAATCATACAGTCAAAAACGGGCTTTGGCAGGAAAATGGAATGATGAAAAATTACCACACCGCCTTTTCATTATACAGGCAAAACGCAACTTCTTCCTCACAGTTGTTGTCACCCACTAGCATTTCTACCAGCTGGCTTTTAGCCATAATCTCATGCACATGTGGTCCTTTCTGGAGTGAAACAGAAAAATTAGACTTTAAAAGCAAGCTTAAAAATATAAGTCCTCACTAAATCTGTCATTTGAAACTCCTCTCTTTGACTAGGGAGCACTTAGTCAAGCCTCTCTAATAAGCAAAATGCAGTTCCACCTGACTGATGCCAGCATGTTTCACATCATGTATGAGTTGGTTTATAGCATCTCAATGCATTTTCAAAGTGACCTGCTGAACAATGTTCAGTTTCATATTCAGAGAGCCAGTTTGGTCTAACGGGTAAGACATCCAAGCTAGAAACCAGGAGACTGTGAGTTCTAGTCCTGTCTTAAGCATGAAAGCCAGCTGTGTAATTTTGGGCCAGTTCCTCTCTTTCCTATATGTAAATAATTACTTACAATATACAATACAATCCCTTTCTCAGATCCATCTCTTCAAGAACACCTAATTAGCAGCTGCAACTTGGTTGCAAAATCTGTAGCATTAGATGGCCACCAAGAGATACATCTCTCACCCCTCATCCACGTTGCTGTTCTAAAATGATAGGTCAGTCAATAGGTCAATCCATCAATTTTGAAAAAAATGATTTTGAAAAAAATCTCATAGACATGCCCAAGAGCACCCCACAGCTTAGCACAGAGGTGTCAAACTGCCGGCCCGCAGGCCGGTTTCATCATACCAAAGCCGCACCCACCCCATTTCCAGCAATGCAAAAAGAGTTGCGATACGCCGCGACACATCATGTGATGTGGCAAGTTTGACACCCGTGGCTTAGCATGTCTCCCACATACACCAGCTACATCATGGCAGCACAAATCTGGATACCACTATATTGCAATCAAGAGAGATTCTCTCTCTGCTGCCATAATGATTAGGTTGATGGGTTGACAAACTTTAGGAGGGAAAACAGGGGAAAAGTCAATTGAAGCATCTATACTGTACAAGCGATTGGTGGCACCTATTCTGTAAAGCAATTGGTGGTGGTTTTTCTTGCTCCTGATAGTTTTTGAAATTCATCCTGGAGAGCTCATCAATTACTGCTTTTACAGTGCCAAGGGTAGTGGTATACAAATAGCAGCACAATACATTATCTAGATCTGGATGCATGGTCAGGCCTTACAGTAGGAGCAGCAAGATTTATAGTGACCAGAGTCCCCTGTGGCTCCAAGGAGGAAGGAATGTATGGAAAATGCAATTATGTGGATGAGCTGAACCTGAAAGTTTTGTGTGCCATTTTAACATATGTAACTGCATTCTTTGAAGAACAGAAGATAATGATTTCTGGAGCAAGGCATTGTAAAGTACTACAAAAACGTAAGACTCTTAACAGCAAATGGCTATGAGTGATACAAAGAGACAGAGATTATGCAGAGTTCTTAATGTTGGCCTCAATATAAGATATGGGACATCTCTGCATTCAAACCTTCAGTGAACTATTAAAAATAAAAGAACAGTTGTCATTTCAGTCACCACAGAAAATCAACAGTGCTAAGTCTAGATTCAGCTAGTAGGCTAGTAACTCAGAAATGTCAATTCTCCTCTGGATACATCTTTCAGCACATTAGTCGGCCAGACAGAATTCATTTCACTGTTGTGCTATAGTCCTTACGTCTGCCAGTCTGGGCACAAACCACAGAAGGAGATAGTAACATTTTAACAAAGATGATCAGGGGACGGGAGGCTAAAACATAGAAGGAACAGTTGCTGGAATTGGGTATATTTTCCAAGGCGCCTGAAGGCAGGACAAGAAGCAACGGATGGAAACTAAGCAAGGAGAGAAGCAACCTAGAACTAAGGAGAAAGTTCCTGACAGTTAGAACAATTAACCAGTGGAACAACCTGCCTCCAGAAGCGGTGAATGCTCCAACACTGGAGGTTTTTAAGAAGAGACTGGACAGCCATTTGTCCGAAATGGTATAGGGTTTCCTGCCTGAGCAGGGGGTTGGACTAGATGACCTCCAAGGTCCCTTCCAACTTTATTATTATCTCTAGAATGTCTAGTTTAACGAAGAGAAGGACGAGGGGGGACATGATAGCAGTGTTCCAATATCTCAGGGGCTGCCACAAAGTAGAGGGAGTCAAGCTATTCTCCAAAGCACCTGAAGCCAGGACAAGAAGCAACGGATGGAAACTAATCAAGGAAAGAAGCAACCTAGAACTAAGGAGAAACTTCCTGACAGTTAGAACAATTAACCAATGGAACAACCTGCCTCCAGAAGCGGTGAATGCTCCAACACTAAGAAGAGACTGGACAGCCATCTGTCGGAAATGGTATAGGATTTCCTGCCTGAGCAGGGGGTTGGACTCGATGACCTCAAAGGTCCCTTCCAACTTTATTATTATTATTATTATTATTATTATTATTATTATTATTATTATTATTATTATTATTATTATTATTGTTATCATTATCATTATCATCATCATCATCATCATCATCATCATCATCATCATCATCATCATCATCATTATTATTATTATTATTATTATTATTATTATTATTATTATTATTATTATTATTATTATAAGAGGGGAGCATGCACAACCTTTTGGTGGCTCGGGAGGAAGAGAGATGCTTCCAGGAGGATCATTCAGCCATCTAAGGGCTCAGCTGGCTGTTTACCTTTACGCTGATATATTTGGGAAAGTCGTGTCAAATTATCTGAAAGCCAGCTGGGCTCAACAGCTGAAATACTGGACAGGCACCTAGGAAATCTGATTTGTATACAGAGAAGAGGCTCCTTCACACGATCTCTGAATGAATACTTACACAAAATTCTTAACACGATTTGCTCTATAGGTTTAACAGCTGCTGGACAGTTTTAAATAAGGGCGAAGTGGGAAATTCAGCAAACAAGAATACCCAAGGAGAATGATTTGAATAATTTTTGTTGTGGCTCAGGAAGAAAAGAAATTTGCCTTTTTCATTTGGTTATAACTTAGAATCTAATAAATTTGTTCTTGTGCTAATAATTCAATTTTGTTTTCCCCCGTGTCAATAAAAGCAGGAAGTTCATGTAGGAAGTCGTAGAATCTACATCAAGGGAAGTAATTGGGGAAGGACATTTTGATGGGGCCCTTCCTGATATGCAGATCAACAGGTCTGTCATATTTTAAGCTACTATTCCATTAGTCTGCTAACCCTACTGCTTCAAAATTAATTACAACAATTATAATTAAATGGTTCTTTCGGTGCACTATAATCAGCAGCGGGGAAAGCAACTTAACCTCCACTGTTTGTACCCAGCCTATTTGGAATGACAAATCACCATCACAAGTATTTCAAAATACCAGAAATGGACTAGAGAACCCTCTCTTCAGTGGAGAGTGTGGTTTATCTGAACTTGGAAAGGTTACCTAGAAGGCAGGCTCTCTTAATTCTTCTTTCAATTCAGAATTGGGGGTGGCCGTTCTACTTATTTGGATCAGATCCAAATGTCTACAGTGCAAAACATTTCAGGAATTGATACCTCCTCTGGGAAACAAAGAAAAATTATGTCTTACTACTTGGTTTGGTGGTGTGTTTTTTTTTTCCTAACTGCATGTACATTTTTATTGAGGCCATTTTTCCAAAGGACACTTACTTTCAGGACTGCCAATTCAAGGAAGTAATTGCCCCTTGCTTCCAGCTTAAATTCCAGTGAAAATAAACTTCAGCAGTATGACTCATGTAAACTATAAATGTTTTAAAGCAGGGGTCCCCAACCCTTGGTCTGTGGACCGGTACCGGGCTGCGGCATGCCAGCAACAAACAAGCAAAGCCCCATCTGTGGGATGCAGGCAGCACACAAACCCACACACTCTCCGGTCCGTGGAAAAACCCCTCTCCACGGAACCGGTCCCTGGTGCCCAAAAGGTTGGGGACCTCTGTTTTAAAGCATTAAAGGAGTTTTGTGTAAGCAAGGTCTACGCTTTCAAAATCACGCAATCAATCCAAAGTCAACCAATGTCAAGTGATAGCTCCATTCCCAGAATGTATCCTCACACACTTTTCCAAAGGAAAACAATTCTTCTTAAAATACTGAAAAACAACCGTCTGGGTCAGAGAATGGGATGTGGATTGATGACATCAGTTTTGTCAAAGTGCACTGCACTGTACATCCGTTGTTGGCAGCACCGAGCATTGTTTTCTTCTGAACTTGATCTGATAACAGAGAATGCACATTTAAACAAAATGTGGTGTGGTTGTGCTTTCCTATCAGGCTCATTTTAGTTATTTTTCTTTTGCGTGAGATGACTACTTTGGGAGCACACAGTTTGTCATTCCAGAAGATAAATGATTTTTAAATGCTGCATCTTAATCCCCAAAATGGAGATAACAACTACATAGAAAAAACACAGAAGCATGCTTAAAAATTTATTTCATACATGGAATTTTCCTCTTTTCCCCAAAACTAATTCTGTGAAATACATTCTGAGGGACTTTAAGTATCTTCTACTTCTTCCAGTAAGGCTCAAAATGGCAGTTTGAGATTCCCTGGACTAGCTTAAGACTGTTGATGAGACTAATCACTTGTAACAGTACAGGTGGAAAGCAGAGCTGCATCTGCTAGCACTGCTTATCCATGCATATTGGATATAAACATCTGCAAAAAAGGAGATAGGTTTGGAATCACCATAATTCCCATAGCAAGACTGTACAACTGGCTCCCTGTAGATGAACTAGCATGGCAGAATCAGAATGAAAATAATTCCAATCATCAAAAGCCTGCTTGATAAGCTTTTGTACTTAATACACCTGCACAATTATGTAAAGGCAAACCTGCCTATTGAGATACAGCAACTTACACAAGGGTGTTCGTTTTTTAAAAAAAATAAGCACTATAACCTTCATCTAAAATCACTGAAGGAGTTAAATTAACGCATGTCCTCTTTTCTTTTCAATGATTTTATGATTAAAAAAATATATTAGCACCAGGAATAGCAAACAAATTGAAACTGCTGTTTTGTCCCAGATTTGTTATATTTAGGGCTGAGCTACCGGGATGATAAAATTGATCAGATGGAGTTAGTTTAGCAATAGCGATAGCCCTTAGACTTATACACTCTTTACAGCACTCTCTGAGGGGTTTACAATATCAGCATATGGCCCCCAACAATCTGGCTCCTCATTTTATCGACCTCTGAAGGATGGAAGGCTGAGCCGGTCAGGATCAAACTCCTGGCACTGAGCAGTGACTTAGTCTGCAATATTGCATTCTAACCACTGTGCCACTATGGTTTAGCCTTAAATAATCTTGGGGATATTTGAAACTAAAATGAACCTCTTTTACCTCACTATCTCCTGAGTTATGCTATTTAGGGGATTGTGTTTATTGTGTGAACCAGGCATACAGTAGATGTCTTAGATACAAAGTAATAGAAGAATGCTAATGCTAATTTTATAGACATATTTTTTTCATTATATACACATGGTCAACAAATAATTAAATGGTCTAAGCCAGTGTTTCTCAACCTTGACAATTTTAAGGCATGTGGACTTCAACTCCCAGAATTCCACAGCCAGTATTGCTGGCTGTGAAATTCTGGGAGTTGAAGTCCCCATGCCTTAAAATTGTCAAGGTTGAGAAACACTGGTCTAAGCCATTATTCAGTGTGTCAAAAGGTAATATACTTTCTTTATAGATGACCTTGCATATAGTGTAGTTTACCTAACAATGACAGACACAAATTTGAATTTTTTCCCATTATGATAAAACTTAAGTATAACCCATGATCTTATTATAAAGTATGTTCAGCACCACAACTACATATATAACAGAATTACATTCACTATGGCTGTTGGCAGTCCATATTCCATTCATAATGATCTTCTAAATAACTGTAGCCAAATCACCTAGTTTCTGTTCTGAAGACAGAATGTTTTAACCTGATTTTTCTAAATAATTGTGGCCCAACTGCTTAGGTTACTATGCTTGAAGACAATATTTTAACTCACTTCAAAGACACCCACGAGTAGTAAAATGTAATGCTTTCATTTGATTTAACACTGATGATGATTTTTTTTAAAAAATAAGATTGGTTTTTGTACTAAAATTTGCCACAAAGTATTACAGTTATTTTCCCACCATACTCTGTTTTATTACTATTGCATACACTAATATTATTTTTTTCTGAGAAAGTCTAAGATTCCAAGCATTCTTTGGGGGCTGAAAATACATGGAAATTATAGTTCGCCATCTACTAAACACAGCTATTCTAAGGTATGCCTGCAAAATCCCATCTTTTGGTTCAGTTCTGAAATAATAATTTAATTTTTCTAAGTCATAGTCTTACTCAGGGTCTCTTTCAGCAGACAGTATAATTATGAAAAGTAGCACTCTCAAAGATCAGAAGAATGGAGCTTAAACAAAAGTATATTTTAGCTTTTGTATTTATCTATTGGTTGTTTATTATTGTTTTTATCATTCTTCCCCATTATTATGTGTTTATGTATGGCATCCAGAGTTACGCTGTTTGAGTTGGGTGGCCTTATGAATCTTGAAATAAAATAAATAAAATATAACAGAAAATTTTGGGAAAGACAGAAGAATATAGAGGATGAAAACATGCTAAATTGAAAGGACAATATATATTTCATATATTTTAAAATTGTTTCTGACATATGATCCTTTTTTGTATTACTCTGCTTAATTGTTTGCAAAGAGCATGCACTGAAATAAAAAGAGAAAATGTTCTTTTTGCTAATGAATTGGGCTAAAGCACTGTCATTTGAATACAATTACACATAATTAAATTGAGCCATAGCGGAAATGTACATCCAAATGTAGTGCAAATACTAAAGCAAAAAGTAAAAATAAACAAAGAAACAAACACAAACAGATGTAGGAGAACTGTAATATACATAGAGAACAGAAACAAAAATCATTATAAGGAAAACCCAAAAGATTTGTTTGTTTTTCCACAGGATGTTTCCATGATGGTGAATGACACAAATCGCAACATTTATATTCAACAAGGATTCCACGGCCAGGTTTCAAGATCCTTTCTCAGACACAAAGATGACAGGGAGAAGACATCCCAAGAAGTAGAGCTTATGTTGTCAGGTCCTACCATAATGATGAAGAGCCAACAACTATCCCACCATTCCTGTCCTGGACCCAACAAGCTCTGATCCAGATAGGGAGCCTGCTCCACCCAGCCCTCAACACTAGTACATGAGGCCTTCCTTGGATTCTTGTCCTAGACCTCCTAGCTTTCAACACTTTTCCTTTGGAATTGACTCAGTTCATCTAGGAAGAACACCTACACAATATGCAGTCAAGAACTCCAAACTCTCATTACAACTTTGAATATTGGACTAGCAGCAAATATACAGGTCCTTGGTTGTTGTTGTTTATTTTTTTCTCCAGTGAAGAACCAGCATATACCAATGCCATGTCCTCTCAAATCAGAGCACAGATTAAACAAGGTTGGAAATGCTATCACAACAACAGGGAAATTTCATGGTCATTCGGAGTCCCAAATCCATGAAGAAAGAGATTTTGGGTCATCAGAAGCACAACAATTCCATCCTAGCCAAGATGGTGTAAGAGCTGATTCCTAAAATTACAAAAATTCAAGCAGCTTAAATACAGTATAAACAACTGACCCGGCTGTCACCCAAAGAACTGGGATTCTGCAGCTTTGTCATGATTCCCTCATAGCAAGGCACTGTAGCTTTTCAAGTCTCAGCATGATCTTCCAGGAATTGTGGTATCACATTTGAGAGCAGAGATTCTTATCTATCCCACCTGTGAAACAGCTCAAATGGGATTACTGATGTAGGTACTTACTTCTTCAGATCTTTGGAAAACAATTTCTCTGGACTTTATTATAAATGTCATGAATCTACCAAGAAATCACGGATGAATCACTTAATTACATGAACCATACTCTTCCCAGTAAAGAAGATTGCTTAACTGTTCCTAACCCGTATCTTCAAAACACAATTTGCTGGAATACTTGGGTCTCGCAGTGTGGTTCTGGTGAACTTTCTTCAAACTATTTGGAGTATGTTTGCATTTGCCTTCAACATATCACCTTCATTCAAATGAACAGACAAAACAAAACAAAACAAAAACCCATTATACTGAAACAATACTTGAGATGTTATATGAATTACCAAAAGGACAATTGGGTTGGCTTCTTCTATCAACTCTGTTGCATATAACATTAGAAGATTGCAATGGATCATATTCCATTATTAACTAATCAGAGAACTATACCACACAATTTTACAGATGTGGGGCCTTCCTCAACTCTAGGAAAACAGTGTACAGGGCATCTCAGAATGCAGGTGAAAAATACCTATAAGTCCTTTGCTGACTTAAACAGAAGCCATACCTATTGGAAAAGGTATGGCTATCTAGCAAGCATTTACTTCCAGAGAGTTATACTAGGAAATTAAGTCCCAGGTTCTATGGCCCATTTACTACTGTAGCTCAGTATTTCACTGATATTTTTTTTTTAGCCCTTAAGCTTTCTCATATGTCCAACACCTCCCTTGTTGGTAGAATCAAATAAATCTTTATTATGTTCACAGACTAGCATAAGGCATGGGGAAGGAATATTTTCAGAAAAAGAAAGCATAGGAACATAAAAGATATACAAAGGCATAGGGGGCCATTAAAAGTTGTATAAAAGACATGTAAAATGTATGAAGTGGAGTGTAAGTAAGATAAACTAAAAGACTGTAAGCTGCTACCTGTTAAAATGCTGTGTGGTATTAGACTAGGGACCCACTGAGACTAAGCTATAAGATTGGACACTAAGCATAAGGCAGAAGTTGTTGTCTGACAAATATTGAGTGCACTGCTATACAGAAGCTCCCAATGCTATCTGTGGGGTGGAGCTGATGTCTGAAAGTAGCAGGGAAGTAGATATTTGTCCCATTGTGATGAATACTGGTAGAAAAATGGTAGAAAAAGATAGGTACGATCTCTGTAATCCACATACAGGTAGTATCCAATCTGAATAGAGTTGGAAGGGACCTTGGAAGTCTTCTAGTCCAACCCCCTGCTCAAGCAGAAGACCCTATACCATTTCAGGCAGGTGGCATTCTAGTCTCTTCTTAAAAATCTCCAGTGATGAAACACCTACAACTTCTGAACGCAAACTGTTCCACTGGTTAATTGTCCTCTCTTTTAGGAGGTTTCTCCATAATTCCAGGTAGCTTCTCTCCTTGATTAGTTGTGGATACTCCATCACTGGAAGTTTTTAAGAAGAAATTGGACAGTCATTTGTTCCGAATGGTATAGGATCTCCTGCTTGAGCAGGGGGTTGGACTAGAAGACCCTCAAGATCCCTTGCAACTCTGCTATTCTGTTAAGTATTTCTATTAAATGAAGACAGACAAATTTTTGTATTTGTCCTCTAAAATATAGCTGACATAGTTGTGAATCTAACATGTAAGAATAGTTTGTGGAACAGGGTTGCCACAAAGAAGAGAGAGTCAAGCTATTCTCCAAAGCACCTGAAGGCAAGACAAGAAGCAACGGATGGAAACTAATGAAAGAGAGAAACAACCTAGAAGTAAGGAGAAATTTCCTGACAGTTACAACAATTAATCAGTGGAACAACCTGCCTCCAGAAGCTGTGAATGCTCCAACACTGGAAGTTTTTAAGAAGAGACTGGACAACCATTTGTCTGAAATGGTATAGGGTTTCCTATAGGGTTGGACTAGATGGCCTCCAAGGTCTCTTCCAAGTCTGTTATTCTGTTCAGTCGCACTGTGGCCCTGGAAATAATGTTAGGGACTTGAAGGTCTGTTCTTAAAAAAATTATAATTGCGCAAACTCCAGTGAGCCAAAACTGGAAAAGGGATCTAACTGAGCACCACAAAGAAGCTGTGTTACTGACCCAGCTTCAAAAATTTAAAAACTGCCAATATGTATATTCATTACCTGCATGTAGCTAGATGGGGATGCATCTCAAAGCAAGTTTTGGAGGTAAAACTCTTATCCACCATGGAGTTAATATAACATTTTATAAAATTTATCGGTTATATTAAGTTTAAATTGAATTATGGATTCATCAGGTTTAGCTGCTTCAGTCAGTAAGGATTTAAGTAGCTAGTTCTTGGAATGGCTGGCAGGTTTATTGCAATTGGAACACAGTGTTTTAAAGATCTTATCTACAAATCATTACCAGGACCATTAATCATTTTCCCAAAGAGAAGATCACGAACTACCTCATCTTTGAAGACTCTGACCATTTTGATGCCACGAATCTCCCATAAGAACCTGCTCATTTGTGTAAGTCTGGCAGGGAAGACTGGTCAATTAAAAGTTAGAAATATGTGCTTCACACCTCTTAAAATTGGATAAATAATGGAAGTCTTTTAGATCCATTAAGTTAATCTGGCAACTAAGAAATTAAAATATAGAGGACATGACTACCCACGTAGTTGGTCCATCAGTGGATAGTCTGTTTGATTTCTAAGAAAAACTGTTTTTCTATAGCGCACAGCAATAGTTAGCTGTGCTGACTGCTTTAAGTTGCTCTACTGATATCGAGGTGTGAGCTTGTCGTGAGAGACAACAGGAGATGTCGGGGTATTGGTACAATCAACTTTTGTTAGAATTTTAATTTCTGGTCTAGTTTGACACCATCCATGTTGGCTGCAATGTTGATCATTGTAGTATTAGAAATGAGATTTCTGCTAAGAGTAGACAGATGTTATTAATATGTTGAGTAACCATGTTGTGAATGGTAGAGGGGGTTCGTTTGGAAGTGGGTATTTCCTTTTTTTTGGCCTGCTCTGGAGTGTGGCTTGGTTTAGACTTTTAAATGACAAGAAAGCATCCTGTTTTTTTCCTGGTTTTCATGGTATCACCTCTTTTGGGGATGAGGGAAAGTTCGGAGTCTTACATTCATTTTTCTTGTCTATGTATAAGACAATCGTGGTTTATGCTGTTTGTGGGAAATGGGAGTTGGTTCTCATCTGCTTCTCAGCTTTATTGGATTTATGAATCCCTGTACTGTTATGGAACTAGACTGGATTTTTTTCTTGCCTCTTGATGACATTTTAGATCTTGGGAAGGGGAATAAGACTGGTCACAGTATACGGAACAGCTAGGTGGTTTTTGTCTTGGCTCCTTCCTCTTGCTGGTAGAAAAAAATACGAAATAGCTCAATTTTGGATTCATGTTGATTACCAAAGTTAGAATACCTAGTACAAAAAAAACCTGAAGACTGTTCTTCAGGAGTCATTAAAGATGTCTATGTTTTGAAACCGATAGCCAACTTCTGCCTACATTACTGAATTAAACAAGATTCTCCTCACCTGGAAGGGCAGTTATGGGGAAAGAAGTGGTTTTATTGTTTAAAAAATCCTTTTCGTACAAGGGAAGAAACAGAGCTTGGAACAGCTGTCTTCACCTTTCCTGTCTTGAACATAGCAATTTCTCATTTAGACCACTAGTGTCCCTCATTCAGTTCTCAAGAATGCCTGAAAAGCCTTTGTGAATACTTGTCCTAGAACTACTAATTGACTTTTTCATGAGCTTTGACTCAGATTCTTTATCTTCTATTTCTTTCTCTCTTGCTGCTTCTTTGGATACTTAGCATTGGATGCTAAGCAGGTCCAGCACAGACTTACCATGCAAGCGTGCACCTACACCAGGGGTCTTCAAACCTGGCCCTTTTATGACTTGTGGACTTCAACTCCCAGAATTCCTCAGCCAGGCATGCTGGCTGAGGAATTCTGGGGGCTGAAGTACACAAGTCGTAAAAGGGCCAAGTTTGAAGACCCCTGATCTACATAGTAAGATGGAAAAATAAAAAGGAAAATATCTTACAACAACCAATTATATAGGTAAAATCACAAAACAATATTGTAACAACATCCTATCAACTTGATGTGCCATTTTTGGAGAATAGACTAATCCTTAATTGTCCTCAAATGCTCTCTTTAAAAACCACATTTTTACAGCTCTTTTGAATCCCTTAAGGAGGAGATGACAGCTCCCTCCCTCCACTTGCCAAAAAATCTCACCAAAAGGGTCACTGCAGACATTCTCTTAGCAGTGGAGCCCCCAGTGAGCCTTCTCTCCCAGACTGTATCAGACAGGCAGATTCAACCCAGAGAAGGCAAATATCCAGGGCTTGAACCCTTCATCATATAAAGGGTTTTCTGAAGGACCACAGAAGTCTATACCTTTTGATGAAACCATTGTGGAGGAAAAGGCAGCCCAGATATCAATCAAATACTTTGTTCTAGTGAGCTGATAAGTAAAACTTGAGAATTACAGATAGCTTAATTTTCCATAGAAAAATGTTTCCATAGAAGAGAGAAAAAAAGACTGATGAACTGGCAAAGGCAGGTAGAGTCCTGAAAAAAATAAAATTCTGGACAAGCAGGAGGGCCCTGATGATGACGTGATAGCTGGCAACATAAGATGGATCTAGACTATTGAAGATTTGGGGCTTTAGTTAAAAGTTATATTGGTAGGTGATCCTGAAATAGGATGAGTAGCTTTGATCTATATCACGATTGTTAGCTCCAAAGAAGACTGAAGACCTCTGAAGCAAAAGCTTGCTCATCTCATTTGGACTTGCCTAACTGGCAGCCAAGTCCAAGTAAATTAATTCCCCAAATGCTGAGAGGATTCCTTCCAATCACTTTGCAGCCTGTCTTTCAGTCCAGATTCCCCCATAGGGACAGGGAAACTTTAAAGAATAATAGGAAATATTTGTAGCTTGGGTTTTAGATTTTGGCTGTGGTTTGTTCTCCAAGCTTGTTTTAATACAATTCCTGAACATTTCATTACCAAATTAAGTAACATCATCAGCAGGATTTTCTTGTCCTATTCTCTTTAGCAATAGAAGAAGGGGACGACAGAGAATGAGGTGACTGGATGGAGTCACTGAAGCAGTAGGCATGAGCTTAAATGGACTCCATTAGATGGTAGAGGACAGGAAGGCCTGGAGGAATGTTGTCCATGGGATCGCGATGGGTCGGACACGACTTCGCAACTAACAACAACAACATTCTGTTTAGCTCATAAGCATCTTTGTGTGTCAGTGTAGTCGGTTTTCTTGAGCTATATCTGAATTCCGAGCAGCTAATTGGTTCTCTTGTTGATTGGCACTTCGCATGATCTGGTTTCTTACATACTGATATATTGGATCTAAACCAATATGTTTGTTAACTGCTCCTTTGGTGGAAAATCAGGTCTCAATAAGTTTATGCCCATATACCTTTGAAATAATAGGGAATATTTGTAGCTTGGGTTTTAGATTAGCTCCAAACTACTGACCACAATAGCACACAAGACGCTTATGAGCTAAAGAGAATAGAACAAGAAAATCCTGCTGATGATGTTACCTAGTTTGGTAACGAAACTTTCAGGAACTCTATTAAAACAAGCTTGGAGAACAAATCACAGACCAAAACTTTAAAGAATGTTGCAGGATGGACAATCAGGGTGGATGCCATGAGAAATCCACTTTGCCACTTTTGCTGCCATGGTGTAGGCATGAATTTCAGCTCTTACCTCTGTCTACTAACATTTGTTCCTTTCATGACAACCCAAGTACCTCTTCTGCTCCTTCAGCTCCCAGAACTCTTCAGTAAACCAAGCTGCTTCTTTGGATCAATAGAAGGAAAGGCTGGTCAGGAGCAATTCTATCAAACATGGTCATCAAGTAGTTGTTCTGGGCACTGACCAAGCACTCAGGTTAACTGCTCACTAGACCTCTGGCTGATTCCCCAAGCACCTTTTGATTTTGAAAATCAACAAGATCAGTGAAGACTGACAAAAAATGTGTCTATTTCATGAGGAAATTCATGACATGGTTATCTCCAGAGAAACTAGAGAACAATTGAACCGTAGCAAAGGACTGGTAGAAATATCCCCTATGCTCAGATTATGTCTCAGTCACTCAAATATAAATGATCTAATATAGGGCTTCCAAGGAAGATTTGAATAGTGATCACCAGAAATAAGCCCAGTTGTAACAGTTGGGCAATAGGGGTGTAATCCTGTTTCTTCCACTTAGATTAAAGCCAATAGGAAGGGGACTTTTCCCTTAGCAATATCTCATAATTAAAGATTTTCCAAACTTTCTATTATGCTATCTCATCATTGTAACTAGCCAGCATCGAGTGATACAGAAGAACTTTCAATTTTTTAAAAAATCGCATTCAAGCAATAACACGAAGCAAAGCACCAGAGTTAGAGATTTTTCAAAAATTACTTTCCTGTAAAATGACTACACTCAGATAGCAAACTGAATCTGATGAACCTTTGGGACTATCATCAAAAAGTATAATAAAAGAAATGGATGTATGGTTTAAAAAGATAACATCACATACATCTACACAGCATATTGCTAGAATAGTTGAATTAAACAACTTATGAAAAAGCAATTATTGTCCTTCCTTCCCAGATGCTTCTAGATCACAACTGGAATCAAATACTTCAGCACGAGCAACTCAAATATGTCCTTGATGAGAAAAGAAAAGAGGGCATGGCTGACACAATTCTTATCTGCAAATTACACCTGTTTTATAGTAGCTCTGTTTTTGAGAACAAAGGCTTCCAAAAGCTTTTCAAACAGAAATCTCTTTGGGGCCAATCTTTAAGACATAGCCTTCATTCAATTACTTTAAACAGATACTTAAAAAAAAACAAAAATATCACCTCAAAATGAAAAATGCTAGCTATTTTCATTTTATCTTTCCAAAGTCTCATCAGGAACAATTGCTGAGGCCCCGAACATTTTATTTTCAAATCTGCCCTTTCAAATCTTTTTTTATTTCTTTTAGACTTTTTAGGCTGGCATTTGGGATGCAAAATCCTCTAAAAGAAGTCGACAGAATAAAATAAATACTCAGAGACAAACACACAAACATTCATACATATATAAAAGAATTAAGGACAACAGCACTTGATTAACTTGCTATTTGTGTATAGGGAGCATTAAACATATTGTATGATGAAATCAAAGACTGGTTCCTGGTCCTACTTATCAGTGTTGGACTATTTCCTGATGTGATTTACAAACTATATTAATAGAAATGCCTACCTGAAAACAACTGTACACAAATAGGTTTCCACATAGTCTGAACGTTCTATTATGTTGGTTGTCACCCCTTCAAAATAGGCCAGACCAGGAAACAGACACTGTAAGAATTACTACAATGTAATGTAGTAGTAATTGTATAATAACAGAACCTTAAAAGCTTCCCAAAATATCAAGCCTCCCTTAATATCAAACAGAATGAAGTGGGGGGTTATTTTTAATATCTTTTCCCCACCTCCTCTTTTCCCAGGACCAAATTGCCTCTTATTTTGTTTCAATAGTTCCTGAATGCCTTGTTCAAGATTATCCTTGCATTCCTCTACATCATTTCACCCATCAGAACCAATCACTCCTCCCATGTGGAAAGAAGGCTCAGGCAAGTCATTGTGGGAAATGCTACCGACCCATTCTCTCCACTGTTGCTTTTCAATGGTCCCAATAGCTTCCCACAGTCAATGCGCAAGTCTTGCCATGGAGAGTCAGATAGAGCAAGGGTCCCCAATCCCTGGTCCATGGACCGGCACCGGGCCATGGCATGCCAGAAACCAGTCTGCGCAAACAAGCAAAGCCCCATCCGCGGGATGCAGACAGTACATGAAACCACGCCCCCTCCGGTCCGCAGAAAAACCTCTCTCCACGGAACCGGTCCCTGGTGCTCAAAAAGTTGGGGACCTCTGAGATAGAGCTAGAAAGACCCCCATTGCTTCTTCTTGCCTACCAACCATTACTGCAGATACTATAGGAGCAGGAAGCAAGTAGTTTTCTTTGTACTAGGCTCACTGTTTACTGATTGTAATGGCAAGTCACTGGGACAGTGTCTCCGTGAGAATTTGAGATGCAACTGCTGTACAAAGTATGAAGCGTGGACATCTACTCCAGTTTTTTGCAACTTCTCCAACTAAAGGTAATAAAATATTACAAAAAACATCTCCTGGGTCTAAAATCCAAAATACATTCTACTTCTCATTCTTTTTCTTCATCTTCCAGAACTGGAGCGTGATTCACTAATAAATGTGGCAAGAAAAGTTGTCAAATGGGGGAAAACTCACTTAACAACTGTCTCACTTAGCAACAGACATTTTGGGCTGTTGCCAAGGACTACTTGTAATTATTGTCCTTTTCCTAGACACAAGTATAGAGGTTTAACATTTTTCCCATTTACACTTCTCAAGACCTTTGTAAGTGCCTATATCTCATTAAGTCCTGTGAATTATTGTGTCTAGCCCTGTTCCTGATTACTGTTACCGGTTTCAACCTCTTGCCCATTGAAACTCATCAGGATGTTTCCTGTGTTTTATGAATTTCTCTTCTTTGTTTGCACTGTCCTGTTGATTTAAAATCTACTACATATGTACAAAAATGTATAAAAACTTGTATCAGTATGCCATGGGGAAGAGTAATAAAAAGGAGGAGATTCCTGTGCTACATTTCTCCCAATTCTGTAATGTAAAATAAAGTATTATTGCGTTTTGCCTTGTCTGCAAATGCCGCAAATTTCTTTAATATTAGAAACAATGGAATATTATGTTAAAACTTCATCAAGCAAAAAAGATGGGAAGGTCAGATTAATCCTTATAAATCACGTATGCGAGTCAGCAGCAGTCTCTACTATATGTCTGGCATTTAGCATGGACAAAATGAAGTGAAATATGGCCAGACTAAAAACTATGCTAGCCAAGAAACTGGAAATATTAAATTAAAAGAGGTGAATGTTAAATTGTAAAAGGCCATCTGGGTGATTCTGGGCCAGTCATTCTCTCTCAGATCAACCTACTTCACAAGGTTGTTGTTATGGGGAAATTAGGAGGAAGCGATACTGTGTTGTTCGCCACCTTGAGTTATTTGTAAAAATAAGGCGAGATAAAAATCTAGTCTATAAATAAGTAACACATAACAATTAAAATTCTTAAATTGTTACTCAGTTTTTAAAAACTCATACAGTATTCCTACATATCCTTTCATTACCTTTGTCATGCAGTCCTGTGTATATCTAGAGACCAAGTAATACATTAGGAATCATATATCAGAATGCTGTGTTAACTCATCATATTTGAGGTGAATTATAACCATCTTCCTGATAAAGTTACTGGCCTCCATGTATAGAATCTTTAAGGTTCTATACTGATTCCGTTCTGGTAAATGTCTTAAAATAATTATTCTTGAAGAGGTTGCATTATTGTGCACACAAATAAGCTAATCCATGCAACAATGCTACCCTTAGAGTGGAAATAAGATATCACCTAATAATGTACAGACCTGCCTTCCTTATTCTGATGACCTCCAGATGCGTAAGACTATAGATCATATACAGTAATTCATAGAATCATTTGTTGTACTGGTTGGAGATTATTAATACTGCACATCTAGAGGGTATCAGTGCAGGAAAGGATATATAGATGGAAAATCTATCTAGTTGTGCAATTTACTGGAAGGCAAACTTGATGCAATATGAAATAGCCAGAAGACCTCTATCCATATCTGTCAGGGATAAATGAGATCCAGGATGCAGCTGTCACTTGTGTTCTTTATAGATCATTTACCATAATGCTTAGAGCACTTTAGAAACACCAAAACTTTGCAAGCAGAATATAGATTATTACATTTAGACCAGTAAATATAGATTCAAAGGAGAATCCAAAGATGTTAAAGAACAAAGAAAGTCTTGGGAAGGTAGCCAGCTACCCTATGACTCATTTAAAGGAAATGAAAAAAATCTGAAAATTTAAAAAAACCCTATTTTTGGCAGATATACATATTACTTACCTGTAATCAAAGGCCCAAGATAAAGACTCAAAAGCCTTTTTTCCTAAGACCTTGGAATAAGATCATCTATTCACTCAAGCTATAAAAAATATTCAAAACAATCAATTATGAAAATTATACATGTGGGCAAGCAGATAGGATACTGCCGATCAATAGACATACCCTTGAAGAACAATAAACAAGAAAAATATTATTATTATGGCTGGTTGCACAGTCAGCCAGATATTTAAATTGGATTTGGCATTTTTAACCACCTATCAAGTCCTTCCCAAGGGCCTAGGACTGATGATGTTAAAGGTATCATCATGTTCATCAGACATGTCAAACTCGCAACATCACATGATGTCGCACGACGTATCGGAACTTTTTCCCCATTGCTGGCAATGGGGTGGGTGTAGTTTCCTCGTGATGCATCCGGCCCGTGGGCTGGCAGTTTGACACCCCTGATGTACATGAAACTTACATCAGGATGTAAGTTGTTCCAAGTCAAGCTGCCTTTTGCAACTGACTGTTAATGACTTTGTCAATATCAACAGTGCTCAAATGGCACCATTATTTAGAATTCTAATCAAAATCTTAACAATTTATGAGATGTTTAATATAAACTACAGTAATGTTGATTCTAGTTACAAAAAAGAACAATCATTATTCTGATAAATGATAACATAAAAGACTTATTCAAAAGGCCATCATCCTGTGCCATATACCACATGAAAGAAACTTCGATCTAAAATTATCTTTCCTGGCAATCTATAAAGAATCATACTGAAATGCAGTAAACGTGAAATATCAACAAAAGCAAATGGAGTTTGCTTCTATAGAATTGTGAAGAAGGAGGCCAGGTCCAAGGAGATAGAAAAAAAGGAGTGCCAATAACCATGAGAAAGCAAGAAACAGAGAGCTTCAATTTACCACAATCAATTTTCTGAAAATTATGCAGAGCTTTTGAATGAAATAGATACAGCTGTTCAAACATCAGAATACTGAGTTCCCTGATGTTTCTTTATTTGAAGCATGCCTGGAGGAAGAATATCTAATTTTCCACAATTGCTTTAATGTTAATTCACAGTTTATTTCTGCCTTCAGCTAAGGTTGAAAATAAATGGTGTATAGCCATTAATCAGGAACTATTGGTAGAGATTAATAAATCATATAACTTTGTACCAGAATGTTATTGGGGGACAGAATTCATTTTTTAAAACCCTATCCATGTTATTAGCAGAACACAGTATTATTATTAGTCCCTTGTTGAAAGCTCAGCCTACCATGAAAATGTTCTCATCTGTATTCTGAATGTAAGGCATTTAGTATATTTCCCCTTTTTAAAAAAATACTATATTGCAACAGAATGTTCATCAGGTTTGATGTATAGGACATGTTGATATGACATGTTGAACTAAGGAGAAATTTCCTGACAGTTAGAACAATTAATCAGTGGAACAACTTGTCTCCAAAAGTTGTGAATGCTCTATCACCGGAGGCTTTTATGAAGAGACTGAACAACCATTTTGTCTGAAATGGTATAGGGCTTCCTGCCTGAGCAGGGGATTGAACTAGAAGACTTCCAAGGTCCCTTCCAACTCTGTTATTCTGTTATATAATCCTATATCAAACAGAAAAATCTCTGCTTCAATAGCTACTCACAGTACGGGTGTGTGTGGGAGGGAGAGAGAGAAAGAGGGAGAGAGAGAGAAGGAGAGAGAGAAAATGTTTTATTCAGGAGGCATTATCTTGTACTTGTGTACAATTTCTTTCTTGTCTGCATTATTATATTATTCTTGCAAATCTCTGCTATAAACAGGATCTTGAATTAAGGTTAAGGATCCAAAGAATCAATATATCTGGTTCAGGTATGACATCTGATAAATTTGAATTCAGCAGTTGTGGGAAGAGAACTTTTTTTTACACTTATTTAATGCCACCGATATATTTTCCAGTGTGATTTTTGATTGCTGGCATTGCAAACTAAAAGTTGTAGAGAGCTCTAAGAATTTCACTGAAACAGCAGGATGTTTGGACTGTAAGTATCCCCCTTACCACTCCAAGTGAAAAATCTGTAAGTTAGAAGAAACTGAAACCTTTGAAAGCTTATCTATCAACTTTGGAAATCAGCACAGTACTTTTTCATTCACCCATTGATACTCAAGAATTCTCTTCTTCCGTACAAGCCACCTGTGGATTTTCCCTCTGAGTTGAGTTGCAGGGAAAAAAAGCAATCACATCTTCAGAATGCCAGATACTGTGACCAGAGCCCTGATTTTGCATCAGATCAGGGAGATACAAGGCAAATCCCATATCTACTTTTGTTAATATGGAAAAGCTTTGGAAGAAGCAAGTTTTGCCCTAATTACTGATCTTCTTACTGATATTTGCCACTTTTTCTTGAGACTGCTATTTTTTGTTTGGAACTGAGTGTTTGTGAGTTGGGTGTTCTAATCATAATTGAATACATGTTTGGAATTTAAAAAGCCATTTAAAACAGTATTTTAAAAACTAGAAATTTTGAACATAGTCTAATCTCACGTCTATTTATTGATTTTATTATAATTTATTTGAATGTTGTGGGCTACCTAAAGTCATTAAGAATTGGGCAGTTTCATTATTATGATTAGCCACACAGTGATCCAGATGTTTAGACTGGATTGTATTTTTGTCCATCTATAATCCTTCCCTGCTGTTTGATGGTTTCAGAGGTGTCATTCCAGGATGGGAGCTGTTCCAAGTAAAGCTGCCTTTTGCAATTGACCAATGATGACTTTGTCAATGTCAATAATGTTCAAGTAGTGCTCTATATAGTTTTGGGATTTCAGCCAAAGCGCCTTTTATTATTGATAGTATCTTTTGCCATGGTAGTCCCAGAGAACTTTAGCTTCTTCATTTTCTATTATGCTGTCTATTTTGTGGTTCCACCAATTCCTGCTTGCATGCAAGAGATATTTCTGGCAGATATTCCAATGCATCAATGTTGCCACTTTGTCATGCCATTCCGTATAGTCATTTGGTGCAAACGAATTGCAGCAGTTGAGTAGGCAGCCCAGTGACTTGTCAGCTTCTTTGCAAGGCTGGCATTTGTACTTATGGCTGTTACAGGTCCCTGCAGTCATGTGATCTCAATCTCACTCGATCAGATAATAATAGCTGCATGTTATGTTCCAAGAGTAGTGATATAGAATAATCAGGAGATAGAGGGAATTTATGCAATATTATGCAATCTTATACAATATTCTGAATAAAGTGAGATAAAAAGATTATTTTGTTAAATAACATGAATGGATGGGTCGGAATGAAATGAGCAAATAAGGAAAAATAATTGGGCTATAAGACCCAGGAACTATACCCCTTGTATAGCATCTGCTTAAACATGTTTCTAATATAGGGTTTAAGCAAACATTTATTTGTGTTGAAAGGTGTGAATAGAAAGCACAATTATTTTGATTGTTGATTATGAAAGATTGAGAAAATTAGTAACAAATACAAGATTCATGTAAATGTGTAGAGATTAGTTTTTTTATTCTTCCATATCACCATTTACTGAAATGTAACATATAACTATCATCAACTTTGACTATGAATAGCTACGTCCATGCATACTCGAAATGACCTACATGACATCAATTCATATTTTACATACATTTTAGCCCTGTCAATCACCAACTTCACTTCCCTGCATATATTCACCAATTCCTCTGTGTAAAATCAAACCACCTACATTCAGTTGTAATATATCCTTCCCCTTTCCTTTAATTTTAGACACACAAAATATCTGTTTTTCTTCATTTCATTAGTTAAATTAGGTAAAAAATGCTCTTTACCATTAAGTTCTCTTATATTCCAAGTTACATTTTTCATGGCTAATTGGGATCATGCCACATATATTCGTCTTTTCTATCTATTGTGCTTTGGTCAGCTGAGGTTTTCACATGTTTTTTGTTAAGATAGATAAGATGTAAGATTACAAATTTTAGACACCCCTATGCCTAATACAGTATTCCTTGTTAATGATAACAACACACCAATATCTTAAATGTGTGAAAATATACTATGTGTAATTTCTAAGTGGTAGAATGAGGGTAACACAAAGTTAGCTTGAAAGAAAGACTCTAGAGTAGACTAAAGGTACTAGCATGGGTCACAGTAGGAACATCCTTGGAATAAAATGTTAGTAGTAACCACAATGTGCCAGAATTGATCAGTATTGTTTTTGTCATCTTTTTCCATTTTATCATAAAGCTAGGATGCCAAATAAAAAATAAAAAGTATCTATAGAGATTCAGGAATATTCTCAGCAAAACAAAGTTTGCTTTGAATTGCATCATCCACTAACAATAACTGGTGGAGGAGTAGACGGGCTCTGCTCGTGCATCTTGCTTGATGAGCTGATGAAATGGCTGCAGGCAAATCTCAGAATTAATGGAAAAAGTACAGTGTACTCCAGAACGGATGAAGAATGGCTGGCAAGAACTTTAAGGAGTTAAAGAAAGCTCATGGGAGAAACTGTAGGATGACAGGGAAGGCGACAAAGCAATCTTTCTGAGTTGGGGACAGCAGAAAGGAAGGAAGGAAGGGAGGGAGGGAGGGAGGGAGGGAGGGAGGGAGGGAGAGGGAAGGAAGGAAGGAAGGAAGGAAGGAAGGAAGGACTGAGAAAGGAAATACAGCAACACATTATTACCTTTCTGTGAATATGAATGGAATATTTTAGACTCAAATTCATAGGAAAACGATAAGAATGCAACTTTCCAATTTCATTTTGAAGAAATGCCTTTGGTGGAAGCAATTTTGAAATAGGAATTGGTCTGTGTCTCTCTGATATATGTAATCTGATGGAAAGTGATTTCAAAACAATTGGAAGGGGGTGCTTGTTTTAGAACACGGGTGTCAAACTCAATTGCGTCATGTGACCTATGGTGACATATCGTGACTTTTTTGCCTTTGTGCAGCTGGGGTGGGCCTGGCCTGTGCAAGATGCACCCGGCCTACAGACTGCCAGTTTGACACCCCTCCTTTTATTTACAGGCAGTCCTCGACTTACAACCACAATTGAGCCCAAAATTTCTGTTGCTAAACAAGACAGTTATTGGGTGAGTTGTGCCCCATTTTACAACTTTTTTGCCACAATTGTTAAGCAAACCACTGCATTTGGGACCCCTGTCCAAACTGAGTGGCAGGAACTCTCCAAGATTTTTGACAAGAGATACTGCAGGAGATATTCCAGATGTGGCACTTTTACACCACAAAAATTTGTATTTTTGATAAGAAATTTAGAAAATAGAAGTGTTACGTTGTTGTGAACAATATCCCCTTTGGGTCTGCAGTACTAGCAAGGACACAAAAACACAATTACAGAATTGAGAGGGGCTAAAGATCTATGCCAGCTTTAACCTGATTCTGTATACTTTTCTTTTAAGCATTTGGTTCACATTTCTGAAATAGGAAATCTCGCATTTATCTTTCCTTCTTACACACACACACACACACACACACACACACACACATACACAAAGAGAAAAAGAGAGAGAAGGAATTATCTTTGCTACTGTTAACTCTGGGACCACCCACAAAAGTTACCATCCCCAAAAATAAAATACAGAGATGATTGTTAAGATGTCAACAATGTACAAAATATTAACATTAAACAAGCTAAATTGTGGAAGCTATCCAAGTTCTAGAAGAACAAAGGTACATTTTCTTTATTTTATGTCTGTAACTTTTTCATTCCATAATAGAATGGAAAGAATTTAACAGAAGAATGCTAAATCTGCTACATATTTTTAATGACATATTGGGAACACAATCTGCTATAAAGCTTTTTTTTTAATGTTGGAAAGTCCCAAAAGGTTACAACTGTATTTACCAGGGGAAAAAACCATTTTTCTCCTCAAATAACCTATTTTTGAAATGGAAAGGTGATTATTCTACTTATTCTGGTCTTGCAGAGAAAAAAAATAGAGTAGAAATAGAATACACAGGAAAAATGAAACTGCAGTTAAATAGAAGTAGAGAAGAAATGGTTCCACTTGCTTTCCAAATGATCATTAGCTTGGCAGAAGATAATACAACTGGACATGATGGCAGGAAGAGGGGAAGTGAATTTGGCAAAGAACAGAAACCAAATGCTTATATTTAAAGCAAATCATGTCACTGAAAAGAAGCCCTGCCAGGCACATGGCCAGTTGTAAGATGTCCATTTGGGGGCTGGCAACAGAACTGGGCTGGCAAAATTCAACAAGCATTAAAGCTGCAGAATGGGGCAGTTTGGTATAATCACATAGAAATAACCGTACAGCAAAGCCGGAGAAGAAAAAAGAAACCTGAAAATTGCTCTAGAGTCCTACGAGGAGAAGGGCGGGATATAAATCCAAATAATAAATAAATAAAATAAATATACAGAGTACCTTGTAACATTAATACATTTTAGCAATGTATTCTGTTATCATAATGTTGGGAATGTGGAACTGAAGTAAGAAGAACCACTTCACTTCATATAGTAACAGTTTCTTACTATTACTATCAGGTGTGCTTAGAATTTCCGTCATAATACTGATAAGATGGACTCTTGAAAAGTTCTGCCAATCAAACAGAAATTATGATTAAAAAGCCCACTGAAATCTGGGCAATGTTTTCTCTCGAAAAGTTCTCAAAACTGGACAGAAATATTAAAATCACTCGACAATAAATAATAGGCAAACATAAATGGCTAACTTACCGTGAGATAAATGCTAGCATTTTGTCAAGGGGAATGTAAAATAAAATCAATAGAAGAACTGATGCCAGGATATAAATGTCAATGGTTCTCTTACAATTATTAGAAAGATTTAAAGTAGACAAAATTGAGTTTGAAATAGAACTATGTACAAATGATGAACATGTAATTACTAAAATGTATAAACTTTTACTGAAATTTGAAAAAGAAGAACAAGTAAAAGAATCTATGATCAAGTGGGCTCAAACCAGTTATAATATACAGATGGAATGAGGGGAAAATATGTGGCTGAACGGATTGGAATTTACATTACATTATAATCTTAATAAGAATTTTTATAAAATGATGCACCATGGGCATATGTCTTGCCGAAATTGTTTAGAAAGTATAAAGGCCCTTTGGATCTTTGCTGGAAATGAGAACAACATGAGGGAACATTTTATCATATTTGTGTAAAAAAGCTAGAAAATGTTGGATTCAATTACACATGCTGATTCAAAGGACTTTAAAGATTAATAGACAACTAAGTCCAGAGGTTTTTCTTTGGAGACTGATGAATAAATAGTTGGGGAAAAATATGGAATTTTGTTTTTCTACATGATAACTGCAGTGAGATTATTGCATGCACAACGATGGAAAGAGTTGCCATTACTTACAATGGAGGAATTGTTTAAGAGGATGGAACTTAGAGAGATGGCTAATTTGAATTCTTTCATCAGAAAAAAGACAATGTCTACATTTATTGTTGACGGGAAAACCCTTATAAATTTTTTCCCATGAAATAGAAAAAAATTAAATGTATGATTTATGGTTTTGACGATTAGAAAGCCTAGATTATGAAGAGAATGTGTATAAGCATACAGTAAGAGATAAATTTATAATTATAACTGCTATAAACAAAATTGGGAGCTATTTCTTTGTATCTTCTTTTTCTATATTTTTATTTTCTTTTTTCCTTTCTTACACTTAGTTTTCTCATTGACTTCTTTCATTTTGTCCTACTTTGTATTAATTTACATGAGTTTTTATCTTTCTTTTTTAAAAATAATAATAATAATAATAATTATACAAAAAAAAACCCCAAAGGCTGGGCAACGCCTTCAATAATGTGAACAAGCAAAGAAACCCAGTTGCTTATAAAGGCTCCTGTGCTCCTTCTAGCACTGAAGACTCTGATTTTGAGGTCAAAGGATCTGAAGCTAAGCTGTGCAAAGATGTTCCCATTCCATCCTAAAACCAATCTGCATTTGCTCTGTTCCAAGAAAACCATTTCTTCAGATAGTTCAGTATCACAGATGGAGAAGAAAGCAGAAGCATAGCCAAAAATATATATTTGTGTGCGCACACACATACACCCAAAAATCCTGGCAGATTCCAACTATCCCCTCAAAAGACTGCACTGGAATAAGGTAGGTAATTTTTACACCTTCAAAAGTTGCTGAACTATAATTCCTAGCACTTTAAGTGTTGGCTATGCTAACTAAGGCTGCTGGGATTTGTAGCAGAGGAAATGCCTGGAATGCCACAGATTTCATAGCCCTTTATTAAAAGGTGTTTTTTTTTCCTTTCATGACTTCTTAAGACTACAAACAATATTTTCAAGTCCACTCTCTTAGTTACTTAAGGTATTTTTGAAATCGTGTATTTTTTTCGCAGAAACTTTGCTCTTCTACAAATTACTATTAATTGTATTGCAACAAAATTCCCTGCAGAATCACGCTCACTCGTTCAAACTTGGTCGCTGAATGATCATCCTAAATAAAAACCTCCAAAGTGTTTTTCAGTTTAGTGATTAGTGGAAGTCACCATTACAATCACACTTTGTAATATATTCACCAACTGCAAGAAAGTGTAAAGGAGTTATTAGATGCTAGACGGAACCTTTTGATCCCATCAGATAACTTTAAATGAGACAGATCGCTATCTTCTGTAACTTCCCTCTGATTATAGACAGTTATATGAGAAAGATACAATCATTGCACAGTATCTATAATTCTTCAATGTCACAGTCAAGGAGGATTTGATGATTCGGGTTAGTCTTTTCCTACCTTGCGCTCCCAAAAATGCAAATGATATGCATTTACATTAGAAGACTACTAGATTCTGAAATCTGGGCATCAGTAATCAACTAGCTCAAGGTGACAAGAAACTCTCATCAATTGCACATAGCACTCACTTGTTCTAGAAATAATATATTATGTGAATATGTATCACAAATGCGGCTCAAAGCCCAATCTCAGTCTTACCAAGACGGATAAAATAGATTAAGGATACAAAAGATCATATGAGTACAGTTGCTTCAGTCCAAGGAATCTGATTTTAGGGCAGCAGTATTCTCAAACCAATTCTATTCCATGGAAAATAATATGACCATTTTTGACAGCTTGTTTTTAGTTCCAAATAAAAGAAAGAAGGCTCCTAGAAAACTGTGAAGCTACACTGCTTCTGCTTATAAATGGAGCTATTGCATGCAACAATGATTTTGCTGTTGTATTATTATGATGATTCATTGCATAATCAGCCAGAGGTTCAGAGCTGAGTTTGGCATTTATATTCATCCATCAAGTCCTTTCCAAGGACCTGAGATAGGCAAATGTTGTTGTTTCATTTAAGCTATTCCAAGTCAAGCTGCCTTTTGCAATTGACTGATGGTGATTTTGTCAACCGTGTTCAAGTGGTGCTCCAGAAGTTTTGGGATTGTACCCAAGGGACATGTACCCAAGTACCATCCTGGCTTTCTTTTGCCACAGTTGCTTTATTTACAGATCTTTTTATTTCATTATTTTCTCCAGTTCTTTCTCTTATACTGATTTCAGGTAGTGCAATGTCCACTGTTCAAATGTTTGTGTCTTTCTTATTGACAATTGTTAAGTCTGGGGTGTTATGTGGCAGGTGCTTATCTGTTTGAATTCTAAAGTTGCAGAGCACTTTTAGCTTCTTCATTTTCTAGTATTTTGTTTGTTTGTTTTTGTGGTCCCACCAATTCTTGCTTGCAGGCAAATGGTATTTCTTGCAAATATTCCAATGCATCTTCATCGCTACTTTGCGACAGTGTTGTTTGTAGTCATTCTGTACAATCTTCTTGCAGCAGTTAATTAGGTGGTTCACTGTTTTTTCAGCTTCTTTGAACAGGCAGCATTTGCTGTCTGTTGCTATCTCCTCAATTCTGGCTTTGTATGTAATTGTTCTTAAGACTGGGTCTTGTGCAGCCAGAATTGGCCTTTCTGCCTCATTCTTCAACCTTCCTGCTCTTAGCTATTGTCAGGTGTTTTTATTTGCTTGGGCTGTAATTATTTTTTTTTAATGAACTGGCCATGTAATACTTTGCTTTGCCTTCCGTGTATATTTTCTATTCTTCATTTGGTCTTTCTTGTAGACTAGTTTGATCTCTTCAGAACTCAATAAGCCTTCATGATATACTAGCTTCAGTACATCTTCTTTATTGTCCTTCAGATATTCTTCCAATGCCATTTTTTCTTCCTAAACTATCTGGAATAATTGCAACATTCCACAAATACCTACAGTATTTTTTTTTCATAAGTAGAGTGTGTAAACCGCTGCATGGATGTAGGACATGGTCATTTTTTTTCCTGGTCTTCCTATCCAGCTCCTTTAGCTCTTCTTGAATCAACTTCACTATTCCAGTTGTATATCTAATGTCTGACATTGCCCAGGTGATAACTGCCTTGATGGTATTACCTCCACGAAGTTTGGATTTTAAGATCTTTGTCATTCTCATGAAGTATTCACTTCCAACCTTATATTTGACTTCAGTATTGTTGTCAGACTGAAGGATGCCCACATATTTATAGTGATAATCTTCATCTAATATCTTGATATTATTTCCATGGGGCATCTTGATTCCTTCAGTTTTTCCTATTGATTCCTTTAGTTATCCCTGTTGATATTCAGTTATTATTTTGTTTAGATATGTTATATGGTCCTTGAAACATCTAACAACAATAATACTGAAATGTATTTGTCCTTATCACCAGTGACTAAATATTAAATTCCATTATTTATTTAATCATATTGTATTGTTAGAAAAAATGAAGAACTATTTTTCATATAAAGATATTTAGATTTGGTGGAACTTCCAAAACAAGTTATTAGAATAAAGATCAAATCAATTTCTTTATTAAAGGTCAGCAACTCCACTAAAATAAAGATGAAATATATTAATAGTATAAGCCATTCCCCAATCAGATGCCTTGTGAACTATTTGGGATTTTCAGATTCACAAAAAATATGGAATGTTGGTATTTGCAATGTCATTTTATAGGTATACTAAAAGTTTTCTCTAATTATACATCAAAGGCTTAAAATATAGTGGAAAAAATATACCAGTACAGTACAAATATAATTATCATACTTTGTTAACAGTAATGCTTCTCATTTTAGTCCTGAATTATGAATACAATTGAGGAGCAAATTCAAGATTGGACTCAACTAAAATTGAGAAAAATATTTATAAATATCCTGTTTCGTTATCCTAGGATAATAGATCCTATATAACACTGTGGTCAGAACTCAAGTGATTGCGATAAATACTAAAAGTTAAACAAACTAAAGTTGAAATAAATCTGCCTGCAAAACCCCCTGCTTTATTGGACATGTCAACCAAAGAACAGAAAAACTGATAGGTCCAGATAATGATCTAGATGCCTGTAGATTACAGAGTCTCAATCATAGTTAAGAACTGGACCTAGAAGTAATAATAAACTCAAGTGCAATTTGTTATCTACCAAGCCATCCTTCACCACTCACAGGTTATAAATCATCAGATTTAATCTTCAGTGCTTGAGCAGTTCCAAGGGAACACATTTAATCGTTTAGCTTCTTGTACCACAAAGGATGAAAGCTTCTAACTTAGACCTGCCATTTATTTTATGTTAGTAATCATCTTGCATTCTTAAATTGTGGAGATTTAAGGCCTAATAGGTGGCATTATGAAGCCCTCAAGCCCTGTGTATCATTAAATAACCTTGATAATGAATTCGGTTTCTGAAATATTTCATGCATGCTAGTTTTCTCCCAACAGTTATTTCCCCCATGTCTCTTTTTAACTGCGTGCCAACCCAAAGCAGCCAAGAGCCTTAAACACAAATTAATTTACTTTTATGAATCTACAGGATATTCATTTATACATCCCAGGGGTTTACACATAGTTGCATCACTAAGAGGTAAAGAGGTAGTGGCAACATAATGTAGAAGAGACATGCCAGGAGTTCTGTCTGATTATTAAGTTTATATTCACAGGGGATTCTGGAACCAACAGAGTGAAACTGCTACTATTTAGCACACCTAAGTCCAGTAAATGTACTGAATTAAACTGCAGCTTCGATTGTAGAGGATGGTATCATCGGTAGTGTCATCCCATATAATCATAACCCAGTAATTTTGCATTTATTTTTTATTTATTTATCCAGTTATATGACTGCCCAACTCAAATTCCATGACTCCAGATGATTAAACCACAACTTGTCTCAAGAAAGTATTACTGCATGGATCCACCCACACATATCCTCCCTGGAGCCTTAACCAACCAAGGAGGGCTAGTTGAGGGCCAGTTTGGTATAGCACTTAAGGCACCAGGCTAGAAAACAGGAGACCATGAATTCAACTCCCACTTTAGCCACGAAAGCCAGCTAAGTGATCTTGGGCCAGTCACTGTCTCAGCCTAATTCACCTCACAGTGTTATTGTTGGGGGGGAATAGGAAGAGAAAGATGTGTTGGATATGTTTGCCACTTTGAGTTATTTGTAAAAATAATAAGGAGGCGATATAAAAATATATAAATGGATGTAAGACATAAGTGGCCATATATAGCTCCAGAGTTGAGAACCCTGTATACTTTCTTAGGATTAACAGGATCAAATTCCTTCCATTTAACACCACAAGATCATGCCTCAGTCAACTCCATAAGATTTGGCCAATCAGACTCCAACTCAGAGAGAATTGTTGCTTCTACTATATTGCCAAATAAATCCAGATATTATTTTTTTTTGGGGGGGGGGACTATACATAGAAGAATTCAAGTCCTGAAAAAGAACATCCTATCAAAATTTAAAAGTAGACAACCTCATATGTTTAAGATAGAGTATAGTCATGTATAATATAAATGTATTTTCAATAAACATATATCACAGATACACATACTCTGCTATATGTGTGTGGATTGAATGCTTAAATGCCTCATTAAACTAGTCATTCATGGATATACAGCGCTCAAGGGCAGCATTAAATACTTACAAGGAACAGTACAGGCTCTTCTACTGTCCCAGGGTTTTCATACTCAACACTGAAACCAGCTGTCTAGGTGATTTATGACATTTAAATATTTCAGCACCGCTGTCTTACATAATTTCCTCATGTTTACAATACTAACAGTTGAATACCTTCTATCTTGTCAGCAAGACCAGTCCTCCATCATCATCTCTAACACTTTTCTGAGTAGAAGTCAATTTGTTGTTTATTTAATTGGTAATGGGTATATCACTCAGTTCATAAGAATTTCCACAGCTAGGTAATATGGACCTTGGGAGCTCAAAAGATTATCTCAATAATAAGATGTCTACATGGAGGTGGAATCTATTATCTTCTGGCACACCTGACTGCACTGTTCTCATACAGGATACAATATATACAGTATACACCTGCAGGTGAATTTTGTATTTGTCTTCGTGGGTATTTATCCAGTAGACCTATCATTAATTTATACGTCTAATACAATAGAAGATTCCCTCCATAAATCAGACAGAAAAGATTTTGTAATCCACCCAGAAACAATGGGGGAGGGTACCCAATACCAAAAAACCCCCCCAAAATAAAAAAAGTCTCATTTTACAGCATTCAGTACTGTTTAGCGTCTCACTTCATCTCAGTCATCCTTGGTGGCGGAGCACCATTCACAACATTCTAAGCTATGTACCTTGAAATAGGGGATCATCCTCTATAAATGCCTCCTTTCATTTGGAAAACTTAACCCAGAGAAAATGTCATATTCCACCCAGGTAGAAGCATCTGACCCCCTAAAAAAAGTCCTCCTGATGTGGCAACTAGATAGCTGAGGCAACACCTGGAGTTTCTATTTGGCTTGCATTTTGGGGGACAAGTTGCCATTTTTTAGGCTTTTAGTTATTATACTATATTATTTAATATACATTCTTAAATCAAGCAAGCTACTCACCCAACCACAGAGGGAAATGCTAGCTAACCTCAAAAGTGTTAACTCCACAAATCTCAACACTAGCTAGAACCTGCTGATACGGAGTGTATAGTAAGAGCATGTTCTGATAAAGCCCAAGTTAGTCAAAGATTATTTAAATGTAAATTGCTAAATCATGTATGTTAAACTACATGCTAACTAGCTATTGAATATGCAAATGGTGTATTAATAACAATAACAGTAACGGTAACAATAACAATAACAATAACAATAATAGAGTTGGAAGGGACCTTGGAGGTCATCAAGTCCAACCCCCTCCTCAGGCAGGAAACCCTATACCATTTCAGACAAATATTGTCCAGTCTCTTCTTAAAAACTTCCAGTGTTGGAGCATTCACAGCTTTGGAGGCAGGTTGTTTCTCCTTAGTTCTAGGTGTATGTATGTATGTATGTATGTATGTATGTATGTATGTATGTATGTATGCATGCATGCATGCATGCATGCATGCATGTTTTTCCAAAACAAACATCTTCTCCCTTTGCACTTCCTATCAGTTGAAACTTATATTATTCTGCCTTTTATAGGCCCAAAGAATATTTTCAAACTCTGAAATATATTCCCCCCAATGGCCTTTTATGCTCCAGCACCAAGTAAGATTACCTGCCAACCTTTCATAAGGACAAAATAGGAATATGTAATCTTGCACCAGTAGTTCTACAGTGCGTACCAGAATCCATCATAAGGTGAAAATTTTATATATTTATATTTTTACTGGCCTGATTGGATGCTACTTCACAAGCATCCTTGTGAAGAAATATCAGGCAGTCTAAACTCAAGAATGTAATATGTTTGTTCAATTCATCCTTGCCGTTTCTCAGTTTGTTTGTTTGTTTTTAGTCTATCCTGAGCATTATATTTTAGATTTTGAGTTTGCGGCAGGGATCCAGCCAATCCATGATTTCTTTTCATTGTTGGTCTTATAGGATAATGCTTTTCCAGATTTTGTGACACATAATGATAGATTTCTGCATCTCCATAGAGATACAATGCTAGATACCTACAGATGGATTTCCTCACATCCCCCACTGATGAAAAGAATGCATGAAAAATCCCACAGCCAGAGATGGGGAAGGCATAGGGAATGGCCTTGAAGGACAGGAGGAAGAGCCACTACCAAGGCAAAGGTAGTCAACCAAGAAATTGACTCAAGTAAATGTCTCAGACAAGCCCCTCCTCAATTCACACAAAAATGAAGAGGTGGACAACCTTAGGGTGGCCAAGAACTGCAAAATGGCGGAATAGAATTTTGTAGGCGATTGGCTTATAAACTGATATTTTAGTTCTTTCATGTATTATTTTCGTGCGTAAAGGAGAATTTTGTAGCTCAGGGTTGATATGAGGCTCCTTGATGCTCTCTGAGCTTAGTTGTTTTCTTGCAGATATTTCATTACCCAAACTAGGTAACATCATCAGTACTAGTAAGGAATGGGTTTTGCTCTAAGTTTCTATTCTAGTGGCTTCCCTGTCAGTGTTGATGGGAGTGGTCTTGGTGGTTCTTTGGTTTGACTGTTTACTGTTAAGGTTGCCTACCCCTGGACTAGGGTATTATTTATTTCTTGATTGCTGGTCTGGTGTTAATCTTGGTGTCAATCTATGCTCATCTGGGTGTTGATGGCTGGTGGGAAGATGTTTTGATCTTTTTGATCCTATTTTGGCTTGTTGGTTGTCTCTTTTGCATAGTATGTCAAAATTGTTTGTCTGTCTATCGATTGATGGCCAATTTGTTAGACTGCCATAAAAAGCCTACAGCAAAAGCTACTACATAAAACAAACAGGCAGAAGACTAGAAGAACACCTCTATGAATACCAACTAGCAGTCAGAAGACATGATGAAAACTCCTTAATTTCACAACACATGGACAGACTTAATCGTAGTTTCAATTTGGAAACAGTGGCCATCCTAGACCAAGTCAAATCTAAAAATTCTAGAGAATTCCTGGAAGCCTGGCACTCTGACAAATTCCCTTGGGAGTAATTAAATACTGTTTCATTCACATGCAAGAACATAAGGATTGGATTGTGTTTGCTCATTTGCATTTCCATGTTGTGACAAATATTTGCAGACCACTATGGGCTATTAGAATTCCAAGAGTGTTCAAAGAAAGTAGACATAAACATACTGCAACTTTTAGAAATACTAGAAACTTAGTAAACTTATGGTTAGCATTTTGTCTTTGCCCTCCTTGACAGTCATGATACATTGCATTTATGCATAGTGTTCATCCCTACAGGCCAGAACACAACATGTCTCCGAAGAAAGAAAGCATACCAGTCCCAATTTGTATCTTTTTCATATATTAAAATGCAAGACAGGGGGGAAAAGCAATCTTTTTTCTCTGGCAAAGAGAAAAGTAAACAATCCATAGTAGGGAAAATTTCCCTCCGATAATTTTCATAATACTTATTGACAAATAAAACTCTGATATGAATACCAACATGCTAAAGATGCTAGGGAAGAAGATGGGTTTTGGTTTACTTTTTGGAAAATAAATGCTCTTCAATTCCTGGAAACCCAAGAAAGTTGATTGAACTGTCTTCTAAATTCTCACAATTTGCAATTCAATCAACTTTTATTTTATTTTCATCATTCTTTGTGATGGGATAAACACTCCCTTAAATCAACTTAAACTGCCTTAAAAGAGATTCCTCATTTTAAAAAAATCCAAGGATTCTTATGTGAAAATAAAATACTGAAGCAATTCTTTAAAAAGATGGTTTCTAGCTTTACAGTTACCACTACTATGTAGAATTGGTTCTTGTAATCAATATTCACCTTAGCAAACAAACAAGCCAATACATTTGTATCTGTATGATGTCCAGCAAATACGGAAAGGAAAATATTGTAGAATATTAGAATTCTATGTGAAAGTTTTATATAAAGTGGAAATACAGAACCATACAACAGAATCTAACTTGTACTATCTAACTTGTACTATCTTTTGTGATACAAAAGATTGTGTACTAATTGTACTATCTTTTGTGATACAAAAGATTGTGTACTAACTTGTACTATTTTTATGATATAAAGACAATCCATTTCTATGAACATTCCACAAACATTGAGTTTTCATAAGTGTTTACTGAACAATTTTAGATTTACTTTAAAAACTTTCATTTTTTCTGCACTTTTAAATGTATATTCTTCAAATTTGTAAATCAAGTTTTCCATAAACACTAAATACCTGTAGGGCCTTAATAGGCATTTTTAAAACCATTTCAATGTATTTTTCTGTGTTTACAGGAAGACTCCAAAGAATAATTTATATTCTTATTTTTGTGTCCCTGGCTTTTTTAATCTAATGGAGTGGTCCCACTGAGGTCCCAAACCAGACCTACAAAATAATAATGTATCCCAGCTTTCAACAGCTTGAATTCCAGGAAAGAATTTCTTGCCTCCACCTTTATGCCAATTGGGGTATTATGCCCTTCCCAGCTTGCCAAAGAGCTATTTAATGGGCAGGGAAAATCAATGGACTGGACATGAAAGCACTAGGGCCAGTGAACCCAAGCCTGTTCTTACTGATTAGGATTAGAATTAGGATAATTCTCCCTAACTCTCTCAGCAACAGGGAAACTATTATCTTGATAAGAATTACTAAGGAAGAGAGCTTCTACCTGTGCTTAACAGTGGATAGTTAGCATACTTTACTATTCCACCAGCTGATAAGTAACTTCCAAACAGGCCAAGTGAAGGAAGTCATAGAGGAAACAGACAAGGAACTCACTGAAACCATAGAGAGCCTACATGAATATCAAAGAATCAGGATTCGTCATTTCAAATAGAATAGCCATCTTCCAAAGCAAAGAGCATTGTAAACAGTTAATATGACATGCAAATATTAGGATCTAAGGTAGAAATTTAGAAGATGAAAAATACCAAAGAAAGAAGCTATCCATTTTCTTAATTTTTTTCACATCATGTAGGATGTGTATATGCACATACACAGACATATGCACACTACTATCATATTAACTTGATGGTATATGACAGGATGCTTGCCTGAATGTAAAGCTGTTCTACCTATCCGGATGGACAGTTCATTTTCATACTCCTGAGGATCCGTGGCCTGCTGTTCATATTTCTCCTTAATCACTTTTGAATTGTAACTTAAAGCCAGTGATGTTTGAGGAGATACATTGATATCCTGAAAGACAGAAAACAAATCAAAATGCATATTTTATTTTGTTTCTTTTTGTAATGCAATACAGTCCAATTTTAGGCGACATTCTTCCAGAATTAATCTGGCATATGTGTCTATATCCAAGCAGAGTGAACCTGAATATATATTTTTATATCCAATGTTTCAACTAGCTTTGCTGTTGCCAAAATTATATATTACTTTGTTTAAGAAACTATAGGCATACAGGGAACAGGTGCTGTCAGAGAAATATGCTTTGTAACATCAGTGCCAAGAGACATGTGAACATAATATCTTTACACAATAGACAGTAGTCTGAATATGACATTTATCTAACAGCTGAGGCGACATTGAATTCACAACATATAATATTGGTTATATTCATTTATACTTCACTACCTAATTTTTAAAAATTACTTGCCACTTTATATTGATTCTTCCTGGAACATCCTAGTAGGATATGGGATTTGAATGCCCTGGAGCCAAATTGAGTAGCACACTGGGTTGAAATCATATGGAAAGTTATTTACAAAGAAAGGATTCTGTGGCGTCTTGGTCTCCTGAGCAGATAACGCCCCTGAAAAATCCCGAGGGAGTTTCAAAATCACAAATGCATGGGCATCTGAGATCAGTGAAACCATCATCTCTGTAAAAACCCACTAATGGTTTCCCCCATGGTAAGACAGCCTCTATATTTCTGATGTCAGTGGTCTAGTCAGCTTAATGACCATGTACTTGAATGATAAAAGATCGCTTTTATACAAAAGAACTTAAGTTCTATAAAAAGTAAGTCTTTGCCTATTCATATTCCAGGGCTGAAGACTACCAGACTATCAGAGCGTATCAATCAGTCATTATGATATCTGTAACTTATTTATTCACTATCTGGCTCTAGCTTCCATTTTACCATTTGATTTTTTTAATAGAAATGGCTTGAATAATCACAATACTATGATAAATGTTTCATGTCATGATTATAAATGATTAGTAAAGGACAAGTAGATATGAAATATAATATCCAATGAACCTTAACATCATATATGTGTAATTGGAAACATCTGTCTGCAGTTCTATTATGGAATAATGGATGGCATCTGACCTGGAACATATTCATTTTTTCATCCCCTTCTTAGCTAATTTCACAGTTTTTGCAATATCCAAATCATGCAAAATCATTCACTGGAAAAGTTCTAAATACATTGTTAAGTAATGCTATTTTGGCCCCATAAAATAGATGTTCTGGAATAAAACCCAGCAAAACGATCAGTACAATATATGGAAGATACAGGAGGAGTTACTTTTTGGAACAGGACTTCTTTGGGGGGGGGGGGGTTCTTTTCTTTTCATTCCATTCATTCATTTATTTACTCATTCGTTCATTCCTAGATAATGAATTAACTTGACTCTAACAGATTTATTTCCGTGTGCTCTACTTCTGCTCATATTCCATGTATTCTAGGCATTCACATGACTTCATATGTTATTCTGAAATTTCTTTTAAAGAAAAGTACGTATTTCATATGCAAGTTTACAGGGTACATTCACCTGTACTCTTGAGAAGTAAAGAAATATTTTTCTTCTGTTTGAGTGATATTTATTTCCAAACCAATAAGGAATTGCTTATAAAGTGATGGAATAGAAATGTGTGTTCATTACACCATTATTCAGTGGCTTGTCACCAATTTACAATAATATGAGCTTGGGAGAGCTCAAGGGACTATGAAAAATGGATCTGTGGCTGCAACTCTCTGTGTACATGAGTAAATAATTTTTTTTCCAGGTCTGTTTTCCATCAAAGTACCATAGTTTGCCTTTGAATTTACTTGGTTTCAAAACCAGCTTGCAACATAGCATTGGAGGATGGGAGTAAGTCCTACAATGTGAGAAAATGAACTTAAAAGACCCCTCAGATATGTGGAACTAGTTACGTGTCCTTTGCATCCTAGCTGATCTTAACAAAGTCTTTCCAAGAGTCCAAAAGAATATACCAGCCATTTACTCCTAAGATCAGTAATTTCCAAGTTGAAAATGCACTGCTAATATTGCTCCCTGTTGAATTTGTTTATTGCAGCTGCAGCGAAAAGAGAGTTATGAATGTTGAGTGTCAGATACTCATCTGGGGATCATTTACAACAAAAGCTCTGAATTACCAAACCTCTATTTCCCCATGAAAGGCAGAGATGAGAGGAAAATAACTAAAAGGAAAAGTGGGTTCAGTTTACACAACAAAACTTCCAAATATACAACTGCAGTTTGTTCTACAATATTCAAAACTCACAAGCATTATTTGTTAAGTTTATTTTTCAAGTGCATAAATATGTAGCATTAATGAAAGCAGAGCTAATGCAGATAGTCCTCGACTTACAATGGTTCATTTAGTGGCTTTGAAATTACAACGGCACTGAAAAGTGACTTATGACATTTTTCACACTATGATCATTGCAACATCCCCATGGGGGATGCTTGACAACTGGTTCACATTTATGACGGTTGCAGTGTGCCAGGGTCCATGTGATCATCTTTTGCCACCTTCTGACAAGCAAAGTCAATGGGGAAGCCAGATTCACTTAACAATCGTGTTACTAATTTTAACAACTGCAGTGATTCACTTAACAATTGTGGCAAGAAAAGTCGTAAAATGGGGCGAAACTCAACAAATGTGTCACTAAGCAACATAAATTCTGGGCTCAATTGTGGTCGTAAGTTGAGGACGACCTGTATTGACCAAATGTCTGAGAAATAGTAGCTGGCCACAACTGAGCAAGTGAATGCTTCTCTATGTCTGTAAAATTAAGTATCTGGTAGTTACTCAAAGCTTTTCAGTGCTACTTAAAATGTTGCCTCTTCCTGTCACATACCACTTTTTATTAATAATAAATAGCTCCAAAATAGAGCCATAAAATGAATTTTCAGCTCTTCAGCAAAATTACAGGCATATTTTCTAACACAAATTTTTAAAATGCTAAATCTTTGGGGGTTCATTCTCTTCTGTTATAAATATGATGGAACTATTGGAGAAGAAAGTTCTTTGCCATTAAAACTGGGCTGTAAAAATGATGAAAATAAAATCTCAGAAGTTAGGGGATGAAAATCAGTCAGACCAAGGTAGAATGTTCTAATCTGCAACCTAATGAATAACAACTAACTACAGCTGCATTTCCATCATGTTTCAGGCCTGGTCTGAAATAGATACTGCCCTGTTCACCTTGGGATCTGAAATTCCTGATTCTTTTGGATCTTATAATGATTCCCAGTATACATGGTATCCTCATAAAGAATTTTTCTGAGTTGGATATAAGGAGTATTGAAAAATAGCATCTCTCTCATCCAGATGATTCATTCAAGGGTTTCAGATATTGTACAAACTCTTGGTAGTTATGCCTCAGAGCCTTGGTCAGCCCTATAGGATAGACCAGTGATGGTGAACCTTTTAGAGACCGAGTGCCCAAAACCCGCCCCCCACTCTGCCTCCCGCCTTGCCTGCTCTGCCCCCACCCACCCCCCCCCTGCCCTGCCCTGCCCCCCCACAGGGCCACCCACCGCCTCCATGGCCTGCCCCACATCACCCAGGCGGCCCTGCAGCGCCATGGCAGCCACGCCCTCTGCCCGCACCCTGCAACATCATCTGCGTGCAAGGGCAGAGTCTTGTCCCTGCTGCCTAGCTGCCATGTCCTTGGCTGCGCTGCTCTGTGCAGGCCGCGCCCAGGGGCAATTCTCCTCTGGGGGGGCTGCTGGTGAGGAGGGGGCCATGGGGGGAGGCGGGGCTGGGGAGACAGCACGCGTGCCCACAGAGAGGGCTCCGAGTGCCGCCTCTGGCACTCGTGCCATAGGTTCGCCACCACTGGGATAGACCAAGAAACAGATGCCACATAGGCTAAAACTACTTTTACTGATAGAAGTATGGACAATCGTAGGAAGACAGGCAATAGTAACAGATTACTCTCTCCCCTTGTGTGGGTTTAAGCAATATTTATCTACTCATTGCCTTCGTAACAAATCTCCCCTCTCTTTGCCAAGGTCATCCTGTTTACTCTCTACAGTCTCACAAAGTTTCCTATCTGCAGATCTAGACAGAGGTTTCATTGACATGCTCTATTTCTTCTTTAAAGCAAATGTAAAGGTTCCTAGGTGGTAGGTGTCAGGGCCCAATGCTGGACTAGAAAAACTAATTATCTAATAAATTGTGTCTCAGTCCTAGAATGTCAGAGAGGCACTTAATAGTGACGAAACAGAAATTGAAGAGATACAACCTTTTTCTAAAATGTTGAAGCCACAGGGATAGAGAGATGAAGAGAAAGTCCTAATCAATCCCACACACATAAAGAAAGAGTGAAACTCAAATACAGGGTGGACCAAAAGTCAAGTCCCATAAGCCAACAGATGATCTAAAGGAGACCATCACATCACAATTTGCAACCATCAGAGAGAATGTTACTGTACTTAGGAATGTTCAATGGGCTTGCATCAAGCAAATAAGGAAAAGTTTAGAAGAAAATGGCAACCAATTTAAACATGTAATGCAATTTATTTAATAAATTTCCTATAGGGTTTGACTTTTGATACGCCCTACATATATAATAAAGCTATAAAGAATCATACAATAAAATCATAGCCTCCAACATTATATACACACACACACACACACACACACACACACACACCTTCCAACATACTATATGGGGACATTTATCAATATTCTGACCATCTGCTATGTAGGAAAAAAAAACTTAAGTGTAAAAAATAATAGCATGCAAGTGTTGCTGTATGTCATATAAAGAAATGCACCAAAAATGTACCACAAGAAAAAAATTAACGCAGCTAGCATTCTTACCCATTATTGGGGGAACTGTTCTTCCTACATTTGCTTTGAACCTAAGAACAGCATTGACAGATCAAACAAAAGACAATTTAATCTAGATTAGATTGACTAATATGGTGAAGCAGATATGATCAATTCTGTCCGAGAGCACAACAGGTACTCACTGTTACCCTCCTCTCTGCTTCTCACTGGAAGTAACAACTAATTATATAGTAATCCTGGCTTCCATCTACTATATCTTTTGGTAGTAAAATTCCATATGAAGAGGCATTTTCTTTCAGCTATGCTAATTTTCCACTCTTTCATTCTATTCAATGATGGTGGATTCCTTGGGGGAAGAGAGAGGAATGACAGGAACATTAGCTGCATTGGCAGGAGAGATGGACTCTGAGAGTGCCTTCAGAAGCCTGCCCTTTAATATCTCTGCCACGTAAGGGCTCTAGATAACTGGTCCAACAATTAGGCTGTGGAATGTTCTGCAAGTATTCTTTTTATGAACTTCTCAAAGTTAGATTAATATTTTTTTTTGCATTTCCCAGACTGCTTAACCATTTAACATCAATTTATGTATTTCTTGATTACATATTATTTGCTATTGCCTTCTGATGTTTCTGTTGCTACTGAAAATTGTGTACCAAAAAGAATGTAAATACAGTAAATAATAAATATATGCTAAGTAGATGAAAAACATGTAATTTGTTTTGATCTTCCAGTTCAGTTTCAAATATTTTCCCTGCTATTGCACTGTGGCCTTTTAATTACTGATTACACGCCGTTTACACACATCTACAGTTTCATACCAGTCTTTCCACCATGAAGATGTTCTGTGAATCTAGCCACAGAAGCAATCACTATTGGATTCATAGTTCAAGGCACTAGACAAGCCCTCTTAAGATTGCTTTCCCATGTTTTCCACAATATTCCTCTGCAGGCTTCCAGAATGAAAATTCTTACCTTGTCTTCAGGTGAAGATGAATGAAAAGTAATTTATTCTCCATTCCTCTAAAATAGTCAGGCTTTCTAAAATGCTCCCCTCTCTCCCCACCCCCCACTTAATGTCAGTATCCCAAATGCAGTGGAAAAATAAAATGTAACAGTTTTCCTATCACTTCGGTCAGCTTTCCATTTCCAACTCAAGTATTTCCAAGTATGAAAGTAATTCAAATGAGACAGGGACTGTCTTAATGCTTAGAGATAAGAAGCATCATGAAGCATGTTTTCTAATTATGAATCAGCTACACTATGATCTATACCATTTTATGTCTTTTTAATAAAATGAAGAGGCAGTCCATGGAATTTAGAAAAGACTCAGCTACTGTCTATCCTCATAAAAAAAAGGGGAAGATAGAAAATTATATGCCTCAGAAATTGCTTACTAGAATTGAACAGCAATCAAGTGAGAAGAAAGAATAAGAGACTTCTCAATTATTGCAAGTTACCTGTACTCTGAAGAGAGACCTACAGAGCTGTCCAAACCACTTAATTTTCAGATGATATTAGCTCCAGCTTTCCTTTCTATAATGGGAGTTATTACAGTAAGATAGGAACAGCATGAAGTTAGTGCAAATGATCATGGCATTGCTCCCACCCCACACATACATTTTTATTCCTTACGCCTGCTATTTTTTTCCATTTACTTTCTGTCCTTTTCAATATATTTCAATATTTTTCTCTGTCTTTGCTCATACCTATTAAATAGAGGAACTGTGACCAGACGTATGTGGCAAATCTACTTTTTCTTCCAAATGCCTGTGACATGAGGTGACATGAAGGAAGAATAAAATTTAAAGAATTTAAATTTAAAGAAACTAGCACTGCAATTCCATAGAAACTTTAGAAAAGCAAAAGTTCTGCAATAGGTTTGACTACCAGCAACTTTCTCAACCTATTTGGTGATCTCAATAGTTATTGAGTATTAGGCGGAAACTAATCCATTTCCTTCTCTCTATGGATCTCTCTATGATCATCCAGTTTTTATATATGTGAGAAATCCATACATTTTGATGTAGCTCAACAGTGTCCCCTAGAGTTTCTTTGGGATGATGATGAAAACTTAACAAGTTAAATCCTATTATTGCACAATTCACATCCAAAAAGTTAGCTCTTTTGAATCATGGTTTGTTCATTTGGAATTATCCCTTTTTAAATTTTCTAAGTATGGCAGGATAACCACTAAGTCACTTTCTGATCTGCTACTAAGATTCTGCCATCAAAAATGGGGAAATTATTGATCAAAAACAACAGACTCCATTAAGGATGCTTATAGATCAGGGGTGTCAAACTGGAGGTCCGTGGGCCGGATGCATCATGGGCAAGCCACATTCACCTGGGCTCTGCAAAAGGAAAAAATGTCACAATATGTCATGTTACGTCACGTGATGCGATCGAGTTTGACATCCATGCTATATGGAGAGTTCCTAAGCACTAAAAATCAGAGAATTTTTATAAAATGCTATATTACTGATATTTGTCACCAGAGAAATTGTCTAGAATGTATAAATGTACTTCAAATCTTTGCTGGAAATGTGAACAACATAAAGGGACATTTTGTCACGTTTGGTGGACCTCTTTAAAAAATTGAATACAAATATATACATTAATTCAGAAGATTTTAAAGACTCTGGTACAATTGAAATCAGAGATTTTTCTTTTGGAGCTAATGAGCAGACAGCTAGAAAAGAAGTCATGTTTTGTTTTTATATATGGTAACTGTAGTGATATTATTAGATGCTTAAAAGTAGAAAGGTTCAACACTGCCTACAATGAAAGAATGATTAAGATGATATTTGCTAAATTAACTTCTTTGATTAGAGAAAACATAATATCTACATGAATGCCTCATAGAAATACATTGCATGGAACAGAAAAAATGCACTTATGGCTTGTAGTTTTGTTGATTTAAAAAAATGGACAATAGAAAAAGTGAGCTTTTTTATAATCACAGAATAAGAGACTCTGTAATCATACTTGTATTTGCTGCAAAGGAAACCAGAAGCTTCTTTTTTCTTAATCTTTCTATCCTTTCTTTCTGCACTTTTGTTCCTTTTTCTTTCTCTCTTCGTTGTTTGGGTTAGTTTTTAATGGTCTTTATAAAACATCTTTCTGCCTATATCAGTACCTCGCATTCTGAATGGCTACCATGACTGATAGTCACAAATGAAGGTAAATAGGATAATGTTGTATGATCCAATCTGGACTGGCCACCAGGACCAGAGGTTAAGTCTTCTGAGCTTTCAGACTCATGCTGGAGCCTATCATCATGGAACTTCTCACAGAGAAAAATGATGGGCTCCAGTACAAGTCTGAAAGCTCGGAAGACTAAACCTATGGTCTTGGTGACCGACCCAGATTGGATTCTATGACTGATAGCATTGAAAGCCACAGAAAGACAATGGAGAGCTAAGACAGAAGCAACTATCCCCATCCCGTGTCTGTCAGAGGTCATCCACAAGCCTGACCAATGCCATCTCGGTGCTCTACCCTGGCCTGAAACCCACCTGCCATAGATCCAGATACACTGCTTCCCCTAGAACCCTTTGGAGCTACAGACCTACCACCTTCTCAAGAACCTTTCCTAAAAAGGGAATGTTGGAGACTAGTTGAAAACTGTGCAGTACAGCTGGGTCCAATGATGAAAGCTCTTAATGTGAGGAACAATGTAATAAACTACAGAAATATGACACTAGATGAAAATAGTCAATAAAAGTGATTTTGTCTGTTTCACACACCTTTTTTCCTTTCTCATTAGCTACAGGGCATAAGTTAAACTACTTCCATTGTCAAAAGGGATGTTTCCCAGGCTTTATGGATAATAAAAAGCCATTATTGATCTCTGCTGATTCATCTCTGGAGCAGAAATCCTGCAGATCTCCTAGTTATAGCCTTCTTTTTTCAGCCATGACAAATCCAAATGACACCCTAAAGAGAAAAACCTCTGACAAAAAATAAGAGATAACTGGAATAATTTAACCAAAATGCCCACAGCGTATTAGTACAAAATCTGATTTTAAGAAATATATCATGGCATCAAACTGTGCTGCATTTTTAAACATGAAAAAATGGTAATTTTCTTCTTAGGTTTAGAACAAGTTGATGACAGTGGATTCACCCAAGCGATTTGGAAACTCTATTTTATTTATATATGGAGGGGAAAAAGAAAACAAAATGTCAATCCTATTAATAAGAACAGAGGGATGCAGTTGTAATAAGCCACAATGGGTGAAAAATTGAAGCATCACAAAATCATCAGCATCAATTATGAAAACATAGCATTAAGAAACCGCAGCTCATTAACGTGGATGACTGACTGGATTAATTTGTCCAACAAAGGGATTTTGAATGTCGAAGGATGGGACTTGTACTTTGGGTGGCATGCTTATCTTTTTATGCAGAAAAAAATTGATAAAACCTTCAGAAATCATATAATAAGGATTGCATTGTTAAGAGTTTGGCAAAAATATTTTTTTAAGTTTGATGTTAAGCTACC